>NC_081853.1:1922565-2247717 GCF_963259705.1 Myotis daubentonii | reverse complement strand
CTAAAATTCTCAAGTGGGACCTTCTGTGAGCTTCCCTCTAGGAGTGGTGGTGGGACTAAGAGGAAGCATTCATTTGTGTTTGAGGGTCTTAGGAACTTTGGAAAGTGGCAAGAATAGACAGACATTTAGCTACACTCTTAACTTCTAATTTAACCAGAAAAGTGTCTCCTAAAGTAGTGTCACAGGGAAACAGTAGCCTGTCAGTGGCTCTCAGCCATGAGTGCCCCTTACAACTAAATGAGCAGCTTTCTAAAAGCCCCATACCCAGACCTTACCCCAGACAAGTCAAATCAGAGTCTCCGAGGGCAGAAGATGGTGGAAAAAATGGGAACAGTACTTCAAGATCAGCATATCAATGGCACCTGTAATTTTGGGAAATGTGTGCTCTGAAAGTACCCTGATTTTCTTTTCTGAGGTAATGGGGGTTATGTTGTGAAGGATTGTCATCTTTGGGATACATTAAAAAAATACTAGAATATAGTTCTCTTTAATGCAGAATGGAGGACTGAGGATTAACAAATTAAGGAGGAGATATCAGAACACAAAAGAAATATTTATTCTGAGGTTACCTGAAATGCACGGCAGCATGTTGAAACAGAAGATTATAAAAGGTTGCCAGTGACTTTTACACAGTGACCCTAATTGAATACCCAAAATGTCCTGTTTTAAAATAAAAGTGTTCCCCAACTTTAATCTTTTAATAAGTGAAGTTATGACCAAGTGGGACAAGATTTCTGATATTGAAACCAATGAAGAAAATTGGGTTATGTGTTGCTCTATCACTGACTGGCTATGTCACACTCCAACAAGACCACAATGAGATGTTGGGAAGTTACATAGGAAAGGCTGTAAGACAATTGTTTTTGGCACAAACTTTTCTATGGTTAAAAAAGTAAACTTAACCAAGGAGGTAAAAGACCTGTACTCAGAAAACTACAGGGTATTGAAAAAAAGAGATAGAGGAAGATAACAAGTGGAAGAATATACCATGTTCATGGGCTGGTAGAATCAACATCATTGAAATGTCCATACTACCCAAAGCAATGTATAGATTCAATGCAATCCCCATTAAAATACCAATGGCATATTTCACAGATCTAGAACAAACGTTCTAACAATGTATATGAAACCAAAATATAGCCATAGCAATCTTGAGAAAGAAGAACAAAGTTGGAGGAATCACAATACCAGATATCAGGTTATACTATAAAGCCACTGTAATCAAAACAGCCTGGTACTGGCACAAGAACAGGCATATACATCAATGGAACAGAACAGAGAATCCAGAAATTGACCCAAGCCATTATTCTCAATTAATATTTGACAAAGGAGGCAAGAGCATAAATGGAGTAAAAGTAGTCTCTTCAATAAATGGTGCTGGGAAAATTGGACAGGTACATGCAAGAAAATGAAACTAGACCACCAACTTACACCATACACAAGAATAAACTCAAAATGGATAAAGGACTTAAATGTAAGTCCAGAAACCATAAAAACCCTAGAAGAAACCATAGGCAGCAAAATCTCAGACATCTCTCCTAGCAATATGTTTATGGATACATCTTCTAGGGCAGGGGTCCTCAAACTATGGCCCGCAGGCCACATGCAAATACAAATATTGTATTTGTTCCTGGTTTTTTTTTTTTTTTTTTTTTTTTTTTTACTTCAAAATAAGATATGTGCAGTGTGCATAGGAATTTGTTCATAGTTTTTTTTTTTTTTTTTTTTATACTATAGTCCGGTCCTCCAATGGTCTGAGGGACAATGAACTGGCCCCCTGTTTAAAAAGTTTGAGGACCCCTGTTCTAGGGCAAAGGAAACTACGGAGAAAATAAATGAATGGGACTACATCAAAAGAAAAAGCTTCTGCACAGCAAAAGAAACCATCAACAAAATGAAAAGAGAGCCCACTGTATGGGAGAACATATTTAGCAATGATACAAAGGGAGACAAACAATCCAATTAAAAAATGGGCAAAGGACCTAAATAGACACTTCTCTAAGATGGACATAAGAAGGCCAAGAAACATATAAAAAATTCTGGGAGTCACTAATTATCCAAGAGATGTAAATTACAATGATAATGAGGTACCATCTCACACCTGTCAAAATGGCTACCATCTAATCTAATAAAAGACAAACATGCAAATTGACCATACCTTGGCTACACCTTAAGCCACACCCACCTGACAATCAGAGTGGCTATATGCAAATTAACCCAACCAAGATGGTGGCCGGCAGCCATGGAGCTGGAGTGAGCAGGAGGCTTGGTTGCTCCAGCGATGGAGGAAGCCAAGCTTCCCGCCTGCTGCGGCTGGCTCTGAGCTCCACTGAAGGCAACAAAGTTTCAATTATAGAAGGTAAATAAATCTCAGAATAAAACAAAAAAGAAAAAAAGAAGAGGCTGGGAGCTTCCATTGCCGGGGGGCTTGGCCAGCCTGAAAACGGCCTTAGCCCCTCACCGAGACTGGCCAGGCACCCCAGTTGGGACCCCCACCCTAAAGGGGGTGTGGCCAGCCTGAAAACAGCCATCAGCTCCTCACCCAGGCTGGCCCAACCTCCATGGGCTGAGGATCCCCACTGGGCGGGACTTGACCAGCCTGCAAACAGCCATCAGCCCTTCACCCAGGCTGGCCAGGCACCCCAGTGGGGACCCCCACCCTGAAAGGGTTGTGACCAGCTTGCAAACAGCCATCAGCCCCTCACCCAGGCTGGCCAGTAACCCCAGCAGGATCCTCACCCTGATTCGGGACACCCTTCAGGGCAAACCAGACGGCCCCCACCTGTGCGCCAGGCCTCTATCCTATATAATAAAAGGGTAATATGCAAATTGACCCTAACAGCAGAACGACTGGGAATGGCTGGTCACTATGACACACACTGACCACCAGGGGGCAGACGCTCAATGCAGGAGCTGCCCCTTGGTGGTCAGTGTGCCCCCACAGGGGGAGCTCTGCTCAGCCACAAGCCAGGCTGACAGCTGCCAGTACAGAGGTGGTGGTGGGAGCCTCTCCAGCCTCCTCAGCAGCACTAAGGATGTCAGACTGCAGCTTAGGCCTGCTCCCCGCTGGCAAGTGGACATCCCCCGAGGGCTCCCAGGCTGCCAGAGGGATGTCTGACTGCCAGCTTAGGCCCAATCCCCTGGGGAGCAGGCCTAAGCCAGCAGGTGGTCATCCCCCAAAGGGTCCCAGACTGCGAGAGGGCACAGGCCGGGCTGAGGGACCACCCCCTCCGAGTGCACAAATTTTTGTGCACTGGGCCCCTAGTGAGCAAATAAACAAGTGCTGTTGAGGATGTGGAGAAAAGGGAACCCTTGTACACTGCTGGTGGGAATGCAGACTGGTGCAGCCACTGTGGAAAGCAGTATGGAGTTTCCTCAAAAAATTAAACATGGAACTGCTATTTGACCCAGTGATCCCATTTCTAAGAATATATCCAGAGAATCCTGAAATACCAATCAGAAAGAATGTATGCACCCCTATGTTCATAGCAGCACAATTTACAATAGCTAAGACCTGGAAACAGCCCAAGTGCCCATCAGTAGATGAGTGGATAAAAAAGCTGTGGTACATTTATACCATGGAATACTATGCAAGCTATAAAAAAGAAGTATCTCTTATCCTTTGAGACAGCATGGAGGAACCTGGAAAGTATTATGTTAAGTGAAATAAGAGAAAGACAAGGATCACATGATCTCATTCATATGTGGAATTTAATAAACACAATAAACTGACAAAATAGATGCAGCGACATAGAAGCATGGAACAGACTGACAAAAATCAGAGGGAAGGTGGGTGGGAAGAGAATAATCAGGTAATTTATATGCATACTAGGGTCCCAGTGCATGAATTTGTGCACCTTGAAAGAAACTGTGGGCCACGAAGCTGTGGTGGGTACAGGGGCGGGTCTCGGCCCATCCTCTGCGCCCATGCCTCGCCCCTCCTGCTGTGGCCCCCAGTCCCCTGTCTGCCGTCAGCCCCGCTCCTGCCACCACCATTCCCATTCGCTGATGGTGTCAGCCCCGCTGGCATCCGCTGACGGTGTGGAGTGATTGGGGCCAGCGCCAGCAGCGGGTGCGAATGGGGCCTTTGCCATCAGTGGGTGGAAGCGGCAGCTGCTGCCTCGATAGCTCCTCAGAAGTGGCAGGAGGGAGGTGGAGAAGCCCTGAGGGGCAATCGAGGCCGGCAGCTGCCTCTTGCACTTGCTGACGGCGCCGAGTGATTGGGGCTGGCTCTGGGAGCCGGCAGTGGGTGCGAGTGCCGGGTGGGACTGTGGCGCAAGGGAGCAAAGAATTTTCAGTAACCACCAGAGGCTCGCCCCAGTGACAGCAACCGGAGCCCCGCCTTGGTCTGGCGCCCCTGCTCACCTGCTCCACCATCCCACTGCACCTGCCATGTTCCATGCTCTGCTGCCTGCTGCCGACCCCCACCATGTTTTGTGCACACCCCCCTGGCGGTCAGTGCACATCATAGCGACCAGTTGTTCGGTTGTTCTGCTGTTCGGTGTATTTGCATATTAGGATTTTGTATAGAGATCTGCGTAATCCATGGATACAGACATTAGTGTGGGGTAGGCCTGGGAGGACCAGGAGGAGGGTGGAGGGGGTCAATGGAAAAAATAAAAACAAAGGGGACATCTGTAATACTATCACAATAAAGATAAATTAAAATAAAATAAAAAGAAAAACAATTGAAAATTAATGTTTAGATCATATTAATCATATTTCATTAACAAATTGAATAAAGCCAACTGGTTAATATTGCAAAAAAAGTGTTGCTTTTAAAATAAGGTTGTTGAAGTCAGAAATGAGTTTTCATGGAAGTCTATGTTTTCAGTGAAATCCAAAGGTGCACTTGAGTTTGGTCAGTAGCCTCAGGCATAAGATTCATTTCTACCTCATAACGGATCCCATCCATTCACACTTACTACAGAGCACGTCGCTGTCCCTTATCTTTAGAAATTCTGGCCTATGAAGTCCCAATTTTAGTGAGAGGCCATGCTGGGCCTGGCAGAAACCATGCCACAGTCTTCATAAAGCAACACTTTGTGTTCTTCGCATAGAATTATTATAAAAAAGAGTCTCCATGAGGTCTGATTACAAGTATTTTTGAAATATTTGAAAGGTGCTAGCTAGCTTCGGTAATACGTCAAAAGAGTAACTAAACAGAACTACACACTAAACAAGAAAGTACTGTCCTGGACGGTCTGTTCCGTGGTTAGAGTGGTGGCCTGTGCTCCGAAGGGTCCTGGGTTACTTGGGTCTCAGGTTCACTCCCAGCCTTCGGTTGGGCCATGTGTGGGAGACAACCAGTTGATGTGCCTCTCACATCAGTGTTTCTCTCTCTCTGTCTCTCACTCTCTCTCACTCCCTGCCACTCTCTCTGAAAAGCAATAGAAAAAATACCCTCAAGTGAGATTTAACAAAAACAAAAAAAGGGAGTATTATTCCTCCATAAAAATAGCCCAGGGCAGAGTATCAAAGGACAAAGCTGGTTTTCTGGGTGGCTGTGAGTCCGTAGGTACAGCTCTAGGCCACCTCGCTCTCGGCTGCGTTCAGTCCTCCAGGTTAAAAACTGAGTTGGTATTGGCAAAAGTAATTTTTTTAGAAGTTGATTATATGACTTTTAACATGGGAAAATGGATGATTGAGCCCCAGCCGGTTGGCTCAGTAGATAGAGCATCAGCCTGCGGACTGAAGGGTCCTGGTTTGATTCTGGTTAAGGACACATGCCTGGGTTGCAGGCTCAATCCCCAGTAAGGGGTGTGCAGGAGGCAGCCGATCAATGATTCTCTCTCATAATTGATATTTCTCTCTCTCTCTCCCTCTCCCTTCCTCTCTGAAATCAATAAAAAAAAATATATATTTTTTAAAAAATGGATGATTGATCCATTTGTTTTCACCACTTATGTGAAAACATTTAGCAAAATTGCTGAACTGCCTGTTGTTTTTACCCATGATTCCACTTGCTGAAGTCTAAATTTTTTTCTCAATGAACTCACTAAGGAATGTTCCTTGAACACAGACTAAACTGAACCCAAACCACTACTTCCGTGACCAAGGATGGTAATTAGCGCAGCACAACCCCCCACGTTTCTGAGCGGCTTGCCGGGGAGCCGAAGGCCTGGCGGAGTAAACAGCTACCACGGGACCCTTCTAGTAGGTTGGCATGAGGAGCTTTGGTCAGTGAGACACATTTCATAAGCCATTTATTTGTGACACTGAATCCATTTACAACACTTGCTGGGTTTCAAGGCCAGGCCACGCTGGCATCGCTGTCTGGGGAGCGCCGGCACCTGCCCCAGCGCCGGGTCGGACTCGCCCTCACCACCTGCTGAATCGGCAGTGACACCCCACGGGTCGTTCTGGTTGCAGTCGGTTCTGTATGTCATAATTTTCCTTCATTCTCCAAAGCCTCGCTGACTCACATGGTTTTTGTACTTCCTTAACATTCATGCAAACAGACTTTTCCTGTATGTAAAGTGAAAATGCGCAGACAACAGTGCTATTTGACCAACTGAAGAGTCTTTGCCAAGTTTGGGATGTGGGCTATATAAAAATCAGCTTGTGATAAAAACTGAAGACAACTGTGACAAAAATAAGGATATAATATTAAAATAAATCAAGGGGTATACAGTACTGATACAGGATTTTCGATACAGAAATTCTGATACAGAATTTTTACACAGCAATAGTGATCCAGGTGCAAATGGCAGGATGGCAGGCAATCCATTACAATAGAACTTCTGGTTACACATGAAGTTTAAATTACAAGTTAATACCGATTTTAAAGGGTAACTAGTTTTATGCCAGAATAAAACCAGCACTTCCTCTTCAAGTGACATTTTTGGGAACATCTCTAACTACAAGAGTTTTCTAATGAAATTAGCTTCATAGAAAAAGAAATTATGTAATACTGTACTGTAGCGACTTGCACATAAACCAATTACTGAACCTCTGCACCACACCTAAAAGAATATTTTGCCAGTCTGATAAAAAAAAAAAGTATTAATTTGAGTTGTTCACACCAGATGGATATTGTGTGTTAGCTGTTGTCATTTTTAATTTGACAATCTAAGGGAAAGAGGCAGGTGCTGCAGGTGTCAAAAATTCTCGTGGCTCACCAGTGTGCAGGGAGGGGCACACCAGCTGAAACACTGCTGTATCAGGAATTCTTTAAAAACCCACCTATCAATCTGGACTAAATTAATTGGACCCTCCATTCCTTTGTCCTCACACAGTCCCAGCAGACCCGAGGCCTGCGCAGACGGGCTCCATGGGCGTCTAGCAGCTCTCACCCTCACTCCATGTCAGAGATGCTGAGGGGTCTGGTGTAACTCTCCACTTGTCACTGCTTAGGAATCATCAAGAAGTTTGATTTTCATCAGTGACTCCACCAGCAAACTGGACGATATGGACACGCCTCCCCACCACACACATATTTTAAAATGCCATAAGGACAGGGAGGTAAATGGCAAAGAACCAAGTGAGGTCCTTAAAATTCTCTGAGGAGTGAGAGACCAAAGGGTGAGCAAGGATGTGAGTGGGGCAGGGATGGGAGACAAGGGTTTAAGAAAAAAGAAGTGTCTGTAACAAAATATCAAATTCTTATTGTCCTTATTTTTGTGAAAATGGGTGTTATTGGCATTAAAAAAAGCCAAACCAAATCCTAACCCAAACAGGGAAATGAGAACCAGTTCCATAATGCCTTGAACGTTACATTTCTACCCCAAACTAAATGTTTTTCAGTAAAAAGAGGTCTTTTAAAAATCAAAGCTAGAAATGTCACTTGGAAGGTTGCGGAAGCACTAGCTTTTCTGTCTGGCACACTATATGTCTGGCACAATAGCAAGGAATAGATCTTACAGGCATCATGTGGCTGCTCACATTTCAAGTTCCTGCTCTAAAGTGATCACTTTCGGGCTAAACAAACAAACCGGTTGACTGCAGCTCTTGAGCAGGCTAAGCCAGGCATGCATGGACACGTGTGAAGCACCCTCCGCCCAAAAAATGGGACCTAAAATAAAAAAGAAAACCGAGTCAGAGCAGGAAACGTAAAACCAAACAAAAACAAAACCCCACCAAACTCTCCTTGGGAAACGTCTTTGACGAATAGCTGGCGTTTGGGGGTTGACAACTGGCCCAGCTGCCCAGCAGTGTGGTCAGCACTTCTATGCGTTGCCCTTTTCCATCCTCCCCGCCGCTGAGCGTGGCAGCTGCTTTCATCAGAGCCGTTCCCAGGTGAGAGACGAGGCAGCGAGACTAGTAACCTGCCCAGGTCATACCCAGAACTTGAAGCGCGGCTGGCAGTGGACCAGAGACTCGGCTTTGAACCACCAAGCTCTACTGTTCCTCTTTCTCACTGTAATTCTTTCTCCTGCTCCTGGAGCCCCTGAAGGGCAGACACAGGGGGCATGACCACAGCCATCTAACAAGCAAATGTAAACTCACAGGCAGTAAGCAATACATAGCTTCACACCCTGGCACACAGATGTCAGAGGAATCAGAATCTCGGGGGTGGGAGGAAGGGGGAGAAACAAGAGGGAAACTTGGGAAGGAGCAAGCTTGGTCTGCTGACATGGAAGTAAGCCAACCCCGCCGAGGCAGAGCCCCAGCCGAAGGCCGGCTCACTCCGAGAGTCCTGGAACCCTGCCCGTGCCACCAACGGGGCTGGCTGAGGAGGGCCAACCAGCAACTGGGCCGGTGGTTCCGTGCAGGGGCCGGTGGCGGGCGCTCCACATGCATGTGCCTTCTGCAGGCAGAGAGCCAGTCAGCCGCTCCCCAGCAATGGTGCCTCATGAGAAGCTGCCCGTTGTTCTGCAGGATACGCGGGGGAAGCTCCCCAGCTTAGAGGTGGTGACGGTCGGTGAACTGGGAGGGCAAGTTCCTCAGAATCAGGTAAGTGAGAGGCCAGCGAGCAGACTCCCACCTCAGGGCTGTGCCACAGCTGACACGTTCCTGTTTCCAGCCCACATGCTTTCGTCAGCGCCATTCCGGCGTATTTCTGACTATTCCACCCAAAGAGGCCCCCGGTCCCCATGGCCTGTCCTGGTGAGGAATCTGAGAAGCATCTTCAGTGCCTTCTGGATACTTTCTATGAAGAAGAGGGCTGTGCAGACAGTGGCGGAACCATCCTAACCTTTGTTTGGTTCGAGCTGATGGACAGGCCTGACTGGCCGCCCAAGCACCAAGGTTACTTATTCCGGGTGGTAACTTTGGGTGGGGCCACACCATGTTCCTCTTACCTCCTTTTCCCTGTTTCTTCTCTTCCTCTTTCTTCTCTTCCTCTTTCTTCGTTCCTGCCTTCCATTTCCAAAATGGTTCTGGAAGGGCCCGGGAGACGGTTGAGAACAATGTATACAAAGGGAGGCAGGAGGCGGGGCTGTGTGTGGTGGGCAGGCGGAGCCATCCGTTCCGTTGTCTTTTTGAAAGGGCGACGCTTTCAAGGCTCCAAGGACCGTGTCTCCACGGGCGCCTGGCGCCAGCACGGTGCAGACTTGCTCTCGGAATGGTTCTGTCACTGTGTGTGTCAAAGGTGCCTGGGCGCTGGGCTCACCTGCTGACAGAGAAGGTGGGTGCCGCGGGCCAAGCTGGGTGACTATAGACAGTAGGAGTTACACTCCATGAACTTCCGGTCCCTTCTGGGACTGTGAGAGCCCCCTTTCTGTCCAGCCTAAAACGACTGCGTGGGCCAGTGTTCCTCACTTTGGGGCGATGCTCCCCGCCACTCCCCTCAGGCAACATCTGGAGACAATTTTGTTCATCACAACCAAGAGGGCAGCGCCACTGACATTTCGTGGGTTGGGGCCAAGGATGTGATAACCACCCTACGATGCACAGGCCAGTCCTTACAGCAAAGAAATGTCTGGCCCCAGTGTGAGCAGGCAGCAACCGCCGAGGGAAAGGAGCTGGAAGGAAGCGAAACTAAAAACACCAAGCATGTCCCTTTTATTCATTCATCCGGCGGCCATTTGCTGAGTGTCACCAGCATGTTTAGGTGCTGCGGATACAGCGATAAACAAAACAAGGGAGGCCCCTGCCCAACATGGAACTCACACTTCAATTATGAAAGAGAGATAAGCCAGTGAAATACACTGTCACTAATGCTGCCCTCGCCGTGCTCCCTGTCCTGCGCATGACGCTGTGGTCACTCTGGCTTGTCACATGGGCTGTCGGCGCCAAAAGCAGACAGGAAGGAAAAACAGGCCAAATCTCGTACAGCATCTTAACCCGCCCCTTTCATATGACAGCTCTGATGACAAAGACCACAGTTTCTGACATGACACGCTGAGAGCCTTGCTGATTTCTTCACTGGCCCATTCACTTCCAGATCTACATACACAGAGTGGCAAGCTAATAGGTGTCTGACAGTCACCAATGTGAACCAGTGCTGACAGACAACGCATATCAGAGGAACAAGCAGAGCCCAGGAGCTAACTGTTCAGTCCAGACTTTAGAATCAACTATACATCAACCCAATGTTCCCACTAGCCCAGCACTCCAAGCGCATGCCCTGGGAGACATGGAGCAGAGCACCAGCGCGTAGTGAAGGCATGAGCCTCACCCATTGGCAACAGGTTTTGGAAGAGGAAACAGCGTTTCTCTCCAGTCATGTTAAAGAAGAAACTATATGGGAGATGGGAAGAAAAGCCTAGTCATGTGTCATTTTATCTTTCTATCTTCTATCTATCTATCTATCTATCATCTATCTATCTATCTATCTATCTATCTATCTATCTATCTATCATCTATCTATCTATCATCTATCTATCTATCTATCTATCTATCTATCTATCATCTATCTATCTATCATCTATCTATCTATCTATCTATCTATCATCTATCTATCATCTATCTATCATCTATCTATCTATCTATCATCTATCTATCTATCTATCTATCATCTATCTATCTATCATCTATCTATCATCTATCTATCATCTATCTATCTATCTATCATCTATCTATCATCTATCTATCATCTATCTATCATCTATCTATCTATCTATCTATCTATCTATCTATCTATCTATCTATCTATCTATGTATGTATCTAAAAGGCTAAGTGACCGACCGTATGTACATCTGACCATTCGACCGACTGGCACATATGACACGCACTGGCAATTTAAAAATAAACACTGATTCGCGCATGCACGAGACATACAAAGCTCTTGCTGGCGCCAATCGCATGCAACGCCAGAATGTATCAGAAGACCAACTATTAGCACAACGTACTTCTGAAGTCGAAAAAAAGTGATGTTGTCAATAGAATATTGTTTATTTATTAATCAATTTATATATTATTTTCATATACATTTTACTAATTTTCTTTCATCTCTGACACTTCTATGATAGAAAAAGGGTGAATAGCGATATTAAAATATTTTGTATTTTAATTTTATACTATTATACTAGAAGCCCGGTGCACAAAAATTTGTGCACTCGGGAGGGTCCCTCAGCCTGGCCTGTGCCCTCTTGCAGTCGGGGACCCCACAGGGAATGACCACCTGCTGGCTTAGGCCCACTCCCCAGGTGATTGGGCCTAAGCTGGCAGTCAGACATCCCTCTGGCAGCCCGGGAGCCCTCAGGGGATGTCCACTTGCAAGTGGGGAGCAGGCCTAGCTGCAGTCGGACATCCTTAGTGCTGCTGAGGAGGCGGGAGAGGCTCCCACCACCACCGCTGTGCTGGCAGCCATCAGCCTGGCTTGTGGCTGAGCAAAGCTCCCCCTGTGGGAGCGCACTGACCACCAAGGGGCAGCTCCTGCATTGAGCGTCTGCCCCCTGGTGGGCAGTATGTGTCATAGTGACCAGTGGTTCCCAGTTGCTCTGCTGTTAGGGTGAATTTGCATAGTACCCTTTTATTATATAGGATAGAGGCCTGGTGCATGGGTGGGGGCCGACTGGTTTGCCTTGAAGGGTGTCCCGGATCAGAGTGGGGGTCCCACTGGGGGTCCTGGCCAGCCTGGGTGAGGGGCTGAGGGCCATTTTCAAACTGGCCACAGCCCCTTCAGGGTGGGGGTCCCTGCTGGGGTCCCTGGCCCATCTGGGTGAGGGGCTGATGGCTGTTTGCAGGCTGGCCAAGCCCCCCAGCAGGGACCCTCACCCCATGAGGGTGTGGCCATCCTGGATGAGGGGCTGATGGCTTTTTGCAGGCTGGCCACAGCCCCTTCAGAGTAGGGGTCCCCACTGGGGTGCCAGGCCATCCTGGTTGAGGGGTTGATGGCTGTTTGCAGGCTGGCCACGAGCCCCAGCCACCCATGCTCCCAGTGGAGGTTGGCTGCAAGCAGGTATCTGGGATTTGCTTAGCTTCTATAATTGAAACTTTGTTGCCCTTTGCAGAGGCCAGAGCCAGCCAGAGCAGGCTGGAAGCTTGGCTTCCTCCATTGCCGTGGCAACCAAGCCTCCTGACTGCTCCAGCTCCATGGCTGCCGGCCACCATCTTGGTTGGGTTATTTGCATATAGTTGTTGCGATTGGCTGGTGGGCGTGGCTTTGGCATAGTGAAGGTATGGTCAATTAGCATCGTTGTCTTTTATTAGTGTAGATATACTATTTTGACATGTAATTTTTTTTGCAGTAATGTAATTACCACACGAATCTTTCTTCTAATTAATTTTCTTTCAATGTGAATGAATCCATGCACCAGGCCACTGGTTTGTAACAAAACTGTTTTGCAACAACATTTTTGGTACATAGTTCTTTAAAAAATCAAATGGTAGAATAATGCATAAAATAAAACTGAGAGTCCAAAACTCCCAGTTTCTGGTTTTATTAATTATGAAGATTGCTATGTATCTTAATTTGGTTACATTTTAAATTGTTTCTTCAAGTTTTTTTGAAATACATATAAATTAATATAACCCTAAATAATGCAATCATCAACCTGGCTTCCTCTTGTGAGGAGAGGGTTGACCTGGGCTGGGATGCTGGGCCTTCCCACTGACCTTGGCCTTTGGCTGCATTGTGCCCTCGAGAAGACTGGCTGAACACGGGAGCAGCGGGTTGGCCTCACTGGCTGTGTGAACATCGGTTAGGGGAGCTGTTGGCATGCAGGCCTCAGGCCTCTGGGGCTAGGGAGTCACAACAGATTTGCAAAACACAAGGGTGGTAGCTTCTGTGGATCAAGGGGAGCCCCATACCTTGGCCCTTGAATTTGGTAGCACCCATAGAGTTGAGAGACCAAAAGAAGCTGTGTGCCTGGGTAGCTGCTGAAGCTCCCAATGAGCAGTGGGTGCTGATCTCCATATTGTGTCTTGTAGGCTAGATTGATGTAGCATGAGGCTAATGGTGCTCAATCAGGGCGATTCCAGAACACAACCCCCTCTGAATGCCCCCCAAACCTGCCAGGGGACACATGTCATAGTCTGGAGACATTTTTGTTGTCACAACTAGATAGCAGATCAAGGCCAGAGATGCTGCTAAACTTCACACAATGCACAGGACAGCCTACAACACAGTTTCTTGACTTCGAGGCTGGTGGTGGCCAGGTTGAGAAGCTCTGCCTAGACTGAGCTGTATGTATTTCCTCCGCATCTCTCCACCAATGGCCAATGGCCCTGCAATCACAGCTGCAATCCTGCCCCCAGGAGGCCAAAAGTAGACAGAGGTTCCTGACATCATGTGATGAAAGATGAGGCAATTAACACATTATGCTTTCCTCTACCATCTTTCACTACATTCTGTAGTGATAGGAGTTATATTTTAGTAGGCATTTTCAAAAATTTTCTACTCCATCCTGAAATTAGAGCTGTTTACAATGTTCTGTCACAGGTTCAGTCTGTAACAGAAAGTTAATCATTTAAAATCCTCCATTTTCTTTTTACATAAACAAAAGACGCATGTTCTAATTTGAATTTTTTTTTCTTCAAAAAATAATAATTTGTCATTTAAAAATGCAGCTAAAGAAAGTAAAACTAGTGCTTAAAATTTTGATATAAAAAGTGGAACAAAATAAATATTCAGATTAATTTTTTTCAAGGAAATAGTTAAATTAAAAAATTTCATAAAATAATCGTATATTATTAATCCTCTATATAATAAAAAGGTAATATGCAAATTGACCCTCACACCCTCATAAGATGGCTGCCTATGACAAGGCCAGCAGGGGGGTTAGTGAGAGATGACCAAAAAACTGAACAAGCAGGCTGCATGGGAAGACCAGGCCAGGAGGGGGGGCAGCTGGGGACAACCAGGCCATCAGGGGGGGCAGTTGGGAGTGACCAGGCCAGCAGGGGGGCAGTAAGGGGTGACCAGGCAGGCAGGCAGGTGAGGAATTAGGAGCCAGCGGGCCAGGATTGTGAGAGGGATGTCCAACTGCCAGTTTAGGCCTGATCCAGGCCTAAACTGGCAGTTGGACATCCCCCAAGGGGTCCTGGATTGGAGAGGGTGCAGGCTGGGCAGAGGGGAACCCTCCTCCCCTGCACAAATTTCATGCACTGGGCCTCTAGTAAGTAATAAAAATTAAAAGTATTAAACAACCTATCTAATAATAGACAAACATGGTAATTGATTGTACCTTCACTATACTTCCCATTGGCTAATCAGGGTGATTTGCAAATTAACTGCCAACAAAGATGGCGGTTAACCGCCAACAAAGATGGCGGTTAATTTGCATACATAGGCAAAATGCTGGGAGGCGAAAGGGGAAGGACAGAAGAAGCCGCCTGCTGCTGATGGTGATTGGAAACCCAGGCAGCAGGCAAGAGCTGGGTGGCAGGGCAAAGGCGGGGCCACCTTTGCCCTGCCCCCCGGCCTGTGATCAGAGAACCGGGGCTGCCTTTGCCCATCCCCCAGCCGGTGATTGGAGAAGCCAGGCGGGGCAGGGAAGAGGTGGCGCCAGCAGCCATCTCTTCCCTGCCCCTCCCCAGCCGGTGATCAGTGATCAGCGAAGCCGGGCGGTGTTCGGGGAAGTAACTGTATTTTTTTTTCAAAGTACCTGAATTTTTAATAATTTCTTGACATGGTAAAAGAATTTTACATTATGATCCAAGGGTGGTGGGGTGAGGAGCAGCAGAACAATCCAACAAACAAAAAGGGAAACAGAAATGCATGGTGGAAGGGATTTGAAGGGTAGGTAGGGGCATTGCCCAACTAAAATGCAATTGGTTTGTTACTGAGTACTATTCATGGGGAGACAGCATCCTGACTCCTTCTCTATACAGCATATTGGGAGTAAAAATGATGCATCCAGGTGGAAATATGATTAGTGGTTGGAAGACAGACAGGGAAAAAAGAAGTCAGAAAAAGACACTGAGAGGGTCACTGGCTGGCTGGCTGAAAATACTGACTGTCCAGTAGTGATAGAATAAAAAAGTGGGGGATATCTCTGGAGGATTCAAGAGATAGGGAGAAACTCTTCTATGGTTTTGACTTGCCCAGCAGATTTCTACATACACACGTGTACACGCCTATGTTTGCATGCACACACATATACACATAACTGACTACTCTCCCTGGAAGCATAGAAGAAGAAGAAGCCGCCAGAAGAAGAAGCCACCCACCTTTGGTCCAGACGCCAGTGCCTGACAAGCCACCCGCTGCAGCCACCCGGAGAAGCTGCCAGCCCTGTGGTCCACGGTGCCAGCGCCTGTGGCCAGGGAAATAGGTTCCCTCTTCTCCTACTGCAGTCATTACTTCAATATTCCCCTTCTGAATTTCTCTCCTGTGCTGCAACCCAACTCCACTTTTCATCAGAAGGATACAGAACAGAGAGAGCAGTGTTAAAAGCTTACATTTTTAAGCTGGTAAGGTTGGTACTTTAACATATAAATGGAAAACTAGAGTCCTTAAGGTCACAAAGGCTACAAAGGACAGGGACAGCGCATGACCTATTATATCCAGCAATCCATATGGGGACTGAAAACTTTGCAGTGATGACAATTACTGAAGATATGAATCAACTAAAATAGTTGACAGGGACAATTCTTCCATCTTTGAAAATATCTACATCAAATCTGTTTAAATAGATTTTCATCTGCATAATATAACACATTCTGACAAGACCACCACCACCACCAATGTGGTCAGTGTTGTGCCAATAAATGTTTAATAACTGAGGGACCCCCACCCCCAAGTGCACAAATTTTTGTGCACCAGGCTACTAGAGTAATTATAAATTTCCAAAGCCAACAGATAAGCAGAATGGGATGGAACTGGCTGGTCTTTGTAAACTTTAGAAAGTATAGGTATTAGTAAACTTTAAAATAGGCATCTTTTTATTATGTATTTTTTTACTGATTAAGGTATTACAAATGTGTCCTTATCCCCCCATTGTCACCTCATCCCCCGAGTCGTGCCCTCATAAAATAGGCATCTTTTAAAAACAGCAAAGTATTCCTTGTAGACATATGATTCAGTAACTTATTCTTAATTGTTTAAAAACTTGTTAAAAATAAAGGCATGCTAAAACTATTATTTGCCTAAAAATGTGGTTAGAAAACATGTTCTCCTTTAATGGACTTATATTTTACTCTATTTTTGAATTATCAAATATAAAGTTAAAAACCAATAAGTATAGCCCTGGCCAGTATTCTCAGTGGTTAGAGCATTGGCTTGCCCACCAGAGGGTCTCTGGTTCGATTCCAGGTCAAGGTCTGGTACTTGGGTTGCTGTTTTGATGCACCCCAACCAAGGTCACATCGATGTTTTTTTCTCACTCTCCCCATCCTCCTTTCCACTCTTTTAAAAAATTAATGGGAAAAAATATCCTTACTTCTCAGGTGAGGGTTAAAAAACAAACAAACAAAAATCCCTATAATGATAACAGTACAGCCTAGTCAGATCTGAATAGGGTGAAAGTTCAGATCTGCACACTCCACAAGTGTACTGAATCATATGAAATACCACAGTAAACTGAGCTCAGGACTATCAATTCCTACCCATCCTTATCAAGTTCATTCATTAAATATAAGTTCACTTCATAAAAATTAACAGACATTTGTGGCTAATAACTAAGTCAAACCAGAATGGAAAGTTTAAAATTTAAATAGGTGTAGTCTTCACCTATTCATAGCCTTATGTTTTTAGAACACCAATTCCTGTGGCCATGCCTAGTTAATCCATTTTTTTCTTTAAAAAAGCAGGGGGCCACCATCAACAAATCCACAAATGACAAGTGCTGGTGAGGATGTGGAGAAAAGGGAACCCTAGTGCACTGCTGGTGCGAATGCAGGCTGGTGCAGCCACTATGGAAAACAGTATGGAGCTTCCTCAAAAAATTTAATATGGAACTCCCATTTGACCCAGTGATCCCACTTCTGGGAATGTTTCCTAAGAATCCAGAAACACCAATCAGAAAGACTGTATGCACCCCTGTGTTCATAGCAGCACAATTTAGAATAGCTAAGACCTGGAAACAGCCCAAGTGCCCATCAGTGGATGAGTGGATAAAAGCTGTGCTACATTTACACCATGGAATACTATGCAGCTGTAAAAAAGAAGGAACTCTTACCCTTTGAGACAGCATGGAGGGACCTGGAAAGTATCATGCTAAGCAAAATAAGGCAGTCAGAGAAAGACAAGTACCACATGGTCTCACTCATATTTGGAATCTCATGAACAGTTACAGATCCAGAGACAGAGAACAGACTGTGGATTCCCAGAGGGAAGACGGAGGGGTGTGGGAAGAGATCAACCAAAGAATTTATATGCATACTAGAGGCCCAGGGCATGAAAGTAGTGTATTTGAGGGGGAGGTTCCTCTGTCCGGCCTGTGCCCTCTCACAGTCTGGGACCCCTCGTGGGATGTCCGCCTGTCAGCTTAGGCCCAATCCTCTCAGGCACCCACAAAACATCTGGCTGTGAAAACATCTGGGGTTTCTGTCCACCAGGGAGAGAGAGCTTGCAATACAGGCACCCTCTTAAAGGGCCACACACAAGATTTTATTCGCAGCCACTCACCCTGGGTTTCAGCAGAGGGCAGAGCAGCCTACAGCCACATGAGAAATCAAAAGATACCTTGAAACAAATGAAAATGAGAACAAAACAACCCCAAGTCTGTGCGATACAGGGAAAGCAGCCCTAAAGGAAAATTTATACCATTACAGGCCTATCTCAAGAAACAAGAAAAAGTTCAAATAAACAATATAACTTTACACTTAAAGGAACTTGAAAAAGAACAACACAAAGAGCTCAGAGTGAGCAGAAGGAAGACAATAATAAAGATCAGAGCAGAAAGAAATGAAACAGAGTCTAAAAAACAATACGAAAAAAAGTAAATAAATAAAATACAATACGAAGTATAAATGAAACCAAGAGCTAGTTCTCTGAAAAGATAAACAAGATTGACAAACCTTTAACCAGACTCATCAAGAAAAAAGAGAGAGGACCCAAATAAACAAAATCAGAAATGAAAGAGAAGTAACAACTGACACCAAAAAATTACAAAGGATTTTAAGAAATATTATGAATAACTATATGCCAACAAATTGGACAACCTGAAAGAAATGGGTAAATTCCTACAAACATGCAATCTTCCAAAACTAAATCAGGAAGAATCAGAGAATCTGAATAGACTGGTTAATTAAAGCAATAATAATAGCCCTAACTGGTTTGGCTCAGTGGATAGAGCATCGGCCTGTGGACTGAAAGGTCCCAGGTTTGATTCTGGTCAAGGGCATGTACCTTGGTTGTGGGCACATCCCCAGTGGGGGGTGTGCAGGAGGCAGCTGATCAATGTTTCTCTCTCATTGATGTTTCTGACTCTATATCCCTCTCCCTTCCTCTCTGTATATATATATTTAAATAAAACAGTAATAATAATAATAATAAAAACACTCCCAACAAAGATCCCTGGACTGGATGTGTTTACAGGTGAATTTTACCAAACATTCAAAGAAGAAATAACACCCATCCTTCTCAAACTACTCCAAAATATTGAAAACCAGATAATGACAAAGAAAGAAAAGTATAGGTCAATATCCCTGATGAGCATAAATGCTAAAATCTCAACAAAATATTGGCAAACCTAGTCCAGCAATACATTAAAAGACCATACACCAGGATCAAGTGGAATTTATTCTGGGAGTGCAAAGTTGGTATAATATCTGCAAATCAATAAGCATGGTACACCACATAAACAAAATTAAGGGTAAAAACCACATGATCATGTAAATAGATGCATAAGAAAGCATTTGATAAAACCCAGCACCCATTATTTATCAAAACTCTCAGCAAAGAGAGAATGAGGGAATATACCTTAATGTAATGAAGGCCCTGTAGGACAAACCCACAGCCAACATCATACTCAATGGACAAAACCTACAAGCGTTTCCCTTAAGAACAGGAACAAGACAAAGATGTCCACATTCACCACTCTTATTCAACATAGTACTGGAAGTCCTAGCCACAGCAACCAGAGAAGAGGAAGAAATAAAAGGCATCGAAATTGGAAAGGAAGTAGTAAACCTGACATTATTTGCAGATGGCATTATATTGTATAGAGAGAACCCTAAAGATTCCACCAAAAATCTACTAGAACTGATAAATGAATTCAGTAAAGTAGCAAAATACAAAATAAATATCCAGAAATAAGTTGCATTTTTAAACACAATGATGAATGATCAGAAATGGAAACTAAAAAAAACAATTCCATTCACAATTGCTTTTAAAAAATAAAATACCTAGGGATAAATTTAACCAAGGATGTAGAAGACCTGTATTTGAAAGAAACTAAAGAAGATACAAGCAAGTGGAAGCATATACTGTGTTCCTGGATAGAAAGAAGTAACATTAATGTGTCCATACTACCCAAAGCAATCTACAGATTCAACGCAAGATACCAATGGCATAGTCACAGAACTGGGACAAACATTCCAAAAATTTATATGAAAACACAAAAGACCCCAAATAGCAACAACAATCTTGAGAAAGAAGAACAAAATTGGAGGAATAATACTACCTGATATCAAACTATACCACGAGGCATAGTAATTGAAACAGCATGGTACTGGCACAAAAACAGACACACAGATCAGTGGAACAGAGTAGAGAGCTCAGAAATAAACCCACACCTTTATAGTCATTTAATATTTGACAGAGGGGACAAAAACATACAATGGGCTATAGCTATTCTATTCAATAAACGGTGTTGGGAAAGTTGAACTGATACGTGCAAAAGAAAAATGAAACTAAACCACCTCCTTACTCCTCACATAAGAATAAACCAAAATGGGCTTACAAACTTAAATGTTAGACTTGAAGTCATAAAAATCTAGAAGAAAACACAGGCAGTAAAATCTTGGACATTTCTTGTAGCAATTTTTTTTTTCTGATATATCTCCTTGGGCAAAGGAAAAAAAGAAAAAGCAAGCAAATGCGACTAAATCAAACTAAAAAGTTTTTGCGCAGCAAAGGAAACCATTGAGGAAATGAAAAGACAACCCATGTAATGGGAGAACATATTCACCAATGAGACATCTAATAAGGGGTTATCATCTGAAATTTATAAAGAACTTATAAAACTCACCCCCCAACCCCCCCCCAAACAATCCAATTTAAAAGTGGGCAAAGGACCTTAATAGACACTCTCCAAAGAGAATGTTTTGATGGCTAAAACACATGAAAAGAGGCTCAAAGTCACTAGTCACGAGAGAAATGTAAGTTAAAATGACAATGAGGTATCACCTCACACCTGTCAGAGTGGCTACTATCAATTAATCAACAGATAACAAGTGCTGGTGAAGATGTGGAGAAGAGGGACCCTCCTGCACTGCTGGTGAGAGTGCAGACTGGTGCAGCCACTGTGGAAAGCAGTACCGAGCTACCTCAAAAAATTGAAGCTGGAACTGCCCCTGAACCACCAATTTCACTTCTGGGAATTTATCTGAAGAAACCAGAAACAGTAAATAGAAAGAATATATGCACCTCTATGTTCCTTGCAGCATTATTTAGAATAGCCAAAATTTGGAAGCAGCCCAAGTGCCCATCCGTAAATGAGTATATAAAACAGCTGTGGTACATTTACAAAATGGAATACTACTTGCCCTTAAAAAGGAAGAAAATGTTATCCTTTGCGACAGTATGGATGGACCGGAAGAACAGGATAATAAGTGAAATAAGGTAGTCAGAGAAAGACAACTGCCATGGAATTTCACTCAGATGTAGATCTAATGAATAAACTGAACTAGTAAGCAAAATGGAGACAGACTCAGAGAGAGCAGGCTGACAGCTCCTGAGGTGGAGGCTGGGCAGAGTGGAGGGACTGAACAAGGAAAGAGAAAGAACTCATGGTGTGGACAACACTGTGGTAATTATGGGGGGTGGATGGGAGTGGAAGAAGGTATAGAGCAGTGGTTCTCAACCTTCCTAATGCCGCGACCCTTTAATACAGTTCCTCATGTTGTGGTGACCTCCAATTTCATTGTTACAAATTGAACATAATTAAAGCATAGTGATTAATCACAAAAACAATATGTAATTATATATGTGTTTTCCCATGGTCTTAGGCGACCCCTGTGAAAGGGTCTTTCGACCCCCAAAGGGGTCGCGACCCACAGGTTGAGAACTGCTGGTATAGAGGAATACATGGTGATGGGGAAAACAAAATAAATAAAAATATCTCTGATTTGGAAAACTCATTGGAACTATAAGATGAGACAAATTCCCACTTTGGACTGTTAATCCTCATCCACACAAGCCAGTTCCAGTCCATTGGCCTCAATGGTGTTCCATAAACACAGCAGCTTTTGTGGAGAAAGAAGTGGTTAGACGTTAAGACCACAGACAAGAAGAGACGCCTGGTGTCTGCCATCTGACCTGGCACCTGTGACTCAGCAGTCCCCAAAGGCCTCAGTCTGAACATCGGTGTGTGGAGACAGGGGCAAAAGCAACCATTCTTTCCAGCGCCCTGAGCACCGGACACACAGCACTGACAGGTCCAGCAGGCGCAGCTCCTGCTATGAGCACAAGACCTGTCCCTCTTCACCTGGCTTAGCCACAGGCTGCGACCCTCCCGGGGTGCCTGAGGCTACGCTGCAGAGCAGCACGTCCCAAGGACAGGCTGAGCGGAGGCTAAGCTCTCAGCAGCGGACTCACACGTACCACGACCAACATTCAGAAAGGAACGTGCCCATGGAGACCGGTGCCCAGAGAGACTGGTGCCCAGGGGAGACCGGTGCCCACAGAGACTGGTGCCCAGGGAGATCGGTGCCCACAGAAACCGGTGCCCACGGAGATCGGTGCCCAGGGAGACCGGTGCCCAGGAGAGACCGGTGCCTAGGGAGACTGGTGCCCAGGGGAGACCGGTCCCCAGGGAGACAGGTGCCCAGGCGAGACCGGTGCCCAGGGGAGACCGATGCCCATGGAGACCAGTGCCCACGGAGACCAGTGCCCAGGGAGACCGGTGCCCAGGGAGACCGGTGACCAGGTAGACCGATGCCTAGGGGAGACCGATGCCCAGGGGAGACCGGTGCCCACGGAGACCAGTGCCCAGGGAGACTGGTGCCCAGGGAGACGAGTGCCCAGGGGAGACCGGCGCCCAGGGAGACCGGTGCCCAGGGAGACCGGTGACCAGGGAGACGAGTGCCCAGAGAGACCAGTGCCCAGAGAGACCGGTGCCCATGGAGACCGGTGCCCAGGGAGACTAGTGCCCAGGGAGACCGGTGCCCACAGAAACCAGTGCCCACAGAGACCGGTGCCCAGGGAGACCAGTGCCCAGAGAGACTGGTGCCTAGAGAGACCGGTGCCCAGGGAGACCGGTGCCCAGGGGAGACCAGTACCCAGGGAGACTGGTGCCCAGGGGAGACCGGCGCCCAGGGAGACCGGTGCCCAGGGAGACTGGTGCCCAGGGAGAGGAGTGCCCAGGGGGACGAGTGCCCAGGGGAGACCGGCGCCCAGGGAGACCGGTGCCCAGGGAGACCGGTGACCAGGGAGACAAGTGCCTAGAGAGACCAGTGCCCAGAGAGACCGGTGCCCAGGGAGACCGATGCCTAGGGAGACCGATGCCCAGGGGAGACCGATGCCCAGGGGAGACCGGTGCCCACGGAGACCAGTGCCCAGGGAGACTGGTGCCCAGGGAGACGAGTGCCCAGGGGAGACGGGCGCCCAGGGAGACCGGTGCCCAGGGAGACCAGTGACCAGGGAGACGAGTGCCCAGAGAGACCAGTGTCCAGAGAGACCGGTGCCCATGGAGACCGGTGCCCAGGGAGACTAGTGCCCAGGGAGACCGGTGCCCACAGAAACCAGTGCCCACAGAGACCGGTGCCCAGGGAGACCAGTGCCCAGAGAGACTGGTGCCTAGAGAGACCGGTGCCCAGGGAGACCGGTGCCCAGGGGAGACCGATGCCCAGGGGAGACCAGTGCCCACGGAGACCAGTGCCCAGGGAGACTGGTGCCCAGGGAGACGAGTGCCCACAGAAACCAGTGCCCACAGAGACCGGTGCCCAGGGAGACCAGTGCCCAGAGAGACTGGTGCCTAGAGAGACCGGTGCCCAGGGAGACCGGTGCCCAGGGGAGACCAGTACCCAGGGGTGAGACCAGTACCCAGGGAGACCGGTGCCCAGGGAGACTGGTGCCCAGGGGAGACCGGTGCCCAGGGAGACTGATGCCCAGGAGAGACCGATGCCCAGGGAGACTGGTGCCCACGGAGACCGGTGCCCACGGAGACTGGTGCCCAGGGGAGACTGGTGCCCACAGAGACCGGTGCCCAGAGAGACCAGTGCCCAGAGAGACCAGTGCCCACAGAGACCGGTTCCCAGGCGGCTGGGCCAACAGCACCTTCCCGAGGTTTGGAACCAAGACAGATGACTGTGGTTTAAGACCTTCCCAGTTCTAAATAGCCAAGACTAAAGGTGCATGTCATGTTTAAAAATGACAGTACAGTCGCGAGCGATAAAACCCAGGGGAAGAATGGTCTAAACATAACAGGAAGTGTTTCTCAAGGAAACCACAGGAGAGCTACCCTCAGCTTCAGATGTGTCCCAACAACCAGAGTCCCTGCTGCAGACAAGCCGCGGAGCACAGCCACGACAAGGTAATCATTACGCTTCCGAGAAAGTGGCAACAGGAACCTCGCCTGCGCCTGTGCAATACCGGGAAGATGCTTGATTCAGCTGCAGCTTTAACCTCTCTGCACACGCGGTAAAAGCGGAGTGGAATCCACTTTGCTTCGGTAACATGGAGAGGGGGCACTGCAGAGACAGCTCTGCCTGCAACAAGCTACCTGGCCCGGGCGCATCCCTATGCCCTGGCCTTCACTTTACTGCTTGGTAAATGCGGTCATGGGACTAGAAAGCAAGGCACTGTGTCGTCCCTGGAGGAGTTTGCATTTCAAAAGTTTTGAATCTTTTGGGCAAGGACTGTCCAGGCTCCCCACACTTCTCTGCTCCCTCCCACCTCCCACCCACCCCTGCTAGAGGCCTGTAAACCTGCTCCACTCACCCTGCCCTCCTATGCTCATACCAATTATGCCAATGACGCTTCAAAGGTATGGCTTAGGCCACTCTGATAGTAACCTGTTAGATAATATACAGTGGAAAATTAACTATCATTAACCTCTAGGACTGTGAACAATCTATCCTACAGTCAGTCAATTACTTTTATATCTTAAATTAAGATACAAGACTAGTTGTATTATCAATGATTTTCGGACACAAACAAACACAAAACAACAGATGGCAGCTGCCTCCACTTTGCTCATAGGTATGTAAATTCTTATGTTCTGAACGCAGACACTAACAGCTCAGCGCACACCTCTACCACAAGACACAACTGATTTACTTCTGCCTTAGCAGTAGGTCTGATATAAAAAATCTTTTCAAGAACTTCTATACTCTTATTTCTGCAAAGAAGCATATGATGGTATATGATGGGATATATGTCCATATACATACACACACACACACACTGAGTGGCCAGATTATGACCACCTGATGTTTGTAGGCACATTAGCCGTACACTGCATCGTATGGATATGGAAGCCGAAGGCCTGTTCAAACACCTTTGCTGTCTGCAGTTACCAAGATAAAACGTCTCCAATTCGCACAGGAACACAAGGATTGGATAGTCGAGCATTGGAAAAAAGTCACGTGGTCCGATGAATCACGTTTCCAGTTGCATCATGCAGATGGCAGAGTGAGAATTTGGGGAAAAGAGCATGAGTACCCCACATGCATGAGTACCACCCTTCAAGCTGGTGGGGGCAGTGTTATGGTTTGGGGCATGTTTTCCTGGCATGATTTGGGCCCTTTAATTCGTGTGGAACAACGTCTGAATAGCACAACATACCTAAGTATCATTGCTGATCAGGTTCATCCTATCATGTTGATGGCATATCCCAATGGAGATGGCTTCTTCCAGCAAGACAATGCGCCGTGCCACACCCCTCGTATTGTGCAGGAGTGCTTTCAAGAACATGCCAGACTTAGAGACCATGTAAATCCCTTTGGAAAAACTGGGCCCAGTGTATTCAGTTAATAATCATATAGTCTCATGATTTGACTTGTGTAGTGTTTAGTGGCTGTGTACGGTATAAGATTAATATAGACTCAATCACCAGATCTCAATCCAACTGAGCATTTGTGGGACGAAGTTAAAAGAGCCATCAGGCAGCTGGTTCCACAACCATCAAATCTCAGAACTGGACAGTGCTATTCATCAGGCATGGTGTCAGATTCCTCGCATCACCTTTCAACATCTCGTGGAGTCAATGCCAAGAAAAATCGCCGCAGATTTGAAGGCAAAAGGTGGCCCAACGAAGTACTGATGGGTGGTCATAATAATCTGGCCACTCACGTTCAAATATAATCCATGTCCAAAGGCTGTTAAATCGCGTTGTTTACCCACATCTTCAGAAAAACATCACTTCTACTGTCGTGGTAAACAACCTGCTTCCCCATTTATAATGGTCTGTCCCTCTAGCAACTTCAGCATGAAATTATAGCTAATTTGCCTACAAACGTCAGGTGGTCATAATAATCTGGCCACTCGGTGTGTGTGTGTGTGTGTGTGTGTGTGTGTGTGTTCCTAAATGATTTTAAACAAATTCATGTGTTTGAAATTATTTTTATGAAGTATCTCTAATGTCATGAGAACTATGACAGGAAACTGATTGCCAGACTGAGTTAGAGGACACAATTCTTTCCAACGGAAGGGGAGCGGGCAGAGCAGGTGGTTTCCACTGTCATCTTCTCTAACTTCCATGCCCTGGGCTGCATGTCACACAGGCTTGCTCAAGGTGAGGGCACTGCAACAGGAGAGAACCACTGTGAATACAAGTACACATACTCACTTTACGGGACCGTGGGTGGCAGCTGTCTCCTGCTCTGCCCATGGGTGTGCAAAGCCTTAGGCCCCGAATCCAAATGCTAACAGCACAGCACGTGTTCCCAACACACTGGAAGTCATCGTTGCAAGCCTGGAATGACACCGGCAAGCATAAATAGAGATAGTGGGAGAGACTCAGGGGGGGCCATCTAAAAATAGCAAGAAAAAAGCTCTTTAACTATCCAACTGCTCTGTGATAATAATCCCATATATAAAAAACTGCAATCTTCATTTACTTGTCCATGTTTGCCATAAAACATAATCAGAAGAGATTTTCCTAGTTTTTTAAAAAATGGCCTAAAAATGACTCACACATTATGAAAACCTTAAACACAATTTTTTAAAAACCAGTTATCTTTTTCTAGTGCTTTATTGAATTTGCTTTGAACTTGAAAAAAATGAGTCTATATTAATCTTATACCGTACACAGCCAACTAAACACTACACAAGTCAAATCATGAGACTATATGATTATTAACTGAATACACTGGGCCCAGTTTTTCCAAAGGGATTTACATGGTCTCTAAGTCTGGCATGAACTGCTTCAGACCCATCAAGGCACTGATGTAAATTTTAGAAAGACTCATTTTCCTTTTTAAATATTTGCATTTTGGTTCATGACACTTGATGTTTCTCACACCACTGACTTGATTTTCACCATTTCCTCTTTAAAGAAAGAAATCTCATAGGGTGAGAATGGGCAGACCAAGGCTTTTCCTTATGTTACTCTTTTATCGCCAGTGAGTAACCTGCAAAAAGAAAATTGTTGGCTTAGCTAGCATATACACATGTGCATATTATAAAACCAATGGAGCTTCTATCGGAGCCATCAGAGGAGAAAATGCAATTGTTAACAGTGATGACTCAGGGCACCTGCTCCCAATACAAACACTGTAAATACACATAATTAAAGAATCAACTACGGCCCTCACTGGTTTGGCTCAGTGGATAGAGCGTCGGCCTGTGGACTGACCGGTGCTGGGTTCAATTTCAGACAAGGCATGTACCTTGGTTGCGGGCACATCCCCAGTAGGGGGTGTGCAGGAGGCAGCTGACTGATGCTTCGCTCTCATCGATGTTTCTAACTCTCTATCCCTCTCCCTTCCTCTCTGTAAAAAATCAATAAAAAATATATTTTTAAGAAGAATCAACTATGAAGGAATTCCATACTGTGATAAATAGAAATAAACAATTAAGTCTAAATTTATATGCTTAAAAATCGATCTGAAGGTCTATTGTTCTTTCCTAGAATCAACCAAAAATAGGATGCTTTGTTTGAATGGTGTGTGGTAATCTATTTTGCCAACATTAAAGTAAAAACATCCTGTCTTATAAAATATGTAAGAAATAAAAAAATTTATAATTTAGGCACAAGTTTAAATGTACATTTATTGGAAACAACTAAAGCATTCCTTCAAAATTCTAGTTTTGGGGACAGCCATAACTTCTTAAATATAAACACATGGACACACTTTATTACTTTTAATTGATTTATTTCCCCTGCTAACACTTTTTTCTCAACCTATTTAAAACAAGTATCTGGACTAAGACTACAATTTCCACCTTGGGGTGTTTGGACATTTATCGGAAAATATTTAATCATTTCCATCTTCCAGCTCTTATCTGTATGCCAGGTATCATGCCCACGTGGCTCTCCCGACCATCAGTGAAATGTTCAGCACATGATGTTTCCCAATGTGGTTTTAACAAAACGATGATATGTATATATATATACTTATTGGGATCCAGCCTGCAACCCAGGCATGCGCCCTTGACCGGAATCGAACCTGGGACCTTTCAGTCTGCAGGCCGATGCTCTATCCATTGAGCCACACCAGCCATGGCTCAATGACTTTAAATGACTACATATATTCGCCCAAACAGTAAGTGTTTAAGGTGGAGGTTTCAGGCCATATTTTATTCCAACAGATGCTCAAGACCCCGCATTCTGAAGCCCCACCAACTCTATTAGACAATCAAAATCAAGCCAAAAATCTTTTAAAATTCAACCCATCGCTTGGATGTTTAATATCCTATGGACAATATATCCAGATAAGTTATTTAGTTTTTCATTTGACTCCAGATGGTTCCTGTCATGGAGACATAACTGCATTTCGTCATTGCCGTGCAGCTTTAGCGACTCGTAAAAGAATTCTCCTTTTGTAACACAGAGTTAAAATCACAACAAACAGCACATATACTATATAACAAGCCCGTCTAAATCTCTCTATAGATAAACATCCAATGTGATAAAGATTTCATTTTGTAACAAGAAGCTTCAGTTCCTGGAAATATTTACAAAGAATTGCATAGGGTTATATATTTTTAATTAGACAGCTGCTCCCTAACGCCCTTCAGCCTTAAGCCATTGCAGATCTAGTCAAACTGTGTTGTCCTGTGAATGGAACAAAAAGATACTTATATTGCAAAAGAATTTTGGGCTCAGAGGATTAGCAGAAATTTTAAATGAGCCAGCGGGAGAAGAGGGGGAAATCATGTTTCAATTCTCATGTATTAGAAAGACCTATAAAAACATTTTTCAACCACACCAGCTGGCTACTTTCAAAGGTATTCAAATACATTTTGTAAAAAATCTCTAAATGACTCTAATAACTATCACAACTCTTACAGCTGCGTATCTCCTGGGCGGAGCCGCATACTGCTGAGGTCCCAGGGCTCAGAATGTGCTCTGAGACTGCTAATTAGCATGGAGACAACAGAGCTTTATTTTCTCAAGACAATGGCATTTCCCTTCGATTTAAATGTTATTTCATTATCATTTCAAATATGGACGTTTTCTTTAAATCCTAGAACGTGGACTTGGATATTTGGAGCAATTTAATGGAGGTGTAAAGTAATTTCAGACTTGGAAGAAAGGAAGAAGGACATGACAGCGGGTTGGCACTGTTGGTGTAAAGTGGACTGGACCTGTGGATTCTGTACAGGAGCTCACCCTCAGGCCCACACAAAGACCTCTGGGCGGGGAGAGGGTGAGCCAGCGCCTGCGCCCCACGCAGATCTCTCTAAGCTGAAGCCTTACCTGGCCCCCTTTCCCATCGTTCGCAGGAGCAGGAGGTGCTTCATCGGGAACTGGAAATGGGAAACTTCCATAGGGAGACTCTCAAGACGCGGGGGAAACACCCCCACCCCCAAAACAAACAGAGAACCCTGGGACCCAGAGAGAGGCACCCACATTGCTTTTCAGAGCGCACACATGGCCTGGGACCAAGGTCTTTCCAAGCGATTCTGTGGGGGACGCGTGGGGAGCATGCGCCGGGCGGAGTATGCGCCAGGCCCCGGCAGTTCAGCAAGGGCCTCGGGGTTCAGGTTCAGGCGGCACGTCCCGGGATAGAGCTTGAGGGGACTGAAGAGCATCTTCCCGCGGACAGAGAAGGACCAGACCCCAGGAGGGTGCGGGGAGACAGGCGAGGCAGGTGGGGAAGTGCGACGAAGGCGCCCAGGGCGGCACTTGGTCACTTTTCTTGCGGGGCGCGCCCAGGGTCCGTGCTGTCGGGCACCCTCCTAAGTGCGCCACGGGGCGGCCCAGGCGGGTCCCGGCGCCGGGACCCTCTCCCCGCGGCCCTCGCTGCCCTCGCGGTGCCTCCCCCAGCCTCTCGGGCGCCCGCCGACAGGTGCGGGGCTGCTTACCCCGGTGATGACGGCGGCGTCCCCGGCGCGGGGAGCGAGCAGCAGCGGCGGCAGCAGCAGCAGCAGCAGCAGCGGGGCGCCGCGCGGGTGCCTCATGGCGCCCTCGGGGCTGGCGGCCGTGGGGGCGGTCCGGGCGGTCGGGGCGGGCGCTCGCTGGGGCGCAGAGCTTCGGGCTGGCGGCGCCGCGAGCCTCGGGCGGTTATAAAGGCGAGCGCGACCGTGACTCAGCCGCGGGCGCTGCGGGCACCCCCGCCCCCGCTCCCACGCCAGCCCGCGCCCCGCCTCGGGCGCCACGCAGGCAGCCCCGGGAGCCCCGCGCCCCGCGCCTGACTCGCCCCGCGTGGCTGCCGGGCTGAGACTCGCTGCCGTCCTCGTTGCCAAAGCGACACGTGCTCAGCGCGACTCCTCGCAGCGCGTTTGCTCTCCAGATGCCGGGGAGCGCCTACTACGCGCCGCGCGCTGGGGACACGCGTGTGTGTATGTGTGTGTATGTGTGTGCATGTGTGTATGTGTGTATGTGTATGTGTGTATATGTGTGTATGTGTGTGTGTGTGTGTGTGTGTGTGCGCGCGCGCGCGCGCGGGGGGAGCGGGAGGGGGCGCGGAGCCCCTGAACGCGCCGCTGGTCCGCAGGTCTGCACAGCGCGCCGCCCAGGTGCTGCCCGGTCTGTCCTGCTGTCCTGCGGTCCAACCGCCGGAGAGGGGGCCCCACACCTAAGCGGGCAACGGGGAAGGGGGGCGGGGGCGGGGGGTGGGGCAAAGGGAGAGCGAAAGGCCTCCCCCCACCTCCCCCCGCCCCCGCCACCCCCGGAGTCAGTGCGGCTCTGTCTCCGCAGGCGCCTCCCTGTGCGCCCGCGTCTGCTGCGACCTCGCTCTCGGGGTCCCACTGAGCCTGCCCCCCTCGGGGGCCGCGCCAGCGCCGGCCCGCAGTTCTGGAAGCCGCGAGGGGAGATGGAGGCCCGGCGTCCAGGCCCCAAGCCGCTCGCCGCGCCTCGGCCCCTTCCCAGCCCGGACTCACCACCTAGGCTGGGGCGGCCACAGCGTCCCTTGAGGGAGTCGCTCTGGGCCCCGCGCTCCCGGCCACGAGGGCAGACGTGCCCTCCCTCTCAGAGCCGAGCCTGCGTTTCCTCAACGAGTGCGATGGCCGGAGGACTTGGCTGTGACCACGCCAAGCCTGCCAGCGCCACAACTTTGGGAAGCGGACTCTCCCTAAATGTCCAGGATCGCGGGCTTTCCCTGCCCCTGAGGACCACGGAGCTCGGAGAAGCAGCGGCGCCTTCCAGCATCTCTAATGGATACGCGCAGACCCGGCGGTCACTTCCAGACCGCGGGGCTCCCTCCTGCTGAGCATTTAGACCAAATGTGGAGAGAGGGGAAAGCAGGCAACTATCCGAATGTTAAACAGCTGAATATTTGGAAAACCAAGTCTTTGACTGATTTAAAAAACCTTTTCACCCGTTTTCATGTTTCAGAATGTGCTCAAACAACAAAAGAATCAAACTTAAAAAATGTTATAATTGGGCTCAGTAAAGTAAGTGGAAACAGTAGCAAGTGACAGATTGGTGGAAAGTTTCCTTTTCCAGTCTCCATGCCAACGCTAGGCTGGGAATGCCACTGGGTAAATGGGAAAACCAGTCAACATGGATTTTAACATTCCTACAACTTTTAAAAAAAATGCTCTATTTCATATTTGCTACTATTGAATGCCAGCTTGGGTAGTGCCTCCGAGCACAGAAAACAGGAAACATCGACACAGCTGTCCTTCCTACATGGCTGTTTGGAAAACAATCCTCACAGGCTGTTTTGAAACAAGGTTAGAAACACTTAAAAACAGGGTTGGTTTGGTCTCATATGTCTTGATCATGTTTCTGTTGATTGGTTTAATGCTCTAGCGGAGACATGAAGGCCCCTGGTATGACAAATCTTTGCATCTATGTCCAAGTTAGAAAACTGCAGTCTGAAAGTTAGTTCCATTTCATAAATGGAAAAATGAAAGGTTGAATTTGGATTAATTCATAAAAGTAAGTGAGGTGGGAAGGCCAGCTACCCACACTGCAATAGAAATGGGCGAGTACTAGCCGCTGGCCTGTCCTGTTCTGTTTCTTCCTGCAGCCTGTTATCTGGCCACAGGAGCCATCCCGCCCAGGGGGACTGCGTGAGGAGCACCACGTGTGTGTAGCCAGAGTGGAGACTGCGTGTGGCAGCAGACCATCAAGGCCTGGCTGAATCGATGGGCAGCACAGGAGAGCCCACGGGGTCCCACACTTGTGAATCTGACTGAGCTGGTTTGGAATCCCGAGTGGCCATTGGACAAGTTACTAAGTAGTAACCTTTTAAACCTCTATTTCCTCACCTGTAAAATGGATAGAAAATACCAACCTCATGGGTTACAACCATGGGTGTAAAGAGCGCAATGCCTGTGAGGTGGTCAGCACAGCGCCTAGGACAGGCGGGGAGCCTCGCTGGAATGACCCCTCACCAAGTCTTGTTACGTGGTGTCCTCTACATTTCAGTGAACACTGATATCGTCATTTTTGTCTTTCCACCAGATTAGATTACAGCCCCTTTGGGATCCTTGTGTGTGATTTCCCGAACAACCTGCTGGCACAGAGCACAATGCGAGGCATGTTAGCAGGCCTCTCAGTAAGTGACTGATGAGGCCGGTCACAAGCCTGTGATACACAGTGTAGATGCATTTAATTTACATGAGTTGGTTAAATGTAGTCACCAAAGGCTAGAGCTGTAGATTCTTTCCCTTGTGCAGGTGATTCAGCCACCATTCTACTCAATGGACAAGTGACTGAAATGAGGTACACTGGGAGACACAGCATGTCTTGTTGCCACAGTAATGAGACTGTCTTTGCCCCAGGATGGTGAAGGATCCATCTCAACATGTGCTTCATGATGCCAGTGGAGGGTTGTGCAGTGGGTTACATTGCATCCCCCCCAAAGCCATTTTCCCAATCCCAAATACTGTACCTGTGAGTATGACCTTATTTAGTGCTTGGGTCTTTAAAAATGTAATCCAAGCATGTCAAACTCGAGGCCTGTGGGCCACAAGCCTCATTCATTTAAAACCTGCTGGCCACGAGTTGGATATGCTTGATGTAATCAATTAAGATGAGGTCATACCAGATTAGGGTGGGCCCTTAAACTAATGACTGCCATTGTTATAAGAGAAAGTGAGGGAGATGGACATAGATACAAAGAAGATACATACACAGAAGCACACTTGTGCAGATGGAGGCAGAGACTGGAGAGATGTGTCTACAAGCCACGGAACGCCAAGGATCGCCAGCAGCACCAGAGTTGGAAGAGGAAAGGAAAGGTCCTCCCTTCCTACAGCCTTCAGAAATACCACACCCTTGACCTCAGACTTCTAGCCTCGAGAACCATGGGAGAACACGTGTCTGTTTTAAGCTACCTGTTGCAGTAATTTCTTATGGCAGCCATAGCACGCTAACACAGGTGGGTGGAGCCAGAGGGTGGCTCAGCAGCCTTCAATGCCTCTGCCTGGAATTGAAGCAATCACTTCTGCTCAGGTTTTAGTAGCTAAAAAAGTCACATAACTCTCTTTAAGTGGGTGGACAATGCAAGTCTACAAGGCACTCTAATTTCTGAGAACCAGAAATGTAATGACTAGCACCACATTTTATAGGAAAGGGATCAATCATGGCTTAGACTCCTTAATGAGGGTAATAAACTTTTTATGATATTAATTCTAATATATAAAAGCCCAGGGTCATAATGACCAATCACGACCGAAGGCTGACCAACCCGGAAGTCCTTCAGTCAGTGTTGGGTTGCTGTGGGAATCCAGCACTGACTGCCCTGCTGCAGCCTGGGAACCCAGCACTGACTGCTCAGGAGGCTAAGACCCAGAGAGAGAGGCAGGGTCTGATCCGCAGCCTCAGTGGCAGCTGTTGATCAGTACTTGCCTCTTTCTTTTTCTCCCTCTCTCTTTCTGGGCTTGCCAGCAGCCAGGCCTTTCTTTATCTCCCAGCCTCTGAGGGGGTTGTTCAGCCCTGCCTCTCTGATCAGGCCAGGAGATAGGCCCGGAGATGCTCACTGGTGTAGGAACCAACCAATCAGAACCAAATGTGGGTGCTGTAAAGAACCAATGGCTATCTAGGAGGCAGAGCTTTTGACACTGACTGGCATAGAAACCAACCAATCAGAACCTAACCTGGGTGCTGTGGGGAGCCAATGGCTGCCTAGGACGCAGAGCTTTTGACGCTAACTGGCATAGAAACCAACCAATCAGAACCAAATTGTCCAGCAGGGGAGGGTAGTTGGGGGCAACCAGGCCAGGATGGGAGGGCAGTTAGGGGCAATCAGGCTGGCAGGCAGGTGAGCAGTTAGGAGCCAGCGGTTCCAGATTGTGAGAGGGTCCCAGCGGTCCCTGTGGGATCGGGCCTAAACCAGCAGTCGGACATCCCCCAAGGTGTCCCCAGTTGGAGAGGGTGCAGGCTGGGCTGAGGGAACCCACCTCTCCGTGCATGAATTTTTGCACCAGGCCTCTAGTCCTATCTAATAAAAGAGAAACATGGTAATTGGCATATGACTGGTACCCTTCCCATTGGCTAATCAGGGCAATATACAAATTAACTGCCAGCCAAGATGGCGGCCGGCAGCCAGGCAGCTTGAAACTAACATGTGGCTTGATTGCTTCAGTGACAGAGGAAACCAACATTCCCCACCTGCCTTGCTTGCTGCTGAGCCTGAAGTTTGAAACATTGTAACAAATATAGAAGCTAAACAAAACCCCAGAAACCTGTTTTCAGTGAGCTGGGATCTCAGAGCTGGAATTGAATACAGAGTTTTGATTATAGAACTGAAACAAACCAGATACCTGCTTTCAGCAGCAGAGGCCTCAGAGCTGGAGCCTCAGAGCTAAAGCTGGCCCAAAATAAAAAAAGAAAAAAAGAAAAAAAGGAGCAGTTGGGAGCTTCAGTCACCCGCCAGCATGAAAACAGCCCTCAGCCCCTCACCCAGACTGGCCAGGCACCCCAGTGGGGACCCCCACCCTGATCCAGGACACCCTTCAGGGCAAACCAGCCAGCCCCAACCCATGCACCAGGCCTCTATCCTATATAGTAAAGGGGTAATATGCCTCCCAGCACCGGGATCAGCGGAGCCATGAGGCTTCCTGGCACCGGGATCAACATGACAGGGGGCAGCACCCAAACCCCCTGATCACCCTGCAGCTCTGTGTGTGACAGGGGGTGGTTCCACAACCTCCCTATCTGCCCTGCTCTGTTCGTGACAGGGGAAGGTGCCCCAACCCCCTGATCAGCCCTGCTCTGTGCCTGGTAGGGGGGAGCTCCCCAACCCCCTGATTGCCCTGCGGCTCTGTGTGTGACAGGGTGTGGCGCCCCAATCCCCCCACCCCACGGGCCCTGCTCTGTGTGTGACGGGGTAGAGCCATAACCTCCTCATTGGCCCTGCCCTGAGTGTGAGAGTGGCGGCGCCCCAACCCCCTGATCGGCCTTGCTCTGTGGGTGACAGAGGGCAGTGCCCCAACCCCCTGATCCGCCCTGCTCTGTGTGTGACAGGGGGCGGTGACCCAACTCCCCTATCGGCCCTGCTCTGTGCATGACAGGGGGAGCTCCCCAACCCCCTGATGGGCCCTGCTCTGTGCATGACAGGGGGAGCTCCCCAACCCCCTGATGGGCCCTGCTCTGTGCATGACAGGGGGGAGCTCACCAACCCTCTGATCGACCCTGCTCTGTGCGTGACAGGGGGGAGCTCCCCAACCCCCTGATCGGCCCTGCTCTGTGGATGACAGGGGGCAGCGCCCCAACCCCCTGATCGGCCCTGCTCTGTGCGTGACAGGGGGCAGCGCCCCACCCCCGATTGGCCCTGCTCTGTGCGTGACAGGGGCGGCGCCCCAACCCCCTTGATTGGCCCTGCTCTGTGCGTGACGGGGTGGCGCCGCAACCTCCCCATTGACCCTGCCTTGAGTGTGACAGGGGGCAGTGCCCCAACCCCCCAATCGGTCCTACCCTGAGCGTGACTGAGGGTGGCATCGCAACCTCCCAATCCACCCTGCTCTGTGCATGACAGGGTGCGGTGCCCCAACTCCCCAATTGGCCCTGCTCTGAGCCCGACCAGGGGCTGCACCTAGGGATTAGGCCTGCCCTCTGCCACCTGGGAGCAGGCCTAAGCCAGCAGGTCGTTATCTCCCGAGGGGTCCCAGACTTCGAGAGGGCACAGGCTGGGCTGAGGGACCCCCCCTCCCTCCCGATTGCACAAATTTTTGTGCACCGGGCCTCTACACTAATAAAAGACAAACATGCAAATTGACCATACCTTTGTTATACCTTAAGCCATGCCCACCAGCCAATCACAGCGACTATATGCAAATTAACCCAACCAAGATGGAGGCCGGAAGCCACGGAGCTGGAGTGAGCAGGAGGCTTGGGTTGTCACTGGCAATGGAGGAAGCCAAGCTTCTGGCCAGCCTTGGCCGACTCTGAACTCCACTCAAGGCTACAAAGTTTCAATTATAGAAGGTAAATAAATCCCAGAATTAAAAAAGAAAAAGAAAAAAAGGAAAGGCTGGGAGCTTCCATTGCCGGAGGGCTTGGCCAGCATGAAAACAGCCCTCAGCCCCTCACCTAGACTGTCCAGGCACCCCAGTGGACCCCCCACCCTAAATGGGGTGTGGCCAGCCTGAAAACAGCCATTAGCCCCTCACCCAGGCTGGCCAAACCTCCATGGGGTGAGGGTCCCCACTGTGGGGGGGGGCTTGACCAGCCTGAAAACAGCCATCAGCCCCTCACCCAGACTGGCCAGGCACCCCAGCGGGACCCCCACCCTGATCCAGGACAGCCTTCTGGGCAAACCAGCTGGCCCCCACCCATGCACCAGGCCTCTATCCTATATAATAAAAGGGTAATATGCAAATTGACCCTAACAGCAGAACGACTGGGAATGACTGGTCACTATGACACACACTGACCACCAGGGTGCAGATGCTCAATGCAGGAGCTGTCCCTTGGTGGTCAGTGCGCTCCCACATGGGGAGCTCTGCTCAGCCACAAGCCAGGATGATGGCTGCTAGCACAGCGGTGGTGGCGGGAGCCTCTCCCACCTCCTCAGCAGCACTAAGGATATCTGACTGCAGCTTAGGTCTGCTCCCTGATGGTAAGTGGACAGCCCCTGAGGGCTGCCGGGCTGCCAGAGGGATGTCTGACTGCCAGCTTGGGCCTGATACCCCAGGGGGCAGGCCTAAGCCAGCAGGTGGACATCCTCCAAGGGGTCCCAGACTGCAAGAGGGCATAGGTTGGGCTGAGGGACCCCCCCCCCCCCAAGTGCACAAGTTTTTGTGTACCGGGCCTCTAGTAATTATTATAAATGCCAACAAAGTGTTTCCTTTGTGTTGTTTTTAGTTTATTATTCTTTATACTAGAATTATACAAAGACTCTGAAAGAGTACATGTTTAAACTGATATTTTCTTTTAGGTGGGTAGTAGACCATCATTTGTTCATTCATTTAACTAAGTACTTACTATGACCAGATGTTGTAGGTGGTACTGGGGGTACAATGATGAGCAAATGGACATGAAGCCAGCCCCTGAAAGTGGACATGAGTCAAATAATTATCTATAATAATAAAAGTTGAATATGCTAATTAGACCAGACTTCCTTCCAGATGACCTTCTAGACGAAGCTGGGGCTGCGAGGGAAGCCCGAGTCGTGGGTGCCAGAGAGAAGCTGGTGCTGGCAGCCAGGGAGAGGAAGGCCTACTCTTGCACAACTTTCATGCATCTGGCCTCTAGTTGATTCTATAATTGCAGGACTCCCACTTGCTTTAGATGACAAAGAAGCAGAGTCTGGAGTTTCTCTACTCCTCCTCAGGTCAAATGTGTTTCCACCACATATATTATGGGCTGTACTCTCGTTCATCATTCATTCGCCTGCTTCCTGATGGGCCCCTAGCATGTTCACTTTGTTATATGTACTTTCATGTCAATTGTCTGTTACATGGTAGTGGCTCAACAAATATACTGCCTGCCAGTGGGATTTGAGGAAGAAGGGCAATGCATGGATGTTTGGTCTGTCATCTTGAACTGGAAGCCTGAAACATTTTCTCAACCCTATAAATGAAGAGAGCTTTTGTTGTTCTTGCATGTGAAGCTCTTGTTTTAAAAGTGATTCCAGCTTTCTTGAAGACTGACCTTTTTTGAGTTTCTTCATATGACTTCTGATTATTATTGCATAATAGGTGGGCCTGGTAATTTTATACCTGATCCCATTTGTCTTTGTGTAAATAATTTGCATTTAGATGGATTCAAAAAAATTAAAATAGGTATGCTTTTATTTCTTTACCTTAGTTTTTTTTATCACTATACTATTACACAGTGGCTTTTCTTATTAACAAATCCATCATATTACTCTGATATATAGATATATTTTAAATAATAATCATGCTTTAACTGTGACTTATGAAAAATGGAATTACTTTTGTAATTCTAAATAAGACATCTATTTTAATCTATTTCAATGCTGATGATTTCTCTTTATTTTTAAATATATTTTTTTTGATTTTCAGAGAGGGAGAGGGGGAGAGAGAGAGAGAGAGAGAGAGAGAGAGAGAGAGAGAGAGAGATACATCAATGATGAAAGATAATCATTGATCGGCTGCTGCCTGCATGCCCCTACTAGGGATCGAGCCCACAGCTGGGGCATGTGGCCTTGATCAGAATCAAACCTGGGACCCTTCAGTCCACAGGCTGATGCTCTATCCACTGAGCCAAACCAGCTAGGGCTTCTCTTTATTTTTAAAAGTAAATCATCATGCTTCAGTTTGAAAGTCAATTACTTATAAAGACACTAAAATTATTTGGTCTATTCAAGTGATGATATACAATAAAGATTACCTAGTTCTAATAGTTGAAATATTCAGAAGAAAGAGTTTCCTTAAAATAATTAGTATAAAATACACTTGAAATAATATGAGGGGTTAGGATGAACATTGGGTTCTAAAACATTTAGGTTTTATTCATTATGATGCTGAATGTATTTAATATTGATTTTTGGCATTGCAGATAAGCCTCATGGCTAAGGCTTGTATATCATGTACTTCACTAAAAGGGAGAGGCTGCGATGCAAACCTGTGGCAGGCATACTTAATAAATTCCAGAGATAATCTCATGTAGTAAAGAATTTCTTAGCATAAAAACTGGGGGTAGAGATTTTTATTCTTTTAGATCAACATTTATTACATATCCCATACAAATAAATTTTATTTAGCAATTCGTTCCTTTCCCAGAAATTCGGATCATATTTGTTTTTCTACAGAGGTACAGAACTTGAAATAATAAGGCCTCTGGGTATAGAAATTTATAGACACAAGCCAGTTAACAGAACCTCAATTTCTAAATGTGAAGGCTGGCTCTGTTTATGCTTTACACATGGTAGGTGCTCAATAAACCCCAACAATTGTTGTATAATACCCCCAGGTACCCTATGGGGTGGCGACTGTCATAACCCGATTTTACAGACGAGGAAAGTGAGATCTGGAGAGGTTAACTATCGTGTTCAATGTAAGTGGCGCAGCTGTGGATCACAATAGCGTCTGTGTAGCAGAGCTGGCTTCAACCTGGTTCAGTCTGATGCCAAATACTTAAATGTGTAGCTTCTCCTCCCATCTATATGCTTTACTTAAATATTGCCACAAAAATTTAGGTAACCAATGACCAGAAGCAGGAAATAATGACTGGTGTGGATTTCCCTCAAAAACATCTTAAAACCTGCGTGGATTTCCCTCAAACGCATCTTCAAACATTTGTTTTACTATATGTCCCTCCTTCCCTTTCTCTCTTCCTCTTTTTTTCTTTCTTATAAGAAACATGGCTCTGATTCATCTTCATAAAAAAGAAACAGCATGTGGCCAGGCCAATACTGACTTTCCCAGAGCAAACAGAATGTGGGGTGAGAGCTGTGCAGGTGGTCCATAGCACATTCTCAGGAAGATCCCTCCCCACCCCCGTGGTCGGCAAACTGCAGCTCACGAGCCACATGTGGCTCTTTGGCCCCTTGAGTGTGGCTCTTCCTAAGCCTTAGGAGTACCCTAATTAAGTTAATAACAATGTACCTACCTATATAGTTTAAGTTTAAAAAATTTGGCTCTCCAAAGAAATTTCAATCGTTGTACTGTTAATATTTGGCTCTCTTGACTAATGAGTTTGCCGACCACTGCGGCCTAAACAAATGGAGGTGGAGACAGCTAGAAAGATCTCAGCCCAGTATTTTAATGGCCCAATGGGAGAGAGCAAGACCTAGGCAACGTATGAGGAAACTGGTGATCTCATAGTACTCAGCCAATGCGGAATTGGAGGCGGGACTAAACAAATGGGCTGTGTTCTGGGCCCCACTTACCAGTATGCTGTACAATGGGCACCTGCTCCCGAGAGTGTCATTAAAAGTCTCATTTTCACCACGCTTCTGGTTCCCGTCATTTGAAATTCGGACAGGTGAGCCATTTCTCACCATCTCTAACTCTATCTCTATCTCTATCTATCTCTATCATCTCTATCTCTAAGTCTATCTCTATCTCTATCTCTATCTCTATCTCTATCTCTATCTCTATATCTCTCTCTATATCTCTATCTCAGCAACTTAGAGATCAAGACTTAAAAACAAAATAGCAGAAAACAAGTACAATTCTACACATGTGCCTTTTTGTTTGGGGGGACTTCCCCCCCCCGCCCCCCCCCAGAGATAGCCTCTGAAGAACAGATTTGCCGGGAGCCGGTCCATCCTTGCTGTTTCAAAGGACCTGGCATATATGGCATACTGTTCTTAATATGTTTGCTCACCTTCTTGGCACTATGTGTTTTAATCAAGGTCACCTCTCTGAGAAAGGTTGTTTCCCCAGGTAGGGATTTTCCCCTGAAGTTAGGGAGGGAATAAAACCCCTCAACTAAGTGCCAGGCGGGTAATTAATCACTTTAACTACGAACAATCATGCTTAAGCTACATAATTTTTACTCCCTGGAATGGAGGTAAGAAATGCCCTAACCTTTGGAATAGAGATTGATAGGATTGGAATCAACTGGTATAAATACAGATGCAACAAGACAACAAGAGACAGAACTTAGAAGACAGAACCTACACAGGACCTAGAGACAGAAGAACTTCGCTGGAGAGAACATGGCAAAAGATCCTGGACAGAAACTGGCAACACAACCTAGAGACAGAACCTAGAGACAGAACCTAGAGACAGAACCTAGTGAGAGAACCTGGCTGAAGAACCTAGAGACAGAACCTGGCTACAGAACCTGGAGAGAACATGGCAAGATAACCTGACTAGAACCTGGTGACTGAACATGGCTGGAGAACCTGGACAGAACCTGGCTGGAGAACCTAGTGAGGGAACATGGCTACAGAACCTGGCTGGAGAACCTGGAGAACATGGCTGGAGAACCTAGCAAGAGAATATGGACACCAGAACTTCACTGGAGATCCTGAACAGAACTTGGCTGGAGATCCTGGCTAGAGATCCTGGCTAGGCTGCTGATCAACTGAACGCTGCCTCCGTGTCATTCCTTCTTCACCGACTCCATCCACACCTTTAGGGACCCCTGGACCTGCTGGGGTTGGACCCCAGCACAGGTTCAAAGAGCTGCCATATTTTTCTGTAAGGGAAACAGGCAATCAACATTTCTGTTCTGTGGTTCTGTTTCTGTTTCTGTCAGAGCTCTAAGAGAAGACGGTGCCTCTGTCTTAACAAGATAAGTAGCCTGTCGAAGGCACTCTGCTCGCCCCTGTAGGAGAGCCAGCGGGAGGCTAAGGGTTCTAGCACAGCATCTGCTAATGAATGTTTCTCCTTAGAAAAATATTGAGTTTTATGATCAAATAATTTTGAAGACCTTTTAAGGAGACATAATTTGTATCAACACGTTAGAGGCCCAGAGAAGTCCTGTAGGAAGAAACCAGCCCAACTTAGTGCATCCATGATTTTCTAAAATATTTGGCTACAGAGCGCTTTTTGCACGTGTCAGGAATAAAACTAGGGAAACTGAAATCCCTTATCTTGACCACATGCAAACCTTAACAAATTCCTACTAAATTCAGATGGTGTTTTTGAATATGTAGCGAGTTTTGTATGAGCTCATCAATCAAATACAAGGAATGTTCAGATATTCTAATTCATCAAACTTGCTTTACAGACGAGAAAACTAAGAATCAAAATATTTCATCTCATAGGAACAAGGAGACATAGCTGGGATTGAGTCGTGGTTCTCCTGTCTCCTAGTTCAAGTTTGTTTTGTGTGTGTTTTTTGTTTGTTTGCTGTTTTGTTTTGTTTTACTATATGTGCACTTCTTTGAGGTATGGTACCATCTACAAAACAGTTATAAATACATTTTCCAGAAATAGGAGACTAGTTTGTGGAGACTCCTGCCCTCTAGTTTGAGTCATTGCAAATGCTGGTTCCACTGTCCCTACAGTGAGAGATGCCACCAAATGGTGCGGGCGATGGTAGAGCCCTGGGTTTCTACCCACTGGTGGCATTGGCCCTTCACATAGTTTGGCAGAGTTTGGGTTTGCCGAATGCATACAGGAGTATTATATCAACCTTTGGCCCATGATGTAGCAAAAAGAATAGCATAGGCCAGTGATGGCAAACCTTTTGAACTCGGCGTGTCAGCATTTTGAAGAACCCTAACTTAACTCTGGTGCCGTGTCACATATAGAAATTTTTTGATATTTGCAACCATAGTAAAACAAAGACTTATACTTTTGATATTTATTTTATATATTTAAATGCCATTTAACAAAGAAAAATCAACCAAAAAAATGAGTTCGAGTGTCACCTCTGACACACGTGTCATAGGTTCGCCATCACTGGCATAGGCTGAAGGGGAGAGATTGGAGGGATAAACCCTCACTTTGAGACTAAGTGGTAAATTGCTAACTCCTCTTTTGTTCGCTTCTAAAATGTTTTCAACTGACAACTGCTCTCACTGTAATGAAAAGACTCCCAAGACCTGACCACTGCTCCACAGTAACTGTGCCTTCCTGATCTTATTGCAGCATCGCCACCATTTTCCCTTGTTTGTCTGTTTAATAACAGACCCCCATCATAGTAACTGGAGAAAGAGCAGGAGGAAGAGGCAGGGGGTCAGGACACGAGCTTCCCCAAAGGCTTTAGTCCAAGTGTTTTCCTTACACAGTGGATGGGGCTCCAGAGCCCTGCCGGCCTTGACTACGGGAACTCACAATCCTCCTTAAAGTTGGTGAAGACCCCACAATCCTATCCAAGTGACTTCAGTTATTCAGTTATTTTAGAATTAAATACAGTAATTGCCAATCTCCATGAAGCATTCTTTGTTGAAGTTGCTTGAGCTGTTCAAGCTGGGATATGACACATGACAGTTTGTTCCAGCCAAATTTGTGTGGTAAATGATCAATGTAGAATTATTACAGATATTGCCACTGCTCTGATTCATAGGTAGCCTGTGTAATATTTCAATCACTATTCTTCCTTTAAAATCTTTCCCAAATTTGTCTTGTCTAGAAAAAGACAAGGTATTAATCACTCTTGTTTTGCTCCCTCTACATATCCTATCTAATAAAAGAGAAACATGGTAATTAGCGTACGTCCGCTACCCTTCCCATTGGCTAATCAGCGAGATATGCAAATTAACTGCCAGCCAAGATGGCGGCCGGCAGCCAGGCAGCTTGAAACTAACATGAGGCTTGCTTGCTTCAGTGACGGAGGAAACCAACGTTCCCCACCTGCCTTGCCGGCCTCTGAGCTTGCAGTTTGAAACATAGTTACAAATATAGAAGCTAAACAAAACCCCAGAAACCTGCTTTCAGCCAGCCAGGATCTCAGTGCTGGAGTTGAAACAGTGTTTCGATTATAGAACACAAACAAACCAGATACCTGCTTTCAGCAGCAGAGGCCTCAGAGCTGGAGTCAGAGCTAAAGCTGGCCCAGAATAAAAAGAAAAAGAAAAAAAGGAGCAGTTGGGAGCTTCAGTCACCCGCCAGCCTGAAAACAGCCCTCAGCCCCTCACCCAGACTGGCCAGGCACCCCACTGGAGACCCCCACCCTGAAGGGTGTGTGACCAGCTGCAAACAGCCATCATCCCCTCACCCAGGCTGGCCAGGCACCCCACTGGGGACCCCCACCCTGAAGGGTGTGTGACCAGCTGCAAACAGCCATCATCCCCTCACCCAGGCTGGCCAGGCACCCCAGTGGGGACCCCCACCCTGATCCAGGACACCCTTCAGGGCAAACCAGCTGGCCCCCACCCGTGCACCAGGCCTCTATCCTATATAGTAAAAAGATAATATGCGTCCCAGCATCAGGATCAGCATGACAGGGGGCAGCGCCGAAACCCCCTGATCACCCTGCAGCTCTGTGTGTGACAGGGGGCGGGGCCACAACCTCCCTATCTGCCCTGCTCTGTTCCTGACAGGGGAAGGCGCCCCAACACCCTGATCAGCCCTGCTCTGTGCCTGATAGGGGGGAGCTCCCCAACCACCTGATCGCCCTGCGGCTCTGTGTGTTAAAGGGTGCGGCGCCCCAACTCCCCCCGCCCCCCACAGGCCCTGCTCTGTGCGTGATGAGGTAGAGCCATAACCTCCCCATCAGCCCTGCCCTGAGTGTGAGAGTGTTGGTGCCCCACCCCCCTGATCTGCCCTGCTCTGTGCATGACAGGGGGGAGCTCCCCAACCCCCTGATGGGCCCTGCTCTGTGCGTGACAGGGGGCAGCGCCCCAACCCCTTGATTGGCCCTGCTCTGTGCATGACAGGGGGTGGCGCTGCAACCTCCCCATCGACCCTGCCTTGAGTGTGACAGGGGGCGGTGCCCCAACCCCCCAATCGGCCCTACCCTGAGCGTGACTGAGGGTGGCATCGCAACCTCCCAATCCACCCTGCTCTGTGCATGACAGGGGGCGGCACCCCAACTCCCCAATCAGCCCTGCTCTGAGCCCGACCAGGGGCTGCACCTAGGGATTGGGCTTGCCCTCTGCCACCCGGGAGCAGGCCTAAGCCAGCAGGGCGTTATCTCCCGAGGGGTCCCAGACTGGGAGAGGGCACAGGCCAGGCTGAGGGACGCCCCCCTCTCCCCTGAGTGCACAAATTTTTGTGCACCGGGCCTCTAGTCTATAATAATAAAAGTGTAATATGCTAATTAGACTGGACATCCTTGCAAATGTCCTTCCAGATGCAGCTGGGACTGCGAGGGAAGCCCGGGTCCCGGGTGGCAGAGGGAAGCCGGTGCTGGCAGCCAGGGGAAGGAAGGCCTACTCTTGCACGAATTTTGTGCATCAGGTCTCTAGTCTTACCTAATAATAGACAAACATGTAATTGGCCATCCCTCTGCTACGCTCTCCAGCCAATCAGGAGAGTATGCAAATTAACCCAACAAAGATAGCAGTTAATTTGCATACATAGGCGCCAAGCACCAGAGTGAAGACTGAAGGCTCCAGCCGGAGTGAAGGCCTGGGTCCCGGCTGCTGGAGGAAAACCGGTGCCGGCAGCCAGGGGAAGGGAAGGCCTATTGCACGAATCTCTTCGTGCAACGGGCCTCTAGTGCTTAATAAAAACCATATCTTTGGCTCTAAAAAAAGAAAAAAAATTGCCAATCTGATTTATAAGTATACTGTTTGTGTAAACCAGTAGGTTTCAGGCAGTTTTTTTTAGTGGAACACCCAAGTTTTGATAATCCTTCGGATAAAGTTCTTCCTGACTTTTTCTGATTCTTTAATATGCAGGCAGGACGGAGGGCTGTGCAGGGAGAGCTGGGAGTCCATTCCCGGCCCCAGGCTGGCTGCATGCCTGTGGGAAAGTGCGGTCCACACCGCAGGTTGCTACCAGATGGTTCTTTCCAGAGCAACAGTTTCTTTTCTTTCCCTTTTTTTTCTTTTTCCAGTTACCAGAAATTTATTAAAACTATGAACAGATACAAGTTTGGCAAAGAACAATACAATACAGGCTCAGAGGATCCCAAATTACTGGCCTTTTTTTTCTTTCTTTCTTTCTTTCTTTTTTTTTAATTTTTATTTTGTTAATCCTCACCCAAGGACATTTTTTTCCATTGATTTTTAGAGAGAGTAAAAGGGAGAGAGGGTGGGGAGAGAGAAAGAGAGAGAATCATTAATGTATGAGAGACACATTGATTGGTTGTCTACTACATGTGCCCTGACCTGGGCTGGGGATCAAACCCGAGACCCTGGGTCCTTGAGCCGAGCCAAACCTGCCAGGGCCTTTCTTAATGTTTTCTCTTCAGTGACTTTAGCAGCTTTCTTAAAAATATTTATCATTTTTTCATATGATGCTTACAATTTAATCAGGTTATAAAAATTACACATGCTCTCTGTGATAGTTTGGAAAATACAGAAAAGAAGTAAGAATAAAACTACTGTCATTCCATTATCCAGGAATACTCTACATATATCTAATACACCACTGAATTTTATTTTTTCATACAAATCTATGTGTATGTCTACATAATATATTTGACTTTGTATAAAGTTTGAGTTATACCATACATATAGTTTTAATAATCTGCTTTTTTCCCCTTAAGAATATCATGCAATTTATCTCTATGTCAACAAATTCAGATCTGCACTATTTGCAGCCATCCGTGGACTATTATGATGTAAAAAAAAAAAACAAGCCCTATTTGTTGGACATTAAAATTATCTCCCAATTTTCTGCCCTTAAAAATAACACTGAGTGTTTATGATGTATTGCTCCAAATTGGTTAAAATAGGCATTTGTAAAACTTTTAACATGTGTAATGTTCAGATGTATTTTTAGATAGAAACCCTGAGATATAATTTTTTTAAACAGCTGCTTTCTGAACGCTCTGATGATAACACTTTATGAGAAGGTGAGTATAACGGAAACATTGTGTGCCCTTACATCCAAACTGAATGTACAAACGTAAGAAAGTGGAGTGTGAGAGCAGCAGTAGCCTCCAGTGTGCGGTAGGAAATGTCACAAACGCTGTCTCTCTAATTAGAGACGAGGAGGCGGAGAACGTGCTGCTTCACTATCTTTCCTACAGTCCGAGCGCACTTGGAGGACCTTCTCGAGAGGCACTCTGGATCGGAGCCAGGTTCCTTCCCTTGCGACCTGTTACTGCATGTCCCAGAGCCTCCGATCTCTTCTCTGCAAAGCGGAGGTAATGATGGCTCCGTGCTTGAAGGGCTGTTGTGAGAACTAAGTGAAATAGTATGTATGAAGATTACATGAAACAATGCATAAGTGTAATCCATGAACTGTATCATTATGAGAGCTCAATAAATGTGCACTTTATAAATACTATTATTTGCTTTTCTTAAACATCGCAATACAGTTACTAAAAGTTGGAGCATGTTTTGGGTTTCGCAGTGTGTTGTCAGAATTGGGGGTGGGGGCAATCGTCCACTGCTGCCCCCCTCCCTGTGGGCAGGTGAGGATCCAGCAGACAGGGACTGGGCGTGGGGTCGGCCCGCTCTGCCCGGCCTTGGGGAAGAATTTAGTTCTCAGAGCTTCAGGCCTCTGAGCCATAGCATGGAGCTCATGCGAGTGCCTGCAGCACGGGGCTGTTGGCAGCAGTCAGCGGCATGTGCGTGATGCAGTGTGAGGACCCAGTGAGGCCCTGGCGGTTGTCAAAGGAAAGGGCATTGTGCCCGCCCAGGCCCCGGTGCGACAGTGCCCTCTGCGTGTGCAAGGTGCTGTCCTTGGGGCAAGTCCGCGACGGGCGCTGGGAAACTCTGTTTTGTTTTTGAACCGTCTTGTGAGCCTAAAATTACTTCAAAAACGTAACATTTAAGAGGAACAAAAAAGAAAGAAATTAAAGGGGAGTCCTGATGTGCAAATCAGCAATGCCAGAGGCTCCAGCCCCAGATGTGCCTGTCTGGCCCCGGTGACAGCCCCTTGAACTGAGGAAGAGCACATTCAGACCCCACGACCCTGCCCTTGCTCTGCCTGGCTCAGGCAGCCTCCGCTTACAGGGCTCCCATGGGCTTGCCTGCAGGTGGGACCTGGGAGCCCAAGGGCCTTGGGCATGAAGGTCTTCATCATAAATCAACAGGTTGGCATCTGGATGTCATGACCCAAACCTGGTCATCACAGTGCCCCGCTCTGATTCTGGAGGGGCGGGCAGGTGAGGCTGTGGGTTTGCCAGGCTTCGGGAAAGCTGGCCGATCACCACTGGATCCAGGTAAGGTCGCCTTGTGACCCCTTTTGGGACCCAGTCAGTGCTGGGGTCCAGCCCCAGCGGGTCCAGGGGTTCCCAAAGGTGTGGACGGAGTCGGCGAAGAAGGAATGACATGGAGGCAGCGTTCAGTTGATCAGCAGCCTAGCCAGGATCTCTGGCCAGGATCTCCAGCCAAGTTCTGGTCTGGATCTCCAGAGAGGTTCTTCTTAGGATCTCCAGCCAGGTTCTGTCCAGGTTCTCCAGGTAGGTCCAGTCACCAGGTTCTAGTCAGGCTCTCCTGCCAATCTCTGCAGTCAGGTTCAGTCCAGGATCCCCTGCCATGCTCTCTCGCCAGGCTCCGCCTCCAGGCTCCGAGGCCAGTCCCTGTCCAGGATCCTCCGGCATGCTCTCGCCAGCGAAGTTCTTCTGTCTCTAGAGAACGTTCTGTGTAGGTTCTGTGCCTAGGCTCTGTCTCTCTTGGTCCTGTCTTCCAAGCCCTGTCTCTGAAGTTCTGTCTTATAAGTTCTGTCTGTTGTTGTCTTGTTGCATCTGTATTTATACCAGTTGATTCCAATCCTATCAATCTCTATTCCAAAGGTTAGGGCGTTTCTTATCTCCATTCCAGGGAGTAAAGATTATGTAGCTTAAGCATGATTGTTCGTAGTTAAAATGATTAATTACCCACCTGGCACTTAGTTAAGAGGTTTTATTCCCTCCCTAACTTCAGGGGAAAATCCCTACCTGGGGATTCAACCTTTCTCGGAGAGGTGACCTTGGTTAAAACACAGCGCCAAGAAGGTGAGCAAACATATTAAGAACCGTATGCCATATATGCCAGGTCCCTTGAAACAGCAAGGATGGACCAGCTCCCAGCAAGTCAGGAAGCCTTCCCAGACAGCAATCCCCACCCAGTGGCACAAATGGAAGGTTCTTTGCTTTTCCAGTTCTGGTTTGCATCGCTCCCAGTGCATCACAGGCCTTCCAGTGGAACTTTCCACAGCAGGGCCGTGCAGCCAGTCCCACACGCCCAGGAGCACTCTCACGAGGAACAAAATCTGTAATTACATTTAAATTCAAATAGTCACGCATGGCTGCTCGCTACTGTATCTGATAGTCCACATGCAAATGAAAAGTCTCTGCACTGCTGCGGAGATTCTTGAAACACAGGCTGGAAAGGTATACAAAAGATGTCTCAGTACACACCCATATCCCTTCTCAGTAACATGTCTTCCGCTCTGAGAGCCTGAATGCAGGAGAGAAACGGTCTGGTGTGGAAGACAGTGTTGGCCAGGGAAACCCAGTAGCCGGTTCTGATAAAAATAACGACAGCGAACATTTAAACAAGCACTTACTGGATGCCAGATGTTATGCTAAATGTTGAATATGCATTCTTTTCTGTAATGCTCCCAACATCCCAAGATGTCGTCATAATTAGAACAGCATCTCACACCTACTGCGCCCTCCCGTCTGACAGGATGCTGAAGCCTGACATGCTTCGCCTGTTTAACCTCACCCCCTGCGGGAGAGTACCACGTTATCCCACGATAAGCCCTGTGATTTTGGGCAAGTTTCCTAACCTCTGAAAAACGGAAATTATCAGCTATAGGTAACAGTAGGACAGACATGCGTAAGTTAAAAAACACGAAAATAGCCGAAACCGGTTTGGCTCAGTGGATAGAGCATCGGCCTGCGGACTGAAAGGTCCCAGGTTCGATTCTGGTCAAGGGCATGTACCTGGGTTGCGGGCACATCCCCAGTGGAGATGTGCAGGAGGCAGCTGATCGATGTTTCTCTCTCATCGATGTTTCTAACTCTCTATCTCTCTCCCTTCCTCTCTGTAAAAAAATCAATAAAATATATATTTAAAAAAACAACAACACGAAAATAAGTGCCTGTGAGTCCAAGAGCAGCTTGTGAACGCCATGCTCTGGAGGCCTCGGGCTTCGGGCGAGCGTTTCCCGCGTGTCTGGCGTCTGCCGCTGCGCACGGTCCCTGCAGTTGGGGATGATCCTCCAGGCCCCACTGAGACCCGAGCCCCGTCCTCAGGGCCCTTTGCTTGCCAAGCGCTGAAGCCCGAACTGCTCGAGGCAGAGACGGAATTCTGTCCTCGGGAAACTCAGAGGCCTGTGCTGGGCGAGGCTCTGGCCACCCGGTCTGGCCGCCCTCTTGTCGGGCCCTCCTGAGCAAGGTGGCCCGCAGCTCCAGCTCGGGCCTGCGTCTCATTTACTGAAGGGGGAGCGCGCAGCCCCGCCCCCAATTCCTGCAGGAACCCCAGGAATGAGCCTGAGTGGGCCACTCTGGGGCACGTGCCCACCTCGGAGCCAGTCGCTGTGGCCACGGGAGGGGCCGTGTTGCTGGACAGGCACGTGGCCTGGGCTGGGGCGATGAGGTGCGCACCAGGCCATCCTTCTCCGGGCCCTGGCGCCGGCCTGGGAGGCGCGTTCTCCTAAGGGGAGGGGAGACCCGGCGTTAAGCGCCCAGCCTGTTCTGTCCTCCAGACGGAGAGTAGAGTCAGTCCTGGTGGCTGACATGGCGCTTAGTGTGCCCAAAGGAAGGGGGCGCACAGGCCCCGGCGCAGCCACGCACAGGAGCAGACTTGCCGCAGCCGGACCCTCGCAATTGCTTTAGAAACTAAGGGCACCTTGGCAGCGCCCTGTGCGGCTCCCGCAGGAAGGCACGGCCTGCGCTCTGGGTTGTCGCTGCGCACCATGCGCTCTGACTCCAAAAATGCACTTTATATGTTTAAACTGGGTGGTGATTTCTTTATACCAGAATGAGGTAAATGAGAAAGAAATTAGTGGGTGCTATTTCAGAGATGAGCAGCACAGAGATCAGCAGAAAAAGTTAGAAACAAACAAACAAAGCAACCCGTGATTACTCATAATAAAGATAACCCCCAACAGTGAGGCCTTAGGGGCTAGCGTGATGAAGTATTTATAGACCCGTTCATTTGTTTGCCACTGAAACTAGTCTCCATTCTTCACATTTCTCCCTTTGCTTCTATCAGACACCATGGAAACGGCCCCCTCCCCCTCCCCGCGAATGGATTCGCTCAGCATTTACTGACCTTTTCTTGGCGTATTCTCTTTGACTGTGGCCATGTCGGTTGTGCAAGAATGTGAAGAACCTGATAAAACTGCTTTCAGGAGACAGCGGTGTAAAGCCTGGCCTTTAACCAATGACACAGTTACTCTGTAGAGTGTGTGTGTGTCCATGTACATATATGGCAATTTTCCTATCTTAAAATAATTATATTTCTCAAAAAGACTCTTGAAAGGAAAAACAGTATGCCTCATTCTATAGACCTATTTTCCTAAATCTACATGTGAATTGCATTTTTGTAAACTGAATCATCATTTAAAGTCCAAGGTAACTAAACACACTTTCAGTGAATCATGGCATAATTTTAATTCTAAAGGAGAAAAGTATGTTGGAACTCTCTTGTGTAAGTCTCTCCGTTTATAGATGTGAGAACTGATGCACAGTGAGGAATGACTTCTCCAGGCACACTCACACTGGGGTTCTTTTATGATTTGTACTAATATTTTTTTAATTGCAGATTTTGTTTGTAATGTTTACATCAAAGAAGGATGAAAAGAGCTGTCTTGTAGTTTGGATGTAATTTATCCTTAATTGTAAAGTTTGTAGATAATTATTATAAAACTTATAAGTTTTAAATGGCTTTTTGAAGTAAAGAGGTCACACGTTAAACCAGTGGTTTGCTACTGGGAGAGATTTTGCCCCCCAGGGGACATGTGGCAAAGTCTGAGGATGTTTTTGTTGGTCACAGTGAGGGGCAGGGGACCCTAATGGGGTAAACATCCCCCAGTGCCCTACACAGAGTGCCGCCTCTGGTGACCTCTGGAACTGCACTCTGTTCATCATGACACATTCCCTGCGCTCCCCGCCCCGTCCTGGGCAGGATGGGACTCCTTAGGGAAGGCTCCCGGCCAGTGCAGTGAGGACATGGGGGCGGGCCTCTCCCACAGCCCCCACCACCCTCACAGGGAGCCGGGTGTGCAGGAGCCCGCGGTGGTCAACAGGAAGGGCGAAACCAGGTCAATCCAAGACGGGAGAAATTGACCAGAGGAAGACCCCGAAGCTCATCACACCATCTTCATCATGAAAACTAACCCACAAGCAGAAGGGGGATGGGAGGCGATTGCCATGACCCCTGAAGGGCCCCTTAGGGACAAGGCGCCACAAGTTCAAAAGCTGGGAACCTGTAGAATCCGAGGACGCGACAGACCTGACGGCTCCTGGGCCCACCCACTGGGCCCACTCCACCCACTATGCTCACTGTGCCCACTCCACCCACTCTGCCCACTGTGCCCACTCCACCCGCTATGCCCACTGCGCCCACTCTACCCGCTATGCCCACTGCGCCCACTCCACCCGCTATGCCCACTGCATCCACTCCACCCGCTATGCCCACTGCGCCCACTCCACTGCTATGCTCACTGTGTCCACTCCACCTGCTATGCCCACTGCATCCACTCCACCCGCTATGCCCACTGCACCCACTGTGCCCACTCCATGAGCACGCACTTCTTTCACAGCCGGTGGGTGTGACTTGCAACGAGGCCGCAGCCACCCTGCTCACTCCTGTCTCCAGCAGCCCATCCCGCCTTTCTCCTCCACCTGAATGCAACCTGCTCTCCTTCCCACTGCCGCTGGGTCTTGAACTCTCCCTTGAGTGAGTTAAGAGCCTGGTGCACCAACTGGTCTAGCAACGCCCCTCTGCAGCCCCCGGGGTGACCACTGTGTCCTGAGAGGGTGGCGGTTCTGCCCACCTGTGCTGGCCCCCTCTCCCTCTCTGCTCTCCCTGAGCCTCATGGACTGCGGCTGCCCACAGTGGAACTCCGGCGGGACGACTCTCAGGCTTCTGCAGGGCTTCCCTCTGCTTGTGCCGGAGCCTGGGTACCTGAGCCTGCCTCTCAGTGGCAGGACCTGCAGCCAGCGACCTGCTCACACAGGAGTGAAACAGCCCAGTGCCCAAGCTTGAGTCAGGAAAAGCCCCCGCGTTCCCTGAAGAGGAAGGCTGCGGCAGGAGTTTTCCTGGGAGCACCACTGGGCCTGCCTTCTTGCCTGATCCTCACACCCCGCCTTCGGACCAGGGTCTGCTGGGAACGCTGCATTCGGAACTCATCTGCAGCCCTGGCCAGATGGTTAGGTAGTCAGGTAGTCAGCTGGTTGGAGCATCGACCCCATATGCCAAGGTTTTGAGTTCAATCCCTGAGCAGGGCACATAAAGAATCAAACAATGAATGCACCAGCAAGTGGAACAACACATTGATGTTTCTCTCTCTCTTCCTCTCTCTCTCTAAAATCAGTCAATAAATAACAAAAAAAAGAATTTCTTTGCATGAGAATCTTTGTTTCACAGTCTGCCCCAGGGGACAAGCCATACTGTGTTTTTTCCACTCAGCCTGGTACGGTGCTTGCCTGGCACATAGTGGGGCTTGAAACCCTCTGCAAGATTGGTTTAAAAAAACACAATGTTGAACTTGATCAAATAACCAATTTTAATGAAAAGACACATTTAATTTCAGTCAAGTTCATATGATTCAGTAAAAATTTAATATCTAATTCTCTGTATAGGTTTTATTCTATCTAGTGAAACTCAACTTCAAAATAACCTGGCCAATTTTACTTAAATCTGGGGTCATGGCTGAATACAGGGTTGGGCAAATACAAGTTTACAGTTGTTCATATGGAAAATAATACAGTAATTAATATTAAGTACAAGAATAAACTGTGTTTTGCATGCTCACAATGTGTAAACCTAATTCTCCTACACCCCGCATGGGGGGACTCGGTTTGTAAAATGTGTATCTTTCAGTTAGCCCAGGTTCTCACTCAGGAGTCCAGAGTCTCCCCACTAGATACCGTAAATCCCTTCTTTGGTGAGCAGATGCTACACTTGTAGCTCAGAAGCAAAGACACAGGCTACCTGAGATTATGCAAATGAGAGCTAGAGGCCAGGAGGAGGGTGGGTCTCAGTGGGAGCCTGTCTCCTGTGGTGCTGCCCCCGGGCTCCCGCAGCACCCTGGCCCAGGTGGACACCCGGCCTGCTCGCTGCCTGTCATCGCCCAGAAAGCTCTCCAGGGGAGGCGGTGCTGGCCCTGGCTCAGCGCCTCCCGAAGCACGGGGGGCCTCCTGAAAAGCGGAGGCATGGACGAAGGGAGCCTGGAACCGGCTGAGGACTGTGACTGGGAGTCAGGTAATTCTTACCTGCCACTGGCCTTGTCTCCCCAGGAGCCACAGAAACATTTTCCTGTCACCACCTGCTCTTGGCTCTGGGCGTGGACTCCCCAAGTTTAAAGTCCAACTCTGCCACCTTCACGCTCAGTGATCTCCGCCACTCACCCACTCACTCCACGCCTCGGGGCCGGTTTCCGATTTATGGAATTCAGGGCCCATGAGAGTGCAGGGCCTTGGTCTCTCTCTCTCTCTCTCTCTCTCTCTCTCTCTCTCTCTTTAAAAATATGTTTTTATTGATTTTTAGAGAGTAAGGGAGAGGAAGAGAGAGAGAGAAACATCCATGATGAGAGAGAAACATCATCAACTGGCCACTTCCTACGTGCCCCTCACCAGGGATCAAGCCCACAACCCGGGCATGCGCCCTGACGGGGAATCGAACCAGTGACCCCTTGGCTCCTGGGTGACGCTCAGCCACTGGGCTCTGGGCTCTTTTTGGACTTGATTGTTCCCGGTGAGGACACAGTGTCTGGAATGCAGTAGATGCTCAGTAAGTATTTGCTGATCAAATAAGTGGGAGAGTTTGTGATTGTAAAGGACTGCTTAACATGGCATCTGGCCGAAGCGATCCCTCAGTGGATATCAGCTGTAAGTATGTAAAGGAATCGTAGGCATAGATACTTTAACTTTATGTTTTAAATCTGGGAACATAGTTTCTGAACAGCATGAAACATGTTGGAATTCCTCCTCTTGATGACTGGGCATCTCCGTGTTTCTGACAGTAGACAGGGGGACTGCCGCCCTCCCAGCAGCCCCTTCTCCCCTGCTGTTCCCTAATCCGACACAACCAATGGGGTGGCCCTGCGTGGTCTGAGCCCATCACATGCTGCTCCTCCTCGCTACCCGCCCCGGGTTTCCATGGCTCACATAAGGTCGGTCCAATCAGAATGAAGGGAAGGTTTGCCTTCCTGCCCGAGGATGTGCTTTTCCCGCTCACCGGTGGTTGGGAACACAGCAGCACTCGCCCTGGCGGCCCGCGGCAGCCGTGAGGTGCGCCGGAGCCAGCCCTACAACAGTGAGAAAGGGCTGCGGGGAGGCGGGGAGAGGGGGTTTTGACGGCATCCTTGAGCTACTGATGGACCCACTCCTCCGGGGATGTCAGATACTGCCTTTCCTGCTAGGCCGTGTAGGCTGGGCTTTTCCGTGCCTGGCCGACAGAAACATCCAGCCCAATAGGCTTCCAAGTTCTTCAGGAGGTGATTCCACAGGTGCCGTCTTCAAGTAACAGTAGTAAAGGCAGCTCACACTCATCACTACGTTTCACACCTTGTGCCAAGCCCTTTAGCTATTTTTCTTATTTACTATTCTAACAGTCCCGTAAGGTAGAGACTATTACTAGCCTCATTTTTCAGATGAGGAACCCTATGTCCGGGTATATGCCAAGGTTACACGCACCCCCTAAAACAGTTCGTGGGGTGCTGGGATTTAAACACTGGGGGTTAGCCGTGAGCCGTAACTGTACCCAGCCATCAAACCTAACCCGTCAACTACATGCCGTTGACACGTGGGATTTGGGGTTCAGGTTCTTCTGTGGGTCCTTGTACAGTGAAGTTGAAGAATAAATTCACAGACGAAAGGCTCCTTTCATAAAAATGTAGAAGTTTACTGTAAGCGTATACAAACTCTCCCTAAGAGGGGTCCCCAAAGGGGAACCGCCTCGGGAGGGGTCCCTAAAGAGGAAAACCCTGCTCTCTCTACTGGAAAAAAATAAAAAACATTTGTCTTGTGTCCCTTTATAGATGCTGCAGTTCTTTGTCTGAACATGACCTTTTTTCATTGAACCCTTTCTCAATTTAGGATCCCCATGCTGTCCTCCTTGGTCACTCTGCTACATAGTATCAGTTTCAAAGTCCAAAGCCCACCTGGGCCCCCCTCTTTCTCTCCCTCTTATCTTGCAACATTTCTCTGTCCTCTGTGGAAATACGTTACCTTCTTCCGCCCGTATCTTGTGATTTCCCCCTATCCTCTGGGAGAGTATGATAAGCATTTTGGCGGCTAGGAGCTATTTCTGCCCTTCACGTATGCACTCCTCTTCTGTGGACCTCCCTTATTCCCTAAAATTCCCTGTCCTGTATCTAAAATTACTTTTATTCTGAAGGTTCACAATGAGGAAACAACAATCACAAGAAAAAAATGTTAAGCATCTAAATCTTTCTGAAGAAATAATGGACGCTGAAACATTCACAGGTGAAGTAATACGGTGTATGAAATTTGCTTCAAACTATATAAAAGAAGTAAATAAGGGGATAGGTGAAACAAAATGAGCTCTGATTGATCATTGTTAAAGCTGGGCATAAAGTTCCTGGTGGTTTATTCTGCTATTCTCTCTACTTTTTTATCAACACTAGCACAATTCTTTGCTGGTGTACTCTTTCCCATGGATGTTGTCTCCTTTTGAAAACATGTGTTCATGTATTCAGTCATGCATCAAATATCTTTTGGTCCCTTTGTCAGCCATTGTGCCAGGTGCTGGAGGTAATATAGTGAGTAACTTCCCAGCGGGTGGGGAAGCCAGACCAGCAAAGGGCAAACCCCACGCCGAGCGAGAAGCCACACGGGGCAGCACAGCGAAGCCTGCCGATGTGAGACGTAAGCAGTTTGGTGCAAGAGTCATGCCAAGAACCAGTGGTTTTGCAAACCAATGTCACCCCAATAAATTCAATTAAGAAGAGAAATGCTTCCCAGAGGGGACCGAAGCCTCACGGGTGATGAGCGGCCCCACAAAGGGCTGCAGGAGAGGGTGGCCTGTTCCTGGAACTGCAAGGTGCGGGGCCAGAACATGGCCAGACAGATGAAGCAAGCCAGTTCCCGAGCCAGGCAGGGGAGTGTGGGTGCTGTCTGAGCCGGGGCCTCTGAGGCAAGCACTGAAGTGCTGACACTTCGTGTGGGAGATGCAATCCCAGGCAGTGAGGGTAAGTTCAAAAGGGAAGTGAGGCAAATGAAGAAGCGAAGTAGTGTGAGGAAACCGTGGTACCTCGCCTTGGTGGCCACCATGTTAGCAGGAGCAGGTAACGCAGCCAGCAAAACCGCGTGGGGCAGGGCTTCTCCAGAAAGGCTGCAGGAAGAAACCCCTTGTCGCCCACAAAGACAGAAAGAGGAGAAACGGATCTGTCCAGCTCCCTTCGCCTCCTGCTTCCTGTTATTCAAACCCATCCATTGGGGTTTCTTCGCCACACTTCGGGCTGCATCATCTCGCCCTTAGGGCTGCCCAGGAAGCCAGACTCATGGCCTCCGTGCAATTCTGAGAGCTGAGGACGGCTCACAACAGAGGTTAGTGGTGAGATGTGAAGGACATGCAGGCCCAACACTTCAACGTGGTCCCCAGCCAGCAGAACAGATCGTCATGCAGAAGGTTATTTCCTCTAATCCAGCCTTTCCTTTTGATTTTTTCCCCTTGGACTCAAACTGGCCTCACCTGGGGCAGGGACTCGCGTACCTCCCTGTCCCCTGCTTAATCACTAAGAACCAGGACAAGGAGGGTCTGGTCAGCATCCGGTAGTGTTAGGAGCAAGGTCTTGGGTCTATTGACTATTGAGACAGAGTTTTCAATCAAACTAAAGAAAGCATCTTGGCCTCAGTTGTGTTTTAGCTCCAGACCCAGGAACGGTCCCACATACAGAGACTGCTGAAGCGGGACAGAACAACTCCATAGCTGCCGGCAGGACCGGATGCAATGATCAGTTATCCTGACCCTATCAACCATCAGCAGAGACCATGACCCTAACTCTGCTAGTCACCATGATTAGTGATTTTCCCATATAATCCATCCCTGCAAGCCATCGGGGAGCCAGGTCGTTGAGCATGAGCTCCGTGGTTCCGTCTCCTTTATAAATCCTTACTTTCTTGGCTGCAAACTCCTGCTCATGTCTTACTGGGCTTTGATGTGCAGGCAAGCGAACCTCTTCAGCGCAGGAACACACTGAGCGCCTTCCGGAAGAAGGGAGTGGAGTGGCTCTGCCAAGCTGCACAGGCTTGTGTCCAGTGCAGTCTTTCTCCTGGGAGAAGCTACCAAGAAATCCAAGCCTAGGCCAGTCACAGTCAGGCTAGAGTTTAGAAAGTCCACCTGGGTGCAGAGTTTAGGGTGGACTGGAAGGGGTGAGTCTGAGAGTGTGCAGACCACACTGCAGCCTCGTGGGATGGGAGTGAGCATGAGGCCAGGGGCAGAGTGTGAGCAATACTAAGCAGTCAATTGGATGGCACTTTGCAATCAAGTAGACGTGAAGGGTCAGGATGAGAGAGAAGACGGCACCCAGCTTTCTGGCGTGGGCAGCTGAGGATTAGATGGTGATGCCATTCCCTGAGATGGGAAGTGCATAGGTAGGAGCAGTGTGGAGGCAGGGTTGGTGGGGAGGATGCAGGGGCGGTGAATTTAGTTTTGAGAAGCCCGAGACATAAGGCAGTTGGTGACACTAGTCTGGAGTTTGGGAGCCTTATCTCAGCTGGGACAGATCTTTAAGTCATTGGAGGATATGTGGATAATGAAACAGGTGTGGGGTGATGGGACAGATAAAGGAGCACATGGAAGAGGAGGAGAGGAGAGAGCTGAGGACCCGGCCCTTGCAGGCCCACAGGGTGCATGTCTAATGACTGGACAGGCAACTGGACAGCCAGGTGAAGAGGAGACTCCCGGGGAGGCTGGGAAAGCATGACTGGGGCTGTCCCCGGGACAGGAGAGTTTGTCAAGGAACAGGGAGGAGCAGTGTCAGACGCCACAGACGAGACAATTCAGAAAAAGAGTGAGACGTGCTCGGTGGATTTGAAAACAATGTTTTCGGTTTCCTCATTGAAAGCAGCATCAATGGAGTGGGTTGGGCTTGGGTTGTATAAAAAATAATAAGAACACCACCCCAAGGAGCTGCCTTGCATGCCTCAGACCTTTGGAATATTAAACCAGGGACTGAGCCTAACGCAAAGAACTGTTTGCCAGGAAAACAAGAAAGCAGACGTCATGACTACCAGATTGATAACAACTGGGGTGCAAATTAAAACCATTGTTCAGAACGAGGGTCACTGTCTTATGTTTTCTGCACCAATAGCAGTGCTTTCCCTCTACTGATGTAATTGCCCCCCTTCCTTTTCTCATAGACCCCTTGCCTCTGTCTCGTAATTGGCGCGCTATTTGGGTTTCTGCCTGAATTGTGCTTCCCAAATAGCCACATAAATATCCCCATGTCGCCTGCTGCGAGGATGTGAGGAAGACAAAGCACGCTACCCAGCACAGGCAGGCCCAGCCTCGGACCCTGCAATAAACAGCGGCAACATGCACTCGGGAGGGCATTGGCTCCTGCCTCTGTCCATCCCAGCGGGCAGGTCACTCGCCTCCTTTAGGCTCAGTTTGTAAAATAGGGGTGATAGGGCTTTTATGGAGAACAAGTGAGGTCAAATCTGAAGTGTTGGATAGTATGGGGGAAGGGCTTCATAAATGCTACCTACCATTATCCACAGCGTGTTAGTCAGGTATTTCCAGAGAAACAGAGCCAACAGAATGTATGTGATATAGGCAGGTGAAGACAGAGATAAAGATAGACAGGTGATAGATAGATGATGGATAGATGACAGATTTACTTTAAGGAATTGGCTTATATGATTGTGGGAGGTGGCAAATCCAAGATCTGCAGAGATGCCAGCAGGCGGGAGACCCTGGAAGAGTTAAGTCCAAAGACAGCTGCTGGCAGACGCCCTCCTCCTGGTGGGAGCTCAGGCTTTTTCTGCTAGGCCCTCTTACTGGATGCGACCCACCCACATACAGATAATCTGCTTTACCCGGCTCTACTGGTTTAAACGTTAACCTTCCCCAACAAGTACCTTCACTGAAACATCTAGAACAATGTTTGAACCAATATCTGGGCACTCTGCCTTAGCCAAGCAGACACATAACGGATTTAGTCATCACGCAGAGTAAGGAGAATATAGTGCTCTGTGGGCGCCTCTGTGTTCAGCATCCACACATATTAGTTTATCTGCTCCTTCGCCACGACCCTCTGAGGTAAGTACTGTTATTATGTCCGTACAAATGAGAAACTTAAGCACAGGCTAAATAACCTGCCCAAGGTCATGCATCCAGGGATCTGTGCTCTCAACCACTGGGCTAGCCTGTCAGCGGCATGAGGACAGAGCCACGCGGGTCAGTGCCGGCTGTGTCTAGCACAAGGCTGTGTGAGTGCTTGTTCAGTGCGCACCCAAGTGGCCCAGTCACCTAACCTCGTGTATTCTGGGCAATGGGATATTTCCTCTGAATTGATTAGCTGTTTTGTTTTGTTCTCGTGGATAAAACCCCAAAATAACATACTCTTTTCATATCTGAGATGCTCCCCACAATCAGTGACAATGTACTGAGTGAATGAGTTGAAATGTGCATAGTAAATAAAGTCACACATACAACACAGGCTTTAAGGAAACAATTTATATTTCTGAGCAGACCTGTGTATGCCGAGGGAATGGCCCAGGGAGGAAAGAAATATGGGGTTACTGTAAAATATGTATCTATCAGTGTAAAATGTTTGCTCAAACACTCTCAATATATGTGTATTTAATTATACATTACACCACACACTGCTGCGTTGATGTATAAGTACATTATAACCACACACAAAAATGAAAAAGGATGAGATGAGAAATAAATGTTAGTTGAAATCCTCCCTTTCCTCTTCTTCCTCCTCCTCAGTGGCTCTTGCTGTGTCTGCTCCACTCGGGCTCTCGGTGCCTGAGCGTCCGTTTACCCGCCTCCACAGCTCAGTGGGGAATGAGCCCCGTGCTCCGTGTGGGCAGGAGGGTCAGCAGAAGGTCACCGGGAGTGTAATGAGACACGTGAACGTTTTTATCACAAGAGACACAGCATGGCGGAGTCGCTAAGAGTACAGGCTACAGAGGCAGACGTTGGGGTGCAGGCCCAGCTTCACCATGTGTAACAGGGACTGATTGGATGGGCTGTTATGAATTAAAAAAAATAACAAACAAGCAACATCCTTCCAACATCCCGGCATGTAATAAGCACCACTTAAACGTTATTGAGCATCATTATAAGGGCCCAATAAGTGTTAATTGCTATTATCAGTAATTATAAAAAACAATGTAATGACATATGCTGAGGCATTATGCCTCTATCCCTATACTTGGTTCAAAGTACCACACAATGAAATGTTAGGATGATGGCTTTGCAGCACTGCCTGAGACTTCATTCATTAGGTACCAGCACGATGTTTGCCACATCCAGTGTCACCGCTGCTGTTATTTATTTAATATTAGTCTTTAAATTGAATTGAGTTTATTTCATTATTTTTGAGAAATATTAGTAACATTTGATGTGCTAGTGACATTTATTTTCCAAAAAATACATGATAATAAGCACATAACCATTAAGCCATTTTCCTCACTATAAGAAATACTGTTCCACAATCCTTAAATTATGAAAACTTCAATTATACTCACCCCACTAAATGAGACCAAAGAGGATATTAACATGTCGTAGGAATTTACCAGCTTTCCTTCGGAGCACCCTGTTTTCAAGAAGTTGAACAAATTGGGATAATTTTATACTTTGTGACACTTGATTATTATTTTTTTGGGGTGAGAAAAATTTCAGTTTCTTTCATTTTTTTTTCATTGGGCCATTTTATAATGAATAGAACTTCCTTTAAACAAATAAGGCCTATAAGAGTACCAAGTTAATGAAATTAAATGAACCAGAGTCCCCACACAGGCGCATGAGAGGCAGACAAAACAAGAGCCACACCTAGAACACTACAGGAGAAGCTCCGCAGTGCCGACGTGAAACCACCTCCATCAAGAGTGGCACTTCCACCTTGACGCTGACCACCCAGAACATTTTAGGCAAATACAAGTTACAGGGAAGCACGCCTTCCGATCTCCCCATGGTTAGCCACCATTCCTGACTTTGGAAACAGACTCTTCTTGTCTAAATCAGAATCCCAAACAGATTTCTTTTAAACACTTTGAACAAAAATGCAAACATCTTGAATCCGTTTAGATAATCCGATGTTTTCGGTTTAAAATGGGCAAGATGTTTCCTTGAAAATAATATGAATACTTGGACAAATTAAAGTTCTTCATCTAATTCATATTTAAGGGTTCCTTTTTAGATCTCTATCATCTTTATTACAGATGCCAAAGTAATTATTACTTTAACTATTCAGGGAAAGAGTCATTTGGGCCAGATTCATGCTTATAGTTGGTTTTGTCCTAAATTTACATGACAGGATAGAAAGTGATGTCATGTTTTTAAAACCCTTGAATTCAATAGAGCATTCTTTACATGAGACACATTCACACAAGTCAGGGGTCCTCAGTGTTGGCTCTATTGACATTTTGGGCTGGGTAACCCTTGTCACGGGCTGTCCTGAGCATTGTGGGAGGTTGAGCAGCATTCACGGTCTCTATCTACCAGATAGCAGTAGAGCCTCCCCCAGTTGTGACAACCCGTGTCTCCAGATATCGCTAAATGTAGCCTTCAACACAACTCCCTTACTGAAACCACTGACAGGCGGCTTGCATTGCTTTTCTGGGTGTCACTGCAGTGGTTGGGGAAGAAAATTGATTTCTTTACATGAGATTTTTTTTGTGGTTCTATTACAAAATCTAAACTATAAATAACAGAAGTCAGTGAGAAAAGATTGGAATTTATTACCCAGAATCACATAAATTCAATAATAAGTAATGGCTGTCTCTAAAAATATGAGAAGTCTTTTCCAAAGTCATTAGTTCTAGTCATAAATGAACTTAGGAATAATTCTTTAAATTTTCACCTTTGTAGTGAACTCTGATAAATTCATGGAACTAGATGTTAAATAAAGAGATAGAAAGGTCTAATTTGCTGGTTCATTAAGCTGGCTTATCTCAAGACTTTCTGCATATTGCTTTGAATTTCATATTCCTGAGCAGTGGAGACAATAGTTTCCATCTTTAATGTAGTGTGGCAGACAATTAGGAGCTCAAGTGGATTAAATCTCATTTCATCAGAGATACACACGGTGATGATTATTTCTTTGCCAAACACTGCCAGCATTACACCTCTTCAGCTGCTGGGGTGATACCTGTCTTGCAGGCTTACATTTGCATTAAAAATTGTTGGTAACAACAATTTAGGCTGGGTTTTCACACGTGTGTTATTCTGTTCTTTACTATTGTGTTCTCCCAACACTGTTTTAAGGGCATAAAGTTTCGCACACATTGGATGCGGGAGAGGCAGCTGCAGTGTGAAGAGAGGGCAGTGCTGGGCGAAAACACGCGGTCTGTCCCAGCAGCCCCTTTCGGCTCAGGTGGGCTTGGGAAGGCCGCTTTACTTAAAATAGAGCTGAAAAAATTAATGATCTCTTATTATTTTAAATATGCTTTGTTAGATTTTTTTTTAATGAGATAAATCTTGTTTTTTGAAGGAAATGAAATTATACAGGGTGGGGCAAAGTAGGTTTATAGTTGTGAGTATGCAAAACAGTTTATTCTTGTATTATTTATTAATTATTGTATTATTTTCCATACAAACAACTGTAAACCTACTTTTGTCCCACCCTGTACAATGAAATAGCCAATTATTGACCCCTTCATCTCCTTTGGCAACCTTTACAGCCCATGTCACTTCAGCAATGAATAGCAATCATTTAGCACATATCTGTCTATATTTTTGACCAACCTCCTATGAACGCTTACAAGTAATTTCTCCCAAATACAATGTGTTCTTTTCTTTTTAAATAAAAATGGGATTATACTATACATGTTTTTCTCCAACTCGCTTTTCTGAGGAGCTTTAAACCTAGGCCATTGCTCAGATTTAAAGTAGCTGCGTAGTATTTCATGGCTGGCTGCTTGCCGCCAGCACCATCCCCTGATTGGCATGTGGGTCGCCTCCCACAGAGAAAGGCCAGGGCCATAGTCAGACATCCCCTGTGGGCTCCCAGACTGCAAGAGGGCACAGGCCTGGCTGAGGGACCCACCCGAGTGCACAAATTTTCATGCACCAGGCCAATAGTGTATTCATGAAGCAGGAAGTGTTGATATACAGTGACTCTGTCTCACAGTTATCTGGTTGGGTGCAAAGTGTGCATGATATTCTAGTTCAAGGGCTTGGGTCTAGAGCAGAGGTTTTTAAACTGTGGTCTGTGATACATTGGGTTATGAAATAAAGTTACAAGTCAAGACTGGCTTCTATAATAATAAAAGCATAATATGCTAATTAGACCGGACATCCTTCTGGATGACCTTCTGGATGAAGCTGGGTTTGTGAGGGAAGCCCAGGTCCTGGGTGCCTGCTGGTGGCTGGAGGGAACCCCGGTCCCGAGTGCCAGGGGAAAGCCAGTGCTGGCAGCCGGGGGAAGGAAGGCCTACTCTCTAAAGAAGTTCGTGCATCGGGCCTCTAGTTTAAAAATAAAATTGCATGGGAGAATATATCAGAGCGTAACACTCCATACATATACAGTTGTGTGCGTGTGTGTGTGTGTGTGTGTGTGTGTGTGTGTCCAGTATCCCAATGTTACCTGTTTTCCTGGCTGCGGGGAACTGGCATAGACGTTTGAAAGCCCCTCTTCTGGCGACACTTTGCTCCTGAGATTCATAGACAGTTGCCACTGCACCTTGGCCGCCCGGTGTGGTGCCTCAGTGGGCCACCAGGATGTGCCCAGATGCAGCTCTCTTCCCTCTCCCCTTCCCTTTCCTTCCTAATCCCCTCCTGGGAACGTGGTCTTTGACAGGACAAAGGAAAAGACAAGGAAATAGCATAACCACGTGCTGCTGCTGAACCTCAAGAAGCAGTCGATGTTAGTGAGATAGGCGTCTGCTTGGAGGACGCTTTGCTCTGAAGAATTGGGCAGGGCCTGAAAGACTCATCAGGCCCCTGGAGATGGAGAGGAGCCCTGGGGAGGCAGGAGGCTGTGTCTATTGGGGGGGGGGGGCAGGAGGCTGTGTCTATTGGGGGGGGGCAGGAAGCTGTGCCTAGTGGGGGTCAGGAGGCTGTGCCTAGTGGGGGGCAGGAGGCTGTGTCTAGTGGGGGTCAGGAGGCTGTGTCTAGTGGGGGGCAGGAGGCTGAGCCTAGTGGGGGGCAGGAGGCTGTGTCAAGTGGGGGGCAGGAGGCTGAGCCTAGTGGGGGGCAGGAGGCTGTGCCTAGTGGGGGGCAGGAGGCTGTGCCTAGTGGGGGGCAGGAGGCTGTGCCTAGTGGGGGGCAGGAGGCTGTGCCTAGTGGGGGGGCAGGAGGCTGTGTCTACTGGGGGGGGCAGGAGGCTGTGTCTACTGGGGGTCAGAAGGCTGTGCCTAGTGAGGGACAGGAGGCTGTGCCTAGTGGGGGGCAGGAGGCTGTGTCTACTGGGGGGGGCAGGAGGCTGTGTCTAGTGGGGGACAGGAGGCTGTGCCTAGTGAGGGACAGGAGGCTGTGCCTAGTGGGGGGCAGGAGGCTGTGCCTAGTGGGGGGCAGGAGGCTGTGCCTAGTGGGGGGGCAGGAGGCTGTGTCTACTGGGGGGGGTCAGAAGGCTGTGCCTAGTGGGGGGCAGGAGGCTGTGTCTAGTGTGGGGCAGGAGGCTGAGCCTAGTGGGGGGCAGGAGGCTATGTCTAGTGGGGGGCAGGAGGCTGTGTCTAGTGGGGGGCAGGAGGCTGTGTCTAGTGGGGGGCAGGAGGCTATGTCTAGTGGGGGGCAGGAGGCTGTGCCTAGTGGGGGGCAGGAGGCTATGTCTAGTGGGGGGCAGGAGGCTATGTCTAGTGGGGGGCAGGAGGCTGTGTCTAGTGGGGGGCAGGAGGCTGTGTCTAGTGGGGGGCAGGGGGCTGTGTCTAGTGTGGGCCAGGAGGCTGAGCCTAGTCGGGGGGGCAGGAGGCTGAGGTTGAGGAGCTTGGGTGGGAGTGGGGGTTCTGTTGCAGAGCCGGAAGGCGGTGCCTGGATTCAGGACTTTGCTGTGAATGAGATGAGCTGCGGTGCCACAGTCGGGTGATGATCAGAGGGGGGACATGATGAGATTGGTTTTCAGAAGATTCCCGGGCCAGGCCGTGGAGGGGCCCAGGGCTCCCAGCCTCCACCGCCCCTCGGGGGCCATCGGAGCGGAGCCACGCCAGGCAGGGGAGCAGGCAGAGCCGGGGAGGGCAGGCGGACGACCCTGCCTCTGGTACCAACAGTGAGTGGGCAGCACCTAACCTACAGGCGGCCAGTTCCCGGCGAGGACGCGGATCACGCCTCTCCCACCCCGCCCCGTGTGCCCCGCCCCCCACAAGCCCTGGGGGCCCTCCCGGCCACACCCGCCTGGATGGCCGCCTGCCGGCAGGTGCTCTGCTCTCTGGCTCCCTCTCCGAAGCGGGGCCTCCAGGAGCACACGGCCCTCTCCGTCTGCCCTGGTCCTGGTCACCCCAGAGGCCGCTCACCACAGCCAGCCATCCACGGCGCCTGCTTCTGCTGGCCGCTGAGACGCCCCCCTCCCCTGGGCAGAGCAGGAAGGAAACGCCCCGAGGCCCGCAGGACCCCCTCTTGGGTTCTCTCACAGGTGCTAACTGAGGAACATTCAAACCTGAGAAGGATGTTTGAGTGTATTTGAGCCAAACTGTGGACACGGCGGGAAGCAGCATCTCAGGGGCTGAGACCTGTCCCAGCGGCGGGCACCTCCTCCTGGGGGCAAAGGGCTCAGTGACTAATTAGTCGAACATTGATTACTGATTTAAATGTTTTTGCTGCAATGTTTTTCTAATTTTTATTGTATTTACTTTTTCCTGGCACACAAGCAAGTGTCTACCTACCTCCTAGATGCAATAACTCTTAATATTTCACTATATTTGTTTCAGATGAATTTTTCCCCAAAGAAATAAAACTATAGCCCTGGCCTGTGTGGCTCAGTGGTTGGAGCGCTGGCCTGTGCCCTGGAGGGAGTTCCAGGTTCAAGTTCTTGTCAAGGGCATGGGCCTGGGGGCCAGGTTTAATCCCCAGCCTGGTCAGGGTGCACAGGGGAGGCAATCCATCCATGTGTCTCTCACATCGATGTTTCTCTCTCTCTTTCACTTCCTCCTGTCCCTTCCACTCTCTCTAAAAATAACAATCCTATATAATAAAGAGCTAATATGCAAATGGTCATCACACTCTCACGCCGTCTCGCCATAACTGCTCAGCCACTCAACACTGGGGAGAGAGGAATTGGGACCAGCCAGGCTGTGGCCGGGAGAGGGACAAGCTGCCCGCCTCATGGTCCTGGGTGCCAGCGGCTGGGGCTGTGGCCCAGGAGAGGGACAAGCCACCCCACCCTATGGTCCCGGGTGTCAGCAGCTGTGGCCCCGGGCGAAGCTGCCCACCCACAGTTCCCTGTGGCTACAGCTGGCCTGGGTGAAGCCAGCCCGGGTCCTGGGTGCCTGCGGCCAGTCAGAGGGAGGGGAGCCTGGGTCCCGAGTGCCTGCGACCGGCCGGAGGAGGGAATCCTGGGTCCTGGGTGCAGGGCAAGGCAGAGGTGGTTAGGGGCAATCAGGCCAGCAGGGGAGCAGTTAGGGGAGATCAGGCAGGCAGGCAGAGATGGTTAGGGACAATCAGGCAGGCAGAGGTGGTTAGGGGTGATCAAGCAGGCAGGCAGAGGTAGTTAGGGGCAATCAGGCAAGCAGACAGAGGAGTTAGGGGTGATCAGGCAGGCAGGCAAGTGGTTAGGAGCCAGCGGTCCCAGATTGCGAGAGGCAGTCAGACATCCCCCCGAGGGGTCTCAGATTGGAGAGGGTGCAGGCTAGGCTGAAGGACCGCCGCCCCATGCATGAATTTCGTGCACCGGGCCTCTAGTAAATAAATAAAACTATAGATTCAGTGGAAGCTTCTTTTGTACTCTTCTACCTCCTCCTTCACCGGCGCATTGAAGCCATATTCTTCTCACCTCTGTTTTTATCTTCACTGCATTCCATGTAACAATCACCAATATAAAGTGTCTTTTAAATTTTTATTATAGTTTTCTCAGTTAGTGGGGCTGAGCTTAGGCGCTGACAGACAAACGGAGGGAACCCTGGGCCCAGGGATGGGCCCGCTGAAACCCATGTAGGTGGCTTACTCCGGAACTCCCGCCTCCACCGCCAGCTGACGCGCTCAGTGGGTGTGGCCTGACCAGAGGTGAGGTGTGGAGGGTCAGACTCACCCTGAAGCTGCTGACACTGGCCAGAGGGACCACGGCGACTGTCCGGGAGATGCCAGCTGCTGGCAGGGGAGATGAACTGGATTCTGGCCTGGTCCTGAAGGTGGGGGCCCAGTTCTCTGAGCTGGGCTAGGCCGAGGCCACCCACCATGCCCACGCTGCCTCGCCAGTGCCATGCCAGGGTCCGTAAGAGCCCGCTTGGACTCCCAGACACGCGTAGACTCTCCCTTGGCCCCACCAGGTGGCCTGGTGAAGGGCGTGAGAGGAGGAGTGGGGGAGGAGGAGTGGGGTAGAAGGGGGGGGGGGGGAGGAGGAGGAGCAGGAGGGCTAAGCCCACCCATTCCTCCTGGACTGGGGGAGTGTCTAATTTTCAGTCAAATAAGAAAACAGATGAAAAATTATTATGGAACATTTTAAACATAAACAAAACTAGAGGGAATAGTGTATGTCCTCTGGGGATTTTAACACCTGGTAAAATGACATCATAGCCCCAAACCTTCTTGCAAGTGTTGCCATGCACCAGGGCTCTGCGCGGACTCAGGCGGATGCGTTTGAACTGCTCTGGGACTTTCCATCACACAAATGCGGTGCCGTCTTTCTTCTGGAGTGATGCTGCGATTTTAGGTGCTTTTCCATTTTTCCAACAAGGTTGTAACGAGGATCCTTGTACACATTCCCCTGGTCACATGCACAATGGTTTCTTTACAAGTGGAATTACAGAATCAAGCGATATGCACACTCTGAATTTTACTAGCTTTTGCACAATTGCTCTTCAAACGGTGACAGCAAATTACACTCAATGCAAAGAGCCTATGGGTGTTTGCCCACGTCTTCACCAACACTTGTTATTGTCAGAATTAACCGTCTCACTCATCTTGATGCCTGTCAGGTGACATTTCTGAGATTTCAGTTGCATTCCTTGAGTATTGAACACATTTTCAGGGCTCCTGTGATCTCCATGAACATGCAGATGGCTGCGTTCCATTGGGGTGTTCACCGGCTTGGTGTCGACTGATTTGTCTGACCAGATTCTAGTCCCGAGTGGGCACTGGCTCAGCACTACGCTAAGCACTGGGCCTACAGAGCAGACGAGGCACAGCCTCTGCCCTCCGTGCTTCTCGGTGTGGGGTGAAGAGCAGTGCACACGTGGACACGGAGACAAAGCCAAGCTCCAAGGGCCATGGGACGCTGGAGGGAGACGCGCTGTACTCAAGAGCCTTTCCGTTGAAGATGATAGAAACCCAATGGAGACTACCTCAATCAAAGAGAAGATTTACTGACTCACGTCAACTGAATGTACTCCAAGTCTGGATCTAGGCTCATTCAGAGACCCTCGGCTTCTCTCTCCATTCATCTTTCACCTTTGCTTCTCTTTGTGTGTTAGACTGATTATTTCTGTGCAAACAGGCGCTCTCTAAATGAATGGCAGTGTTGAGAGGTTGGGCTGGGGATGATGGGGAGATGACAGTTGATATTCCAAAGACTAATTGCTTACAGGGGGAGAGAGGGAGAGAGAGAGAGAGAGAGAGAGAGAGAGAGAGAGAGAGAGAGAGAGATACTTAGCTGTTTCATCCCAGTTTAGAAAACTCATGGAAAGGATGCCAACTGAACAATAAAAGGTTCTGTGAGTGGCTCGCCTGGTGATAGTATAACCCTGCTTGATGGAGAACAGGAGATGTGTTTGTGGGTGGGGCACTGTAGTGGCAGCCCCACTGGAACTGCATGGAATGGAGAGGAGTTTCCCATCAGAAGAAGACTGAACAGACAAAAACCAGAGCTGTGCAGGATGGAGGGACACTGGCGGGAGCCTCCAGCAGAGGTGCGCTTTGGCTCCATCTGAACCTGCTGAGATCAGAGGCAAGAACACTGGACTGGGTTCTTGGTGTCAATACCAACGCTGACACTTACAAACTGTGTGCTTACTGAGTGCTAACCCTCTGAGCTGGTTTCTTCATCTAAAGGGAGGATGTCCGATCAGCTATGTAGGGCTGTGGGGATAATAAATGCTATAACCACCCACATATTTTGCTGACCTCAGTTTTTGTTGTATTCAAGTTGCTCCAAATAAATAGGACATTGGCAGCTGACTTCCCTTCATTGTACAAAGATCTGTGTTGATTGGAGGTGCAAAGTTCTTCTGCATTAAATATTTACTTGCTTGTGCTGAGAATGATAGTGAATAAAATATTCTCCAAATATAATGTACACTTAATTTATTTTTGATACATTTCTGTCAATGCCTTTTACTGCAGAAGTCAATCTTTTAAATAAAGACTCATTTTCATTTGAGAGCAATAGTGGATTCATTGGTGTTCAATACTACACTTTTAAAAGGGCCTATTTTTAAGCACCAGTGAGTTTTTAAAAGTCTCTTCTGAGCTCTTGGAACATTGTTATTTTCAACTGGAATTAGAGAACATTTCTGATGTATTTCAAACAATTTCCTCAAGCAAGATGCACACAAATGTATTGCATTAAGGAAAACTACAAATGAGAAAGGACCTTTTTGAACAACAGTAATGATATTTCAAGGATAATGGGAAATTATTCATTTCCGATATTCTCATTTTCATTCCTAGCAACAGGCATATATGTCTCTCAATTCCTGTGTAGTTCTGTTAATCTCACTTCTCAGTTTTCTTACAATGATTCAGCTGATTTGTTATTTCCCTCTTGCATTTTAACTGCTAAAGATGCAATGTAACCCCATAAATTTGTTTCAGTCTCTCAGCTTTGACACCCAACGTCATTAATACCTCCAAAATATTCTTTGCTTATATCACTCTTTTATGTGTTCCTTTTCTTGCCCTATGAGTTGTTACATAACTACACAATGTCAGTAACAATATCATCTTGTTTTTATAGCTTTATGATTAAGGATATAAAAATGAACTAAATTGAGGAAAATGTTAAAAGATATTTGCAAAATATAAGAGATCCCTACCATAATTTATCACATATAAGTGATATCGTACATATATTTAAAATAGAATTTTCTTAGTAGATGGTTCAAACTGTGTTGGATAAAATCATTATTTTAATGAGTGAACTGATGATTCTATATACACAGAGTATGTCTTCTTTGTGGAGGGTGAAAATAATTATGAAAGATTTATTTTTGCCATCCCCCCACCCAATTATAAGCAGAAGTTTTTATTGAATATTTGCATCTAAAGTTATAATGCTTGAGAAAGGAGAAAAAATTTAAAATGTGACCAACTCCCATACCCTACAATTCTTAACCTATAGATGGCTCCATGTGCACTGGATGGACATCTGTGCCAATTTGCCAGGGACTGAGGGGCTTCCTGGGACCCGAGACTTTCCGTGCTAAAACCAGGAGTATCCGAGGCAAGCTGGGGTGCGTTGGTACCTCCATGAGCATTTGGCCTCCATTCTTCTTTCCTCCCTCTCTGCAGCCACATTTCTGCCACGACCTCACTATGGGCAATGAGGACCCCTGTTCCTTGACTTTGGGTTTGGCCATGTGACTTTGTTTGGGCAAAAGTATATGGGTAGAAGTAGAGTGCCTCTTCTAAGTTTAATAGGTCTTTCGTGTTCCTGGTCCCTCTCTTATGTCTCTTCCACAGAGAAGCTCTCGACCTATGGAACAACGAGAGACGTGGGGCAGAGGCACCACCCCAGGCTCTGTGGTGAGAAGCAGAGCCCAGGCGAGTTCTGCCTGGATCAGCGGAACCAGGCAGCCGGCAGAGGTGCGAGTAGAAAATGCTGTTATGATGCCACTGAGACTCGTGTTGTTTATCACCCAGTATTACTGCAATGAAAGCTAACTGGTAAAGGTGGTAACAAGCACTCATTCAGGAATAGCTACTGATGTGCTACTATATGCTAGACTGGAATACAATGAATGACAAGCAAGATGGCCAGAATTCTTCTCTCAGAAATCACAGCCTACTGTTGGGGTCTCTGAGACCCTTTCGGGAAGGTCTGCGAGGTCAGAGTTATTTGCATAATTTACCCAAATGTGACTTGCCTCCCCTGTGTGCACACTTGCCCTGATGATAAAAGCACAACCACACGGTGGGTATAACGGCTGGGATCCTGACACAAACCAAGGCGGGCCACGCGGTGGGGGCGTCCTTCTCACCCCCATCACGCACTTCAGTTAAAAAATCCAAATTAAACAAAACAAAAAAATGCCAGTTCCATTTATGAACTCCTGATGAAGCATGGAAATGTCATTTGATTAAAGCTCCACCCTTTCACCGTCTGTATGACACAGCGGACATTCCCATGAGGCATCTGGGCTGCATATTAACATATGATGGAGTCGTTCATCAGTGTAAACACTGGCCACTCAACAGATGAAAATCAAATTCACACCTCACAACACACTCAAAACATGCTCAGGTCAGACTAAAGATTTAAATACAAAAATAAAACAAGCCCGGGCCTGTTCAGCTCAGTGGATAGAGCGTCAGCCTGTAGACTGAAGGGTTCTGGTTTCGATTCTGGTCAAGGGCACATACCTCGGGTGCAGGCTCGATCCCCGGCCCTGGTTGGGGCGAGTGTGGGAGGATGCTTCTCTGTCTCTCCCTCTCCCTTCCACTCTCTATCCTCAGGTGAGGGTTAACAAAAAATTAAAATTAAAATTAATAAAAAATAAAAAACCTACTAGGAGGAAACCCAGAGGATACATTTTAGAGCCCGTCCTGGGTCACTCCTCCCTCAGCATTGCCCAAAGGCCAGAAAGCACAGGGCGCCTCCGCTTTCCTTTCTATATTTTAGTATCGTTTTAATTCTATGAGAAATTTTAATAATAAAAATAATAAAAATAATAAAAATAACTCAAGTAAACAAAAGAAGTCTATGTCAGATCCTTCTTAACAAATCACAGCCCAGGCTTCATCGATGTCATGAAGAACAGCAAGTTTTGAACATACTTACCACACAATTGAGCACAGGTTAGCAGTAAATCTGCTCAGAAAACAAGCACAGACTCCGAGCCCTTCCCACCATCTGTCATCAGAGTCAGCATTGGGCCCCACAAGGGTCATGGCCCATTATAGCAATTATGCAATTTCCTTAGATTTGGTTAGGATTTTAAAGTCCATGACAGCCTATTAAAACCAAAATAAGAGAGTAAACACAATCTTATGGTGTTCTGGTTGCAAAAGCCAATTGTTAACAGCTACCCTTAATGTTTCTCAGACCCCAAGTGTCTTCTTCCTGAAATATGGCGCCAAACCCTACGGCTTCCACCTAATTCTTCTTCAAGAACCACGCAAAGCTTGTTTCTGGTGGCCACCCACAAAAGTGGGGAGGATATGAGTCGCGGCCTCAGGCTTGCAGGGGGCTCTGTGGGCACACACCAGGCCTGCACAGGAATTAGGAAAAGACATCCCTCCCAACAGACAAATCAGAAAATCGCCCTCCTCCCGCAGAAGCAGCAGCGGTAGCTGGGCTGCACCTCCTGAGCCCCATGCTGTAGCCTTTAGGAGGCACAGCCTGCAGCTGTGAGTTCCACCTCTTCACAACATGAACTCTGCTTCTTGCTGTCTGCTCAGAATGAACCTCTGATGAAGCAATAACAGAGAATGTGCACACACGGTGCAGAGTTCCTCCTTGAATTACTGGTGATGCAGGTTCAGGTGGGCCTCCAGCATAAAGTTTAATGCACCCCATCCCTCCCCTCCCCCCTCCCCCCCACACACTCATTTATTTATGTGCTGTCTTGGTGGCCTTCACCCTCCGACCGCTTAGTTGAGCAGTTGCAATAGAGACCACTGAGCTCACAAAGCTTAAAATATTTAGTATCAGGGCCCTTTGGAGCAAGCCACTGACCCCGGTATCAGGTCATCAAATGGCACTATCACCATAATACTATGTGCACCTTTTGCCAAAATGTTCTTAACGAACTGCAATTTAGTGTTAATTCCTTAGCATGAGTTATGTAATAAACACCCATGTATATCAGTGCAATTTTAAAATGGTAATTTATAACCTCAAATGCAGTTCAGGCTCAAGGTTTCTGTGAAACTACTTGATTTCTACAAATGCAAAGATTCAATAAGGCAATATCCATTCAATTATTGAGCATCCCTTAATAAAGAATTCAGGTCACAAATTCCTTCATCAAATAAAAAGACTGTCAAGGAGAAACCAAGATGGTGGCATAGGTAAACACCAGAAATTGTTGCCTCGCACAACCACTTCAAAAATACAACTAAAAGACAAAACGGACATCATCCAGGACCACAGGAAGGCTAGCTGAGTGGAAATTCTACAACTAGAAGGAAAGAGAAAAGCACACTGAGACTCAGAGGAGGTGCGGAAGTAAAGTGCAGAGGTACAGAGGTGCAAGTGGAAAGGGCTGGCAACTGAGAATGAGGTTGTCTTTTTCAATTGGGAGGGAGTCTCAAGCTCCCTACTGCTCTGAACTCAAGCCCCGGGCAAGTCTCTGGGGACCCAGACTCTTAAGGAGAGAAACTGGACTGTCTAGCAGCGGGCGGAACTCGAGGGCGGCTTTCTCTCAGGGGTGCTTGCAGCGATTACCCGGACAGTGGACTAGGGGCCTCTTAGGGTAGGACTGAGGATCAGCCATAGCTGTATGCTCTGCCCTGTTGATTCCCTGAGACCCAGCCCCACGCAAGCTGTGCACAGAGGATTTTGCATATGAAAAGTCTGGCTCTTTGCAATCTGAAAATTACCTAACAAACTGCAGCTGGGTCAGAGAGACCCAGAACTTCCAAAAGAAGGCCCAAGACCCCACAGCAGCTTGCATTGCTTCACAGCTGGGCCTCGTCTGGGCACCTCCAAACCTCAAACAAAGAAGAGGAATCTGCAGATCTCTCCATAGCTCCTGCTGGGTAGCCTCAGGAAGAGACTAAATTAGCACCTCCTTAGAGATTCAGAGCCAGTGTACCCAGTGGTCAGAGTGGGACCATCCAGATTACAACTCCTCAGATCCATAAGGGACACACTCAGGGGGCAGACTCAGTGAGCACCAAAGCCCCACTGAAGCAGGTCTTGCCCCAGAAAGGTGTCTCCAGCACAGAAGTTCTCCCACTGCAGACACAGCTGATTCTCACAGCCAATTGGCCTGGAGGTCAATTCCTCCCAGTGATACCTACAACAATCAAGGCTTAACTACAACAAGACAGTACACAAAACCCACAAAGGGGTGCACAAGAGTGTCCACCTCAGGTAATTGGGGAGGCTGAACCACTAGGCCACAATGCAGGGAGGTGAAAGGGAAAGCAGGAAGAAGCCCCCTGCCACTGACAGTGATCGGAAACCCAGTGGGGGGCTAAGAGCTGGGGGGCAGGGCAAAGGCGGCCCCGCCGCCTTTGCCCTGCCCCCCAGCCATGATCAGAGAATCAGGTGCCTTTTCCGCCCTGGCCAGTGATAGCAGGAAGTAGGGGTGGAGCCAGCGATGCGAGCTGGGCACGGTCGAAGCTGGCAGTCCCAGGAGCTAGGGGTCCCTTGCCTGGGCCTAAAGCGAAGCCCACGATCACGGGGCCGCTGCAGCTGCAGGTCCCCGCTGCCCGGGCCGGACGCCTAGGCCAGAGGCATTAGGCCTGGGCAGGGGCGGAGCCTGCAACCGCGGGGAGCTGGGGGTCCCCTGCCCAGGCCTGACACCTCTGCCGGAGGCCTCAGGCCTGGTCAAGGGGCCGATCCGGTGATTGGTGATCGGAGGGTGATGAGGATCAACTCCTCTGGCGGAGGTGTCAGGCTTGGGCAAGGGGCCGATCAGGCGATCGGAGGGTGATGGGGGTCTACGCCTCTGGCAGAGGCATCAGGCCTGGGCAAGGGGCAGAGCCAGCAATTAGAGGGGTCTGGGGGTCCCCTGCCCAGGCCTGATGCATGGGCCAGAGGCGTCAGGCCTGGGCAAGGGGCCGATCCTGCGATTGGAGGGTGATGGGGGTCAACGCCTGAGGGCTCCCAGTATGTGAGAGGGGGCAGGCTGGGCTGAGGGACACTCCCCCCCTCCCCACACCCAGTGCACGAATTTCGTGCACCGGGCCCCTAGTAAAAAAATAAAAAGACTGTCTTTGCAAATGAGCTCATTCATTGGCTTGTTAGGACAAACAGAACTTTGTGATTCAACTTCCTCTGTTACTTGTCTATGAGGACACTCAGAGCTAAATTCAGACTCACCAAAAATAATTTCTGTTCCATTATAACATCAACTCTCCTAAACTGTCCTTTGTTTTGTTCCCATTTTTAAATGTCTCGTTTTACTTGTTAGATTGCCTCTATTCCTTTTTGGAAGGAGGAAGCTTGTAAATCTGATATTATCACATCATCTTGGCTCACAGGGCCTCCCACCTACAACCATGGTGCAGGGAAAGGGCACGGGGTCAGCGCAGCCAGACTCGGCTTCAGCTCTCAGCTCTGCCCTCACTAGTGCCAGGCTCCTGGTCAATGCCCCCTGTGCCTCTGAGCCTGGATCTCCCCCTGTAAACAATGGAACAATAGCACCTAGCTTGCAAGGTTGCCAGGAGAATTAGAATAAATATATTCTACCGTACCTTTGAGATTTGACTATACCAGTGGTCGGCAAACCGCGGCTCGCAAGCCACATGCTACTCTTTGGCCCCTTGAGTGTGGCTCTTCCACAAAATACTACGTGCGGGCGCACATGCACAGTGCGATTGAAACTTTGGCCCATGAGCAGAAGTCGGTTTTCGGCCGGGGCAAGTCTATTTTGAAGAAGTGGCGTTAGAAGAAATGGGGGGTGTCGGTCGGTGGGGCGACTGGAGACGTGGCGCAGGCGGCCCGGGATATGCAGCTCGGGGGAGGCACACGCGATTCATGCACGAGTTGAGTGAGCCAGTCAGTCAGCAGTCTCATGTTCAGTGGTTAGTGCTAGTCGCGTCTGCAAATCGCGCACGGGTGACAAAAGTACCTACTCGAAGCATAAAGTTACCTGTATTTTTCCAACCAGCTGCAAATCCTACAGGTATCTTTGTCATCAATTTCAGAATTGTAATTCTTTTGTGTTGGTGGCTTTATTATTATAAAATGAAACATTTTTTTAGGTGCCCTGTTTGACATGGCTACAAAGAAGAAGCAAAGAAAAATGGAAGACGAAAACTGTGAATTTAAAGTTGAATGGACCGAGACTCATGTTTATTCAAAACTTAAATGGCCTTCCGACCTGTCTTATTTGTCAGGAAAAATTGGCGCATAACAAGAAATCAAATTTGGAGAGACACTTCACAACTAAACACGTGTCATTTAGTACTGAATATCCTGTCGGTCATGCAAGGGAGAAAGCAGTTGAGGAACTTCAGAAGAGTCAAGAAAAATCAAATTCTGTATTTAATTACTGGATGCAATCATCCCACAATGTTAATATTGCAAGTTTTGTGGTTAGTCAAGAGATTGCTAAGAGAGGAAAACCATATACAGACGGCGAATACATAAAAAGTTGTTTTATAAATGCATCCGAAGAGCTATTTCAGGATTTTAAGAACAAAGCAGATATTCTAACAAAAGTTAAAGAGTTACCATTGTCTGCTAAAACAGTGAAAGATAGAACAGTCAAAATGTCTTCGAATATAACCAACCAGCAAGTCGAAGATCTTAAATTGGTTTCAGCTTTATCAATAGCAGTTGACGAGTCTTGTGACATAAATGATACAGCGCAAGTTTCACTTTCTGTACGATTTATGTCATCTACAAGTCCTGAAGAAGAGCTTTTAGGATTATTGCCACTCAGAGGTCAAACACGTGGAGAGGACATAGCAAATGCTGCAATTGAGTGCATTGAAAACATCACATTCCCCTCGATAAAATTGTCTCAATTTCACCAGACGGGCTGAAAAGTATGACCGGTGTAAGAAACGGGTTTGTTGCTATTTTGAAAGAAAAAATTAATCAGAGGTACTTACTTCCCATTGCATCATTCATCAGGAAGCGCTTTGTGCGCAGACATTTCCAGAAGGAATTTGCAAAGTTATGGAATTGGTGATTAAGATTATCAACTCCATTATAGCTAAAGCTCTTAATCATCGCCAATTTAAAGAATTTTTAGTTGAAATGGAGAGTGAGTACGCAGATCTGCTGCTGCATAACAAGGTACGTTGGTTTTCAAGAGGAAACGTTTTGAAACGTTTCGCTTCCTTATTAACAGAAATTAAAGCATTTCTCCTTGAGAAGGGTGTTCACTGTCCAGAACTAACGAACAATCAGTGGATCCAAAAATTTTATTTCATGGTCGATGTTACGTCTCATCTAAATCAGCTTAATCATAAACTACAGGGGAAAGGAAACACAATTTTTTTGATGTTAGAAGAAGTTATTTCATTTGAAAACAAGTTATCTCTTTTTGCTCAAGATTTTGAAAGAGAAACTTTGATTCACTTTCCAAGCCTGTTGAAACATTGCCAAGAAAATAATCCTGATATTGACATTTGCTGTTTCAAAACAACACTTTTAAATATGAGGGAAGCTTTTCTCAACAGGTTTCAGGAATTCAGAAACAGCAAAGTGACGTTAGCCTTTGTTAAAAAACCTCTCAATGCTACTGTAACAGAATTAAATTTTTCTCCCTTTAATATTGACATTGGCAACTTTGAAATGCAATTGCTGGATTTAAAAAACAAAGAACTGTGGAGCTCGAAATTTGAACGTCTTTGTGCTGATATAGAAATATTGGAGAAAAACAAATATGAACTTAGTTCGCAGCACAAGTGGTCTGCTTTGAAAGACCTGGAGAAGGAAGATATGTAGATTTTTAACACGTGGAATAGTATTCCTGACTCATATAATCAACTGAAAAAACTAGCATTTGCTGTTCTTTCCTTATTCAGGTCTACATATTTATGCAAACAATCATTTTCAAGCATGAACCTTATCAAGAGTAAATTGAGGAGTTGTCTTATTGATGAGAACCTGGAATCGTGCCTAAAATCAAAAACAACAACATACAAACCTGACTTATCCAAACTTTCCAAGGAAATGCAAGGCCATTGTTCACATTAGTGTTTGTCAGTCATTGTCACGATTTAATTTTATGGATATTGTAAGGTAAATTGTAAGGAATTTAATTTTATCAATAAATAATATTGTTATTAAGTATGATATCAAGTTTTATTCAACATACCTATAGTTTAACTAAGACTTAAAACTTTAAGTAAAGTTTATTAAGTTAATTTTAGGGAACATTGTGGAGTGAAAGAAGATGTAGTGTCGAGGACTGAGAAAGGTATGTTGAGATGGTTTGGATATATAGAGAGGATGAACGAAAGGAGATAGACGAAACAAGTATACAAGACGAGTGTGGATGGGAGAGTTGGAAGGGGTCGACCTCAGCGAACGTACCTCAGTCAGATTGAGGACGTTTTTAGCAAAGGCCAGCTTAGGAGTACCCTGATTAAGTTAATAACAATGTGCCTACCTATATAGTTTAAGTTTAAAAATTTTGGCTCTCAAAAGAGATTTCAATCATTGTACTGTTGATATTTGGCTCTGTTGACTAATGAGTTTGCTGATCGCTGGACTATACCATATGCTCCTCCTCAATATGTTTATAATATTAAATATTTATTAATTTTTATTTTAAACATTTAAATAGAATTTGAGACAGCTTTGAAATGGTCAAAGTTAAGAAATATACTTATCATTACTTTAGCATAAAGTCAAATCAGAACTTTTCTTTGATAAAAAAATGACATCACTTTGTTACACCCAAGTTTTATAAAAAATAAAATGATTTCTATTTAACAAATAATAACATTAGTAATTTAATTTACAAATGTGCTCTAGTGGAGGCTTTATTATCTATCAGATAATCAGAACCACTAAGAGAGCTTTCCCTGCATAATCTTGTTTATGATTCTAAATTGATGCTTGGAAAATGGAATAAACTGGTAGTTTATTCAAAACATTTTCCCACATAAGTTTTAATAATTAATCTTTGAAATAACATTGTTTATAACATTAGAGCCTCAACTTACAACTGACTGTTCAAATTATATGGAAACCAAATCAAAATGTATCAGATACAGATTGTGACAAATGACAACTAGTATTTTGACAGGACTTTCAACAGGGCTACCGGAGCTACATGGTGCTTATCACTTCTTATCCTAAAGATAATGTGGAATTAAAATCAGAGACTAGTACAGACAGAAAAGGCAAGAAGAAGATAAAAGAAAAATAGACACACTCATCTAATTCAAACATCAGCGTCATTTTATTGCGAAGAGCTTTGAGGTAAAAGAAAGTCGCCTCAAGTTGCATCCCTGAAAGGAAAATGTTCTTTTCAGAGGCCACATGTTGACCACCGTGCCGAGGAGGCTGCGTGTGGCCACTTCTCGCGGCTGAGCAGTTTAAAATGCGCAGGTGTATGAAATGTTAACATACAGACAGCTGGCTTCCTTTCAACAGATCTTTGTAAGTCCTTGATGAGGAAACACTCCCAGGCATGGTGCCTTGAGGAAGGGCCCACTCCCATCCCCTGCCTCCAGCAGCCCCGTTCTGTCCCCATGCCAGGAACACCTGGGGCTTCTTCTCCCCTCAGCTTCTCACCTGGGACAAACTCAGAGCTGCTTCTTCCTGGGGTCCAGAGTGCCCTGCAGGCCAGGCCCAGCTCCCGGGAACTGCCGGAGCAAATCCAGGTCCCGGTTACACTTAAACTTTAGGTCAATAACACCTGTTTTCACATAAGTACGTTCCATGAAGCGTTTGGGATGTGCTTATGCTAAAAATTTGTTCCTTGTTGATCTGAAATTCAAATTTAACTGGGCATCTTGTATTTATATGAGCGGAACCTGGAAGCCCCGCTGGAGGGAGCTTTCAGGGGATGGCGTTACCACCTGGCAGCTGTTGGGGAATCAAAACTGGTTTAAAGCAAACCAGCAGGAAACAGCTTCCAGAGTATAAGGACTGTCTCCGGTATCAACAAGGGTTGGCCTGGGCCTTTATAATAAAAATGACAAAAAATGGACACAAGTGATTGATTGGTCTGTGGGGGTTAAGAAATAAACTTATCTCAACAAGGGTTGGCCTGGGCCTTTATAATAAAAATGACAAAAAATGGACACAAGTGATTGATTGGTCTGTGGGGGTTAAGAAATAAACTTATCTATCATTTTTCGCTTTTAAAAATGTAAAACCTTTATGTGACTACTACAATGTAGCAACGCTAATTCACTTTAATTTATTTAATTTAATCTCTGCCAGTCTGACACGTTGCTGCCATCATCAGATGGTTGCCAAAGAAGCTTTCTTGTATTTGTGCAGCAGCAAACTTCCTTTTGCCTAATCCTATCTCTTTCTTTTCTCCCTGCGGCCCAGCAGGCCGAGGAGGAATCTGCTTGAGCACAGTCTGCAGAGTTGCAGGCGCCTGGAGGTGATGGGAGACCTCCAGGGCGGGGAGGACGCAGGGAGAGCAGCGGGGCTTGGCTACGTCCTGCTGTTTCCAGTCCCTGCGTTGTTCATCCATCAGCTCTCTTTTCTCAGTCGCCTTCATGTCACAGGCAACCAGGTTTTGTTTCTTCAGAATTCTTTGTTCATCACTTTGGGGACCTTGTGTTTGCTTATATAAGGGCGTTTCCGTTCAAATGCAAAAACATTCCTAAATATATACTGCCCACTACTGTAATGGGGTGCTGCCTCGGACTCACCATGTGATCTTGTCTGATCCTATATTTAAAAGTCACTTGGAAATGTGTTTTCTCATCCATATCTTAAAGAGTTAATCTAGTCCTGTTGTTTGGATATTCTTTTTTCACAGGTTCACCTAATTTTATTATAATGAATTCATGTAGGTGCTTCTGTTGTATAACTATGTGGAACTGGGGTAATTCATTCAGAGGTGTATACCCTATAAAAATTACTTTTCTTTTGCTGCCAGTGTTTAACTGGCTCCATTGAAAGGGGGACAAAAAGCACAAGAAAGCTAAAGATACAGCTTTTGTTAGAAAAAGTATGCCAATTCTGTTTAGAAAAGGCCTTTAAAAACTATAGTGATTATTCAAAAGAAGGCAAAAGCATTTTAGAAAGAGATAAACTAAATGGCAAACAATCATGCCCCACCCTAGAGAATGCGTCATTTCCTCACGAAAAAGGAGGGCAGGCGGGTGCTCCTCAGAAGACAGAGCAGCGGTTCGGCCTTTTTCCTGTGTTCTGCAGCTTTCATAGAAGCCATCCTTTTAATTAGCTATAATTTAAAAGAATAACCCCATGAATCAGCTTTTGGAGTCTGAAAACCAAGTGAAAAAGAAAAAGCTCAGGTGTGTAGCTTGCACATCAAATTACACAGAAAAACTTTTTCCAGGGAATATTTGCAATCTGCTTTCTTCTAGTACCTAAGAATAAGGGCAGATTTCATGTTCCTTTTATTTGGAAAGTTGTTTTAACCCTAAATATCTGTGTGGTGAAAAGAATGGAGTCAGTATTTTTCATAAACCGTGTTATCTGGTGTATGTCCAGTGTAACTCTGACATGCTTTTATGACAAAGGATGTAGATGATGTTTCTGATGAAGTTACATCCACCCATGTCAATGTACCAAATTTATGAGAACTAAAACACAAGGTAAGTGCAATAAGGAGGCTAAGTATGCTTCTTCAGAGTGGCGTGTGTAAGCTATTCCTAACCGAGGAGAAACAAAGAAGAAATTGTGATCCATGGTTGCCAGCCATGAGGCCCCTTCTAGCTGACTCATCCATTGTGAAAATGAAATTATACATCATCCATTCTGCAGTCAAGAAGATAATTAATGAGCCGCTCATTCCTAAACGAGGGCCTAGGGAGTAAAGCAACTGGCCTTGAATTTCAGAAGAGAAAAGTGGCTTCGATTCAGTAGGCAGTTAGGCAGGCATGAGCAGAGCACGGATGATGGGTGAGATGCAAGGTCACGGGCTGGAAAGACCCAGATGCCTAGCAACAGACAAGTGTAGGGAGGATCTCATCCCCAGGGTGACCTTTTTTTAAAAATATATTTTATTGATTTTTTTACAGAGAGGAAGGGAGAGGGATAGAGAGTCAGAAACATCGACGAGAGAGAAACATCGATCAGCTGCCTCCTGCACACCCCCTACTGGGGATGTGCCCGCAACCCAGGTACATGCCCCCGACCAGAATTGAACCCGGGACCCTTCAGTCCGCAGGCCGACGCTCTATCCACTGAGCCAAACTGGTCAGGGCCCCAGGGTGACCTTTGCTCCCCTAGCATACTACTGACCATGTGGTTTAGACCCCCTGACCTTTCATATCGCTGGTTATGAGGTTCACACCCTCCCTGACCTTTCCTCCCCTGGCATGTTGCTAGTCACATATGTGGTAAATGCCTGTAGAGGAGGAACTAAGGGACTGGAGCATAGCCTCGTATGACTCCCATACAGCCCTTAAGTATTAAATCCTCAGGACAATGCATCAAATAATCTTAAGAACAAAGCCTTAGGTGTGCTGACCACAGAGTCAGAGCTTCGGTCAAATTAGAGATGACATCTAGGCCTCAGCTGTGCTTCAACTCCAGGGCCAGAAAAGCCTGGGCGACCATGGCTGACATCAGCAGCAGCTGCAGTGGCCGGTGACCGCTACCAGGGCGCCATTAGGGACCATGACTCTGAAGGACACCCCGGAAATGTGATGGATATTCCATTGAGGTCTCCCCTGAGACATCTAGATAACAACCCTTAGGACAGAGGACCCGGCATGCACGCTTTCTCTCTGGAGCATGCCGCGACTTTTCCACCCCCACTTTCCCCAGGGCTCTCTCTCCCTCCTGTCTCCTTCCCCGGCGCATTCCCTTCTGCCTCTCTTCCTCCTAAGCTCCAAGGGCCCTTCCTTGGCCTCTGTAACTTGTTTCCTGAGCCCAAGCAGCCCAGCTGGCTCACTTCTTCCATGGCTCACTTCTGCCTCTGTGACTAAAAGTACTTTTTCTTGTATTTGAGTTTTGGTTCTGAATTCATTTTTATCCAAAACTCAAGGACCGAGTTTTAGCATTCTGGTGCTGTTTGCTGTTAACATTCATATGTTTGAAAGACTATCAAGTCAAAATCACTCCATGAATGTTTGAGTTTGAGTTCTTACTTGTTTTTAAATTAGCTGTGACCATGTTGAGTGCTCTGGGGTGCAGCATCCACTGTAATTACTACCTTTATAAAGAAGGAGAAACAGGAATACTGTTCCTCTTAATTCCTTTGCTATACACTTTCTTTCAGACAAAGTCAAATGGATTATAAATGTGGAAGACCTACCAACACCTGCCATGGCTTTCAAGGTGAATCTATAGGCTAGTATTCTCCCTTAGATTTCAAAGAAATTGTCCCTTAGATTTCAAAGAAAAAGCTGCCTGAAATGAGGAAGGAATTTGGAAAAAATGTCAGCAGAACAGAGGCAGGCATCAAGCTTTGGATTCCTTACCTAACAATTTCAGACACTGGCATGGGTGATCTTTAATGATGATGATAGTTAACATTCATTGAGTACTTTACTTGAATTGTCTTCTTGTCACAAACCTTTGTGGTATGAAGTGTTATTACTGCCTCTCCACCACTGCCACCATTTCACAGATGGCAAGGCCAAGTTCCTTGTCCAAGATCTTATAGCTGATATGACAGAATTCAAACCATGTCTGATACTTCCAGAGTCTAAGTTCAAAATCTGCCAAATTGGTGTTGGAGGGAGGTGACCCTGTCACCCGCTGGGGATCACCTGAGCGCTGCACAACTGAGTGAAGGTCATTTTTGTTTTCATAAGTAGAATTTTTATTTGTCAGCATTAGATGTATGGATTTTGAACAGATTCTTGGACTGGGGGCTCATTTCCACCAGCTCATTCACACGGTGCTGCGCAGGAAGCCAAAAGGGCTGGAGGTCAGTTCTTCACTCTCCTTGATTTAGAACACTTTAAACCAGAAAATGTTTAAGGACCACAGAGGTCAATCTTATCTTTCAGAAAGAGAGGAGTTATCCTCTCAGTTCCAAAAGATACACAAATGTACATTCTTCATCCTCTTTGTTATGGGCTAAATTGTGTTTCCCTCAAATTTTTAGCAGCTGCAGTGGCCAGTGTTGAAGCATCTAGGACAGTGGTTCTCAACCTTCTGGCCCTTTAAATACAGTTCCTCATGTGGTGACCCAACCATAAAATTATTTTCATTGCTACTTCATAACTGTCATGTTGCTACTGTTATGAATCATAGTGTAAATATCTGATATGCAGGATGGTCTTAGGCAACCCCTGTGAAAGGGTCGTTCGACCGCCAAAGGGGTCGCGACCCACAGGTTGAGAACCACTGATCTAGGAGTAGAAAAATTGTCCTATTCTATTAAGTTCTTTGGCTCATAAACAACTAAAATAACATAAGACAGATTAACAGAAGAAAAACAAATGACTTTTGTACATATGGGAACCCCAAAGATATGGGGTTCAAAAGGCAACCAGGTAATTGAGGCTTATGTAATAACATCCTGAACTAAGAAAAGGAGCAGGAGTCTTGGGATACCCAGGGAGGAAGGCCATTCACTGGAAAGTGAAAGGAGATGTATGGAAAACAGTGGCTGCCCTGTTACGCAGATGAGTTTCTTAGGCAAAAGGTATCAGCTCTCTTCCCGGTACAGGCCCCTTTTCAATGTCAGTTTAGGCAGTTGAAGGGGAGGGGGGCGGGAGGGAGAGGGCAGTTAAGATCTTTTCCTGAATCTGCTGGGCTTTCATTTCCTTTAGCTCAAAATAATCCTCGGGCCAAAATGGCATATTTTGGGGTGACAAATACTGCTCCCCTTTACTCTCACCTTTAAAACTTAAGATAAGTTTCACAGTCCTGAAGTTAAGTTGATAGATTGCTCTACATGTCATTAAACCAGTCTCAGTCTTGAGAATAAGTCAGCTCAGTTAAACAGTGTGTCTCATTTTAGGAGGTGGTCTTGCAGGTGGGCTCATAAAGTTAGGCCTTGTGCAAGCAATCAGGTAATGAATAAGAGGCATTTCTATAAAAAAAAAAATTAAAAAAAAGAAGAAAAGAAAAACAAAGGTCAATGGTTAGAGCAAATTATTACTTTTTATTATATATTTCTACTTTTTTGTACACCCCAATGACCAGACATTACATAACTTAATATGTGATCATCCCAATATATCCTGCACCCATGCCACACCTAGTTATTAGAATATGGACTATATTCCTCATGCTGTGCTTTACATCCCCATGTCTATTCTGTAACAACCAATTTGTACTTCTTAATCCCTTTAACTTTTATACCCACTCCCAGTCCCCCCTTTATCTGGCAACCAAAAAAAGTTCTCATCTATGTGTCCATTTCTGTTCTGTTGGTTTATTTTGTTTATAGATTCAATTGTTGATAGATATGTATTTATTGTCATCTTATTGTTCATATTTTTAATCTTCTCTTCTTCTTAAATAATACCCTTTCACATTTCATATTATACTGGTTTGGTGTGATGAACTCCTTTAGTGTTTTCTTGTCTGGGAAGCTCTTTATCCATCCTTTGATTCTAAATGATAGCTTTGCAGGGTAGAGTAATCTTAATTATAGGGCCTTGCTTTTCATCACTTTGAATATTTCTTGCCACTCCCTTCTGGCCTGCATAGTTTCTGTTAAGAAATCAGCTGACAGTCTTATGGGAGCTTCCTTGTATGTAACTAACTGCTTTTCTCTTGATGATTTTAAGATTCTCTGTTTTTCACCTTTTGCATTTTAATTATAATGTGTCTTGGTGTAGGCCTCTTTGGGTTCATCCTGCTTGGAATTCTCTGTGCTTCCTGGACTTGTAAATCTGTTTCCTTCACCAAGTTAGGGAAGTTTTCTGTCATTATTTTTCAAATAAGTTTTCAATTTCTTACTGTCTCTCTTCTCCTTCTGGCATCCCCATGATGCGAATAGAGGCTCCTTACACTATCCTCATTTTTTTAGGATTCTTTTTTCTTTTTGCTGTTCTGATTGGGTGTTTTTTTGTTTCCTTATATTCCAAGTTGCTGATTTGATTCTCAGCTTCATCTACTCTACTCTTGATTCCCTGCAAAGTATTCTTTATTTCATTACTGTATCCTTCATTTCTGACTGGTTCTTGTTTATGCTGTTGAGGTCCTCAATACATTCCTCAAGCATACTTCTACGCAGGGTTTTGACCTCTGCACCTAGTAGATTGCTTATCTTCATTTTGTTTAGGTTTCCCCTAGAGTTTTGTTCTGCTGTTTCATTTGGGCCATGCTTCTTTGTCTCCTCATTTTGACCGCCTCCCCATGTTTGAGTCGATGTATTAGGTGGAGCCACTTCATCTCCCAGGCTTGGCAGCATGCTGCCATGTAGTAGTTGTTCTGTAGGGTCCAGTGACACAACCTCTCTGATCACCCAGCTAGGCACTCAAGATGCACCCCCTCTGTGGGCCAAACACCCTTCTATTATGGTTGAATCTTCATTTCTGTTGGCATATCAATGGGAGAGATTTATCCAGGCCAATCAATGCAAGCACTGGCTATGACCACTGACCACTGACCTCCAGCCACCTTGGAGTATCAGTTGTGCAGGGACGCACCACACAGAGCAGGACTTAACTTTTCAGCAGGTCTCTGGTACCTCTGAGTCTGCCCTTGAGTGTGTCACTATGAAGGTGCTTGGGTGGCGGTGCTTTCATGTGGTCTGAAACTGTCCACTGGGTGCACTGCCTGTGTTCTTCCTGGTGCCACCAGGCATAAGCTACAAAGCTGTCTGCTGTTGGCTGCTTCTTGCGCTGGACTTGGAGGTGCCCAGGAGAAGTGATGAACCAGGGCTGGCTGCTGCTAGAGCCAGGCCTTGGGCCACTTAGTCAGAGGTATGGAATTTGCTGAGGCCAGATGCTGCTCATTTGAGAGATTTTAGGAAAATCCAAAGCATGGGCCAAGATAGGCCAGTCCTGTGTTAAAGCCACTGGAAACAGTTTGAGTGGGCCCAAAAGCTGAGTGGGGCAGGACCTCAGGGAATCCCTGGGTGAGGCAAATAGTGTAAGCCAAGCTGATGGAGTCTCAGATATGGCAACCACCTGCCGGATCTACAGGGGAAGGGCTCATCAAAGGAACAGTGGCTTCTGCCAGCACTGCTGTCTGGAGAAAGGTGCCCCTCCAGCTCTCACCCTGATCCAAACAATTCAGTTCCTCCCCATATGTCTCCAGTGCCTTTTAAGCTGTTGCCCCGATGCTGGAGCCGAGGAAGTGAGTCTGTGCACTCACCCTGAGGAACTGCCTAGGTCTGCAGCAGCCTCCCTCAGCCTCAATCCCTGCTGATTTTTACAGCCAGAAGTTAAGGGGACTCCTCTTCCTGTCACTGGAACCCTGGGCTGGGGGACCTAGTGTGGGTCTGGGATCCCTTGCTCCTCAGGGGGACCTCCACAGCTGAGGTATCCCTCCTGCTTTTTATCTGCCACATGTGGGTGTGGGACTAGCCTGTTCTACTCCTCCACTCCTCCTATCAGTGGCTTATTCCTTAATTCTGTAGTTGTAGGATTTCCACTCAGTTCTATTCACGTGGTTCTGAATGATGGTTGCTCTGTAGTTCAATTATAATTTTGATGTGGTTGTGGGAGGAAGCAAGCACAGCATTTACCTATGCCACCATCTTGACAGAAGTCCAGAGAGGAGGTAGGTTGAAGCAAATAAGGAATGCAGTGTCTGAGTTCTGAGAGCTGCCAGTCCAGATGTCAGGCTCAAAGCCCCTTCAGAGAGAGTGAGGGCAGGCAGGGCAATCTGACAGATTTTTGTGGTTTGCAGTTTGCATGTCTCTGATAATGTCATCGGTTAAACTTTCTGAGTGGCCCATACAACAACACACGTGATGAAGGCTATCTAAACATGAGCTATTGTGGTGATGTTTCTGAAGTTATGTCAAGTTGTATAGCTTTGCTTTGTAGAGCTTCAGGAAACAGGGCAGTTTTAGTTCCCAATGATTCCAATTCAAAAGGTTGGGAGAAAAGTTGAAATGTTAGTTTGTGGAATCATAGCCAGCTACTGGAGGAAACTAGAAGGATTCATTATCCAGTCAAATTTATAGGTAGAAAACAAAATCTCAAAGACAATGAACAGCACTAGAGGTTAATATCACTTACTCATCAGGTCAGTGGCCATGTAAACCAGGTACCAGGCTGTTTTTCTAAGGGGCTTTATTGGCTCCATAAAGTTCACCTTAGTTCCTTAAAGCTACCTGACATATCTGATTCTATTCACATTCTTAAATCTGACATTTCAGTAAAAGCCTTCTATACTAATAAAAGGGGAATATGCTAATTAGACAGGATAGACTGGACATCTTCCAGTCGTCCAGTCCTCCTTCCAGACAAAGCCATGGTGGCGGCGGCCTAGGCAGAGGTGGTTAGAGGCCATTACGCTGGCAGGGGAGGGCAGTTAGGGGCAATCAGGCTGGCAGGAAGAGGTGGTTAGGAGTGATCAGGTAGGCAGGCAGAGTGGTTAGGAGCAATCAGGCATGCAGGCAGGTGAGCGGTTAGGAGCCAGCAGTCCCGGATTGAGAGAGGGATGTCTGACTGCCAATGTAGGCCCTTTGGGGACCCCTGGACCTGCTGGGGTTGGACCCCAGCATCTGGCGCCCGCACAGGGACCCCTAGGTAAGCCCCACTCTTGGGATGGATAGGACTCCACCGTAGGAAGAGGGTGGATAGTCTTCACCGACTCTGTCCACACCTTTGGGAACCCCTGGAACAGGATTCCCCTGGGTAAGCCCCCCCTATTGAGAACCCCACACTCGGGATGGATAGGACTCCACCAGGGTACTGCAGACCCCCTATAGAGGATAAGTAGGGTAAGAAGGTGGATAGTACAAAACTTAGATTGAGAAGATGTGCCATACTGAGTCCAAAGAAAGAAGACTCTGTATTGATCTTTAGATTAAGAAGATGTGCCATACTGAGTCTGAAGAAATAAGACTCTGTATTGATCTTTTAACACATATGCTTGCTAGCAGAGGAATTAAGGTTACTCCCAGTCAGACAGAACGTTTTATACAAGAAGTATGTCCATGCTTTTCTGAGGAAGGAAAGGTAAATGTAATGGCATGGGAGAAGGTAGGCCCAAGGAGCCTTATCCTTAACCCCACTGCAGCCTTTCCACCCTGGGAAAGTGCAGGATTGGCAAGCTCTCCCTGGGGTGATAGATCAGGACTCAGGTAATAGCGGAAGGCGCCAATCCTACTCTTAAAATGGATACAAGAGAGCATTTGGGGTTTTTCTTTTTAATGCCTGCTTTGGATTGAGTAAATGCATTACGTGCGTCACCACAATGGACCCAGAGAAGCTCCTTGTCCCATCGTTCCAAAGACTTATAGTTGCCCCGATGACAGAAAAAGCAGAAAAAAGAAGAAAAGAAAGGCTATGCAAGGGACTGAGGTGCCAACATGGGATCAGCTGAAGAAGTTAACAACTGAGGCCCAACAGATGGTAGAAAAGCAAGAAGTGGAAGCTACTCCCTCAGCCAAGTCCGAGGACTCTGAGTAAATCAGCAAAAGAAACTTTCATTTAGCAGAAACTCACTTATTTCATCAAATGGAAAGACTTACAGGAGCCTGGAAGGGACCTGATGTACTTTTAACCTGTGGGAGAGGAGATGCTTGTATATTTCCACAGGATGCAGACTCACCTGTGTGGTTTCCAGACCGTCTAATCCGACCTTATGTCACACCACCCTCCGTCTCCGCCTCATCCTCCTCCTCCCCGGTATTATCCATATCAGCCGCCCCAGAGGGCACAGCTGACTCCTCCCCAGACACCAACACCACCTTCAAGCATGGCCCTGACGGACCCTTTGATGCAGCCCTACAACTCGCTGATGATTCGGGAAGCCCGTCGCCAGTGACGCCGCTCACAAGCCAGACCAACAAAGACAATCAAACCAACAACTTGAGGACAGCTGAAATCCCTTGACTGAAGAGGCCAGCAACCATCTACAGGAACAAGGCTCCTTGTGCACTCCATCCACTATGTTTATAGCTATGCTCGCTATCATTGTTTGTCAGTCTTCTTACAAGTCTTAAACAACCCAATCCGAGAGGTGGCCGCTGATTTACACGCGCTATCATTTACAAAATAAAAAAGGGGGAATTTGCCGGGAGCCGGTCCATCCTTGCTGTTTCAAGGGACCTGGCGTATATGGCATACTGTTCTTAATATGTTTGCTCACCTTCTTGTCACTATGTGTTTTAACCAAGGTCACCTCTCTGAGAAAGGTTGTTTCCCCAGGTAGGGATTTTTCCCTGAAGTTAGGGAGGGAATAAAACCCCTTAACTAAGTGCCAGGCGGGTAATTAATCACTTTAACTATGAACAATCGTGCTTAAGCTACATAATCTTTACTCCCTGGAATGGAGATAAGAAACGCCCAGAATAGAGATTGATAGGATTGGAATCAACTGGTATAAATACAGATGTAACAAGACAACAGGACACAGAACCTAGACACAGAACCTACACAGAACCTAGAGACAGAAGAACTTCGCTGGAGAGAACATGGCAAAAGATCCTGGACAGAAACTGGCCACAGAACCTAGAGATAGAACCTAGCGAGAGAACATGGCAAAAGATCCTGGACAGAAACTGGCAACACAACCTAGAGACAGAACCTAGTGAGAGAACCTGGCTGAAAAACCTAGAGACAGAACCTGGCTACAGAACCTGGATAGAACATGGCAAGAGAACCTGACTAGAACCTGGTGACTGAACCTGGCTGGAGAACCTGGACAGAACCTGGCTGGAGAACCTAGCGAGGGAACATGGCTACAGAACCTGGCTGGAGAACCTAGCAAGAGAACATGGACACAGAACCTGGCTGGAGATCCTAACCAGAACTTCGCTGGAGATCCTGACCAGAACTTGGCTAGAGATCCTGGCTAGGCTGCTGATCAACTGAACGCTGTCTCCGTGTCATTTCTTCTTCACCGACTCCATCCACGCCTTTGGGGACCCCTGGACCTGCTGGGGTTGGACCCCAGCAAGGCCCGATCCCGCTGGCAGTCAGACATCCCCTAAGGGGTTCTGGATTGGAGAGGGTGCAGGACAGGCTGAGGGACCCCCACCCCATCGTGCACGAATTTTGTGTACTGGGCCTGTAGTTATACTATAAACAACATTTCCAATTGTTTCCTGTTATAAGAATAGATTCTTATTAAACTTGTGCAAATAAATATATTGTCATAAAAAATATCAATTAAGCCGTAACTGGTTTGGCTCAGTGGATAGAGCATCGGCCTGCGAACTGAAAGGTCCTAGGTTCAGTTCTGGTCAAGGGCATGTACCTTGGTTGCGGGCACATCCCCAGTAGGAGGTGTGCAGGAGGCAGCAGAATGATGTTTCCTCTCATCGATGTTTCTAACTCTCTATCCCTCTCCCTTCCTCTCTGTAAAAAATCAATAAAATTAAATATATATATATCAATTAAGTTTCCAAATTCTAGGGGATCATGTGGGAAGAAAAAGTAATTTTTCATCTTTGTTTACAATGAAAAAGAGGAGCCTGGCCAGTGTGCTAAGTGGTTAGGGCGTTTGCCTATAGACCAAAGGGTTGTGAGTTCGATTCCCAGTCAAGGACACATACCTGGGTTGAAGGTTCAAGCCCAGGCCCCAGTTGGGGTATGTATGGGAGGTGTCTCTCTCACATCAATGTTTCTCTCTCTCTCTCTCTCTCCCTCTATCCCTCTCACTCTCGCTACAAATCATTGGAAAAAATATCCTCAGGTGAGGATTCACAACAACAAAATAAATGCAAATAAAAGAAAAAAAGAGGAAAAATTTTCCTTAAATCTGTAAAAGGAAACATTAAAGAATCAGCAGTGTTTCAAACAACAAGAAAATTCATAAGAATTATAATTATCCTCATCAGTTAATTCAGTCCCATGTTATTAATTCTTGCTCTGCTTGAATCCAGTTTTTCAATTACTTCTGGATATTCTTACCCAATTCAGTCTTATGATGCTAAAGTGTTCAGAAATGTGTGCTTGTTAATGTCCTTTTCACGAATCTTTTTAAAGATGATGTAGTTTTGCAGGAACACTTTTGCAAAAGCATTAGAGTAAAGCAATAACTGTAAAGGACAAAAGACTGAAAAGAGGCCATATTTAAAAACCTGTTGAAAATTCATTACAATGAAATTGACAAAGAAGTTTGCTTACTCTGTGCAGGGACATTCGTATAAAGAAGGCTTAGTATTACTTCTTATTTGATAATGCTTACCATGTAATTTAACATCTAATCTAATAAAAGGGTAATATGCAAATTAGCCATCACTCAGTGACAAATATGGCGGTACTTATAGCATCCTGCGCCCGGAGCAGCAGCAGCGGAGAGCTACCAGTGGTGGTGGGCGTGGTAGCTGGGCTGCCAGGTGGCCAGCTTGGGTGGGCTGTACCCCAGGCTGCTGAGGCCTGTGCTGAGGTGACCAGTCATATGGGCAACTGTGGGGTGCGTCCGAGGCTGGGACGCTGGGAGACATTGGACTGCAGCCCAGGAGGTGAGGTGCCGGAGGACCGGGCCACTGCTGCCGCCCCGGCACTGAAGCCGCCTCCTATGAGATGTAGCCTAGCCTAGGTGTGCGGGAAGCGGGTTCAGGGAACCTCTCCCTTTGCAGCACCCAGAGCCCGGCTGGGAGAGGTGCGGCAGAGAAAGGCCATGTTGGTTGATCAGACCACCCTAGGCTGCTTCTCCTTGGGAATCTGGAGAAGACCCACTTCCAGTCCGCAGGCCGACATGAACGTTGAGCGTCTTTTGAAGAATGATTGTTTTGCTTGGGAATATGGTTTGTCTGTAGAAAGCTGGGGAAGAACAAAATCTGTTACCAGTCCTCCTCCAAACAGACACCCTCTGGAGCTGAAAGCCTCAAGAGCGAGCACTCTCACGCCCCCATCTCTGGTCCTACCAGTGTCTGAGGCGGATCTGGTGAATAGGAGGCCACCCTGCCTGTCGTCAGTTCGAGGGAGGCATGTCTGGGAGTAGTGAGAAGGGGCATCTTCTAAAAGAAGCTTCTCTGTCATTAACCGTTTCATAAATTTCTCCACTTTGGTAACAAGACATTTACTTTTTATACATTCAGAAGCAGGATATTTCCCACATGCTCCAATCAGTAGGATGCAGCCCCTTGCTCTGCACCAGTCACAGATGAAAAAAAAAGATGCCCGTTAACCACATACCCTTCCCCCACAAACTTCAAAGTTGGGTTGGCTTCCTTTCCAGGGAGCTAGGACTGATTTTGGGGTCCCAGATACACTGGACCTGGTCGCTGTGGAGCAATCTACCTGCTCAAATGACAGGGGCGGGATGAGATGGAGGATGTATTTGAGTTTTGTTCTGTTTTTCTGAAATTGCCTGTTACAAACACTTCTGCAGTAGTCCTCAATTGTACTCGAAGTACTGTATTTCCTCCATTTGTATGCATACTCCTTTCTCCAAATTTTAACATTTTTGAAACCAGGGATACATCTTAACAGAGGTTAAAAGGACTTGAAAGGACTTGCTAGCTGCGAGGCATCTACATGGAGATATATATATATGTATATATATATACATACATACATATATATATATGTATATATATATACATATATACACACATATATATATCTACACTAATAAAAGACAAAGATGCTAATAGACTGTACCTTTGCTATGCCCAAGCCACTCCCACAAGCCAATCAGAGCGACTATATGCAAATTAACCCAACCAAGATGGCAGCTGGCAGCCATAGAGCTGGAGCAAGCAGGAGGCTTGGTTGCCCCGGTGATGGAGAAAGCCAGGCTTCCTGCCTGCTCAGGCCAGCTGTGCCCTCCACAAAAGGCAACAAAGTTTCAATTATAGAAGGTAAATAAATCCCAGATACCTGCTTGCAGCCAACCTCCACTGGGAGCTTGGGTGTCTGGGGGCTGTGGCCAGCCTGCAAATAGCCACCAGACCCTCACCCAGGATGGCCAGGCACCCCAGGGGTGACCCCCCCCCAAAGGGGATGTAGCCAGCCTGCAAACAGACATCAACCCCTCACCCAGGCTGGCCATGCCCTCATGGGGTAAGGGTCCCTGCTGGAGGGCTTGACCAGCCTGCAAACAGCCATCAGCCCCTCACCCAGGCTGGCCAGACACCCCAGCGGGACCCCCACCCTGATCCGGGACACCCTTCAGGGCAAACCAGACGGCCCCCACCCATGGACCAGGCCTCTATCCTATATAATAAAAGGGTAATATGCAAATTGACCCTAACAGCAGAGCAACTGGGAATCACTGGTCACTATGACACACACTGACCACCAGGGGGCAGATGCTCAATGCAGGAGCTGCCCCATGGTGGTCAGTGTGCTCCTACAGGGGGAGCTCTGCCCAGTCATCAGCCTGGCTGACGGCTGCCAGTACAGCGGTGGTGGTGGGAGCCTCTCCTGCCTCTTCAGAAGTGCTAAGGATGTCCGACTGAAGCTAGGCCTGCTCCGTGCTTGCAAGTGGACATCCTCTGAGGGCTCCCAGGCTGCCAGAGGGATGTCTGACTGCCAGCTTAGGCCCAATCCGCCTGGGAGTGGGTCTAAGCCAGAAGGTGGTCATTCCCCAAGGGGTCCCAGACTGTGAGAGGGCACAGGCCGGGCTGAGGGACCCTCCCGAGTGCACAAATTTTTGTGCACTGGGCCTCTAGTATGTATATATAATGCAAAGTGTCCCCTCGGGAGTTTGACCAGGAGACCAGGAGTTCGCTCACTCGCTATGACATGCGCTGACCATCAGGGTGTGGCGTGGAACAAATGAAGGCCCTGGCCGGTAGTCAGAAGGCCCCAATTGGCCCTGATCACTGGCCAGGCCTAGGGACCCTACCTGTGCATGAATTTCATGCACTGGGCCTCTAGTTCAAATAAGCCGAATTAGTTTAATATCTGTTTTTTATAAGGAGAGAGAACAAATCTTTTGAGATGTTCCAGAGACTCTCTTTAAAATCTCAACGTTACCTCCAGGTCAAAAAGACTTCCTTTAGAAATTGATTTTGGAAAATTTGTCAAATATATTAAAAGATTTTGGAACTTTACTAAATAAGAACCTCAGATCATTGTGAAACAATACTTAGTTACCTATTTAGCCAGAATGACAACATAAGATTTCAAAGGAAAATACCAGTCACATAATTGTGAGGAAAACTTAGCTTTTTATAGAAGATTCCATTTTCTTAAGTAATCAAAGGCCTCAATAAGACAACATGAAGCACAGAATATCAACACTAATAAAAGAGAAAAATGGTAATTGGTGTACTAGCTACCCTTTTCATTGGCTAATCAGGGCTATATGCAAATTAACTGCCAACTAAGATTGGCAGTTAACTGCCAACTAAGATTGGCAGTTAACTGCCAACAAGATGGCGGTTAATTTGCATATGTAGGCACAATGCAGGGAGGCGAAAGGGAAAGCAAGAAGAAGCCCCCTGCCACTGACAGTGATCGGAAACCCAGAGGGGAGCTAAGAGTTGGGGGGCAGGGCAAAGGCGGCCTTGGGGGGCCGCCTTTGCCCTGCCCCCCAGCCATGATCGGAGAATCAGGTGCCTTTTCCGCCCTGGCCAGTGATAGCAGGAAGTAGGGGTGGAGCCAGCGATGCGAGCTGGGCACGGTCAAAGCTGGCAGTCCCAGGAGCTAGGGGTCCCTTGCCTGGGCCTAAAGCGAAGCCCACGATTGTGGGGCCGCTGCAGCTGCGGGTCCCCGCTGCCCAGGCCGGACGCCTCAGCCAGAGGCGTCAGGCCTGGGCAAGGGGCCGATCCTGCGATTGGAGGGTGATGGGGGTCAACGCCTGAGGGCTCCCAGTATGTGAGAGGGGGCAGGCTGGGCTGAGGGACACTCCCCCACACACACACCCAGTGCACGAATTTCGTGCACCGGGCCCCTAGTCTATATATATAAAACCCTAATATGCAAATAGACCAAATGGCAGGACAACCAAACAACTGAACAACCAGGGGCACGCACGGAACATGGCGGGAGTCAGCAGCAGGTGGCAAAGTGTGGAACATGGCAGGCATTGGCTGTGGCGGGATGGTGGAGCAGGTGAGTGGGGGCACTAAACCAAGGCGGGGTGCCAGTCGCTGTCATCGGGGTGAGCCTCTGGCGGTTACTGAAAATTCTTTGCTCCCGTGCACTGTGATCGCACCTGCTGCTGGCCCGATCGCCCCTAATGGCTTCTTTACCTTCTTGTGCTCCTGAGGGGTGATCGGGGCAGCAGTTGCCACTGGAACCCACTGATGGTGCCAGCCCTGCTCACACCTGCTGCATGCACCGGCCCCAGTCGCTCTGCACTGTCAGTGGGTATGAGTGGCAGTGGTGGGAGCGGGGCTGCTGGCAGACAGGGGATGGGGGGGCTGCGGTGGGAGGGCCTTGGCAGGGGCACAGTTCCTTTCAAGGTGCACGAATTTGTGCACTGAGACCCTAGTTATTGTAAAATAAAAACTTTGCATTCTAGGCAGATTAATTAAAAAGTATAGAAAATCCTTCCACAATCTCTAATAAGGAGCAGACCAACAATCCAAAAACTTCAGCAGAAGGCAGAAATTCAAGTTTTAGTTTTACTTTTGTACACTACTGATTTAATGCTTAATTTTATAATCCTTACAATAAATTCACTTAATTTTAGGACCTTGAGTCTTTCTCTTTTTTCAACTCTATTCAATTTGTCCTTTATTCTCACTTTTCCCATATTAATATAACCAATCTTTACTTTCAGGCAAATTTACTTTCTTTTCTCTTCAAAAAATGCACCTTCATATCTCAATACCTTTTCTTACCCCAAAACATATCTTACTTTCTTGCATACAGAGTTGTTTTCCCTTATTATTTTTAGTAGCTTTAATTACATATGTTAATTAGAATTCTTAGCCCTTAGAAACTCTTATTTCTAGTATAAACTAAGAAGTAAATTATTATGAACTAGAGGCCTGGTGCACAAAAATCTGTGCACTTGGGGGGGGAGGGTCCCTCAGCCTACCTGTGCCCTCTCGCAGTCTGGGACCCCTCGGGAGATAACGACCTGCTGGCTTAGGCCTGCTCCCGGGTGGCAGAGGGCAGGCCCAATCCCTAGGTGCAGCCCCTGGTCGGGCCCAGAGCAGGGCCGATTGGGGAGTTGGGGCGCCGCCCCCTGTCATGCACAGAGCAGGGCGGATTGGGAGGTTGTGATGCCACCCTCAGTCACGCTCAGGGTAGGGCCGATTGGGGGGTTGGGGCACCGCCCCCTGTCACACTCAAGGCAGGGTCGATGGGGAGGTTGCGGCACCACCCCCTGTCATGCACAGAGCAGGGCCCATCAGGGGGGTTGGGGCTCCATACCCTGTCACGCACAGAGCAAGGTCGATCAGGGGGTTGGGGAGCTCCCCCTGTCACACACAGAGCAGGGCAGATCAGGGGGTTGGGGCGCTGCCACTGACACACTCAGTGCAGGGCCGATGGGGAGGTTATGGCTCTACCCCATCACACACAGAGCAGGGCCTTTGGGGGGGCGGTTGGGTGTTGCCCTCTATCACCCACAGAGCAGGGCCGATCACAGGGTTGGGACACTGGCCCCTGTCACACACAGAGCAGGGCCGATCAGGGGGTTGGGGCGCCTTCCCCTGTCGGGAACAGAGCAGGGCAGATAGGGAGGTTGTGGCCCCGCCCCCTGTCACACACAGAGCCGCAGGGCGATCAGGGTGTTTGGGCGCTGCCCCCTGTCACGCTGATCCCGGTGCTGGGAGGCCTCTTGGCTACGCTGATCCTGGTGCGGGGAGGCATATTACCCTTTTACTATATAGGGTAGAGGCCTGGTGCATGGGTGGGGGCTGGCTGGTTTGCCCTGAAGGGTGTCCTGGATCAGGATGGGGGTCCCCACTGGGGTGCCTGGCCAGCCTGGGTGAGGGGACGATGGCTGTTTGCAGCTGGTCACACACCCTTCAGGGTGGGGGTCCCCACTGGGGTGCCTGGGCAGTCTGGGTGAGGGACTGAGGGCTGTTTTCAGGCTGGCGGGTGACTGAAGCTCGCAACCGCTCCTTTTTTTCTTTTTTATTCTGGGCCAGCTTTAGTTTTGAGGCTTGGCTCCAGCTCTTAGGCCTCCGCTGCTGAAAGCAGGTTTCTGGCCTTTGTTTACCTTCTGTATTTGAAACAATGTTGCGTTCCTGCTGGCTGAAGCCCGATGGACTAACGCAGGTTTCTGGGGTTTTGTTTAGATTCTATATTTGTAACATAGTTGCTTAGAGTTGCAGCTCAGAGGCCTGCAGCGGCAGGCGAGGAACATTGGAGTCCTCCATCACTGAAGCAAGCAAGCCTCATGTTCGCTTTAAGCTGCCTGGCTGCCGGCCGCCATCTTGGCTGGCAGTTAATTTGCATATTGCCCTGATTAGCCAATGGGAAGGGTAGCAGTCGTACCCTAATTACCATGTTTCTCTTTTATTAGATAGGATTATCTGTTATACCAGCATTCTTTAGATTGGCGAATTTATGAATACATTTCATAATTTCTAAAGGTATGTGTCCTTTAAAAATTAATACAATTTTTCTTTTCTTTTTTTTTTAATCTTCACCCAAGGATTTTTCTATTGATTTTAGAGAAGTAGAAAGGAGGGGGAGAGACAGAGAGAAAGAAATATCAATGTGAGAGACACGCCAGAGCGTGTGAGGGAAAAGCCTTCAACCCAGGTATGTGACCTTGACCAGAATTGAACCCGGAACACTTCAGTCCATGGGTCAACACTCTACCCACTGAGCCAAACCAGCTAGGGCAAAACAAAAAGTACAATTTTTTAATGTGGCCAAGACATGTTTACTAACAGACCCAAATTTATCTTTAGTTTTTCTGCAATAGGAAGCCCAAAGTAGATAAGTCTATGTTCAGCAATAATTTTTTATTATTTTATTTTATTTGGAAATGATCTAGATACTTAAAAAATTTATGTCATTTACTAGTAACTTAGCAAAATGCAAAGCTTTTAAGTTACCATAAATATTTCAGGGAAATATTTTGGTAGGTGTACTTTTGCAGTAGAGAGCCATCAGTAGGTGTGTGGGCCAGACTGGCCACTTCCAGGGGTGAGCTGTGCAGGGCTTCCCAGAGGAAGCCAGTGCACTGGGGTGCAAGGGTTCCCGGCAGAGTCCACCTGACTCCCCCAGATATGCAGGTGCCATGTCCTGCATTGGGGGGTGAGCTGAAGGCTGCAGCATCTCCAGGCTTCTTGAGGACAGGTCCTGTAGGATCCCCACCACTACCGTAGACAGTCAGGGAGTGCCAGAAAGTTATCCCCCACTGACCGAGATGGCTCAGGGGGAAGTTCTTACACTGAATGCTAATATCTAGAAATATGATTGGCCAGGGCCCTAGCCAGTGGAAAGCTAGCAAGATAATTGGATAGAAAAAAATCCCTCCCTTCTCTATCCCTATAAGAACCCAGGCTTGAACAGAAAGTGGGGATGGGCTTTGAGACAGGAATCTACCATTCTCACAGGTGCAGCACCTGAATAAACCTCTTTTCTTTTAAATTAGCACCTGTCTCCTGAGTTTGGCTTTTGTTTCAGCAGGCAGCTGAAGCTGTGTTTTCAGTTACAATACCAAAAAATATAATCACTGCTGAAAAGCTCACCTAAAAACTCTGATCTCACATCCATCTAATTCACTTGTTTCCTACAGTTATGTTTAGACTACCCATGAAAACTTCATGAGAAATAAGCCAAAGTGAGCCATCATTCTAAGTTATTTTTCTTGCTGACAAATTTTATAGCAGAAATAACATAAATTTGTTTGACTAATAAATCTAGGTAGAATAAAAGTTGTATGTCTGTATTATATTCAATGTTGATAACTCCAAAGATATGTTTATTTTAATTAAACCAGTGAACCCAAAGTAGCAGTGGCATATGCTATTGTATTTGCTTCAGGTGTACAATACTGATTATATATATATATATATATATATATATATATATATATATATATATATATATATATATATATATCTTGCAAAGTGATCACTCTGGTAAGTCTAATACCCATCTGACACCTTACATAGTTATCACAATATTATTAACTATATCCCATATGCTGTTCTTTACATTCCTGTGGCTGTTTTTTGTTTGTTTGTTTTTTTGTTTGTTTTTTAGCCAGTCATTTTTTAAAAACTTTATTGTTGAGAGTACAGTCACACCTCATTTCTTGAATGTCTCCCATTTCAAACAATTCGCTTCTTGACCAAGGTATTCACAGAAAACGTCTAGGTTGTGGAACCAAACTGTCATACCTCAGCATGACAAAAAGTGTTTCTTAGGCAACAAACAGAGGGGAGAATGCTATTGTTGCAGGGGGAGTCAATAATTAGCACAATTTTAAAACATAAAGAGGCCATCAAGAGTGCTAATGTTGCAATGTGTGTGAAAGAAAAAATGATCACAGACAAAGAGGCACAAAAACTGTTGTTGATTTCAATAAACAAAAAGTGGTTAGTGAGAGAGCCGTTTTGGAGGCAATGATAGCCGAACAAGCAAAGATGCTGCACACTGACCTGAAAGACACCCCTGGGCCCAGTGCTGAAAGTGACTCCTCTGAGGCTCCTAGGAAGTGGTTCGGTAACGTTAAGAAAATAAGTGTGTATTTATAGATTAAACAGTATATTACACGCGTACTGTATATAAGAAAGTCTAAAACGGAATCATCTGAGGGTCTGGAGTGGCTTAATTCAATTTACATGATTTCTAATGGGAAACAATGATTTGATTTTCAAACAAATCACTGCTCGAACAGACTTCTGGAACAAATTAAGTTCAAGAACCGAGGTTCCACTGTATTACAGATCTGCCCTTTTTCCCTCCCATTGCACCACTCCACCCAGTTCCTGCCCCAGTCCAGGTCTTCATCACCATATTGGTTGTGTCCATAGGTTATGGATATACGCATACAAGCTCTTTGGTTAATTAAAAGTTCTTTCTTGCCTCCTCTCACCTTCCCTCTGAGAATCATCAGTCTGTTCCATGTTTCCATGCCTCTGGTTTTATTTTACTTTATTTATTTATTGTTATTTATTACTAGAGGCACGGTGCATGAAATTCATGCACTCAGGAGGGTCCCTCAGCCTGGCATTTGCCCTCTCACAGTCCGGGAGCCCTTGGGGGATGTCTGACTGATGGCTTAGGCCCACTCCTTAGCGCTGCCATGGAGGTAGGAGAGGCTTCCACCATCGCCACTGCACTAGCCAGCTGTGAGCCTGGCTTCTGTGGGAGTGCACTGATCACCAGGGGGCAGCTTCTGCATTGAGTGTCTGTCCCCTGGTGGTCAGTGTGCGTCATAGCGACAGGTCGTTCTGCCATTTGGTTGATTTGCATATTAGCCTTTTATTATATAGGATGATGAAAAACATATAACATACAATTTTCCATCTTTTTCCCCCCATTATAGTACACATTCAATATTATTCTGTATTAGTTTCAGGTGCACAACATAGTGCTTAGATAATCATATACTTTACAGCAGAGTGGTCCCCCTAATATTTCAAGTAACCCCCGCCCCCGGCCTGTACATAGCTATTACAATATAATTTTTTTCCTCCATTGACCTCTTTCCGGCCACTCCCACCCCCCAACAAATGCCCTCAATCCCTAGTGACTGTGTCCATTGGTAATGCTTATATGGATGTATACAAGTCCTTTGGTTGATCTCTTACACACACCCCTTCCCTGCTTTCCCTCTGAGGTTTAACTGTCATTTTGATGCTTCTCTATCTCTGGATCTATTTTTGTTCATTGGTTTATATTGTTCACTATATCCACAAATGAGTGAGATCATGTGATATTTATCTTTCTCCAATTGGCTTATTTCACTTAGCATAATGCTCTCCAGATCCATCTATGCTGTTGCAAATGGCAAGAGTTCCTTCTTTTTTTACAGCAACATACTATTCCATTGTGTAGATGTACCACAATTTTTTAATCCATTCATCTGCTGAAGGGCACTTAGGCTGTTTCCAAATCTTAGCTATTGTAAATTGTGCTTCAATGAACATAGTGGTGCATATATCCCTTCTGATTGGTGTTCCTGGTTTCTTGGGATATATTCCTAGAGTGGGATTACTCAGTCTAATGGGAGTTCTATTTTTAATTTTGACGAAATGCCATACTGTTCTCCACAGTGGCTGCACCAGTCTGCATTCCCACCAGCAGTGCACTAGTGTTCCTTTTTCTCTGCATCCTCACCAGCACTTGTCATTTGTTGATTTGTTGATGATAGCCATTCTGACAGGTTGAGATGGTGTCTCATTATCATTTTGATTTGCATCTCTCAGATGATTAGTGACTTTGAGCAAGTTTTCATGTGTCTCTTGGCCTTCTGAATGTCCACTTTTGGAAAATGTCTATTTAGATCCTTTACCCATTTTTTTTAAAAAATATATATTTTATTGATTTTTTTACAGAGAGGAAGGGAGAGAGATAGAGAGTTAGAAACATTGATGAGAGAGAAACATCGATCAGCTGCCTCCTGCACATCTCCTACTGGGGATGTGCCTGCAACCAAGGTACATGCCCTTGACCGGAATCGAACCTGGGACCTTTCAGTCTGCAGGCCGATGCTCTATCCACTGAGCCAAACCGGTTTCGGCCCTTTACCCATTTTTTGATTTGGTTGTTTATCTTCTTTTTGTTAAGTTGTATGGGTTCCCTGTAAATGTTGGAGATTAAACCCTTATTGGAAATAACATTGGCAAATATGTTCTTCCATGCAGTGGGTTTACTTGTTGTTTTGTTGATGGTTTCTTTCACTGTGAAGAAGCTTTTTATTTTGATGTAGTCACATGCTATCTAATAAAGAGGCAATATGCATATTGACCATCACACTGTCACAAAGCTGGCGATGCCCATAGCTACAAGATGGTGGCACCCAGTCCCCTCTGCCCCATCAAAGTCCTCCAGTCCTTTCAGCCCTGCCAGGAGGGGTGGCAGCCATGCGATACAGCCAGACCCAACCCTCAGCCCCACAGCCGCCTGGGGCTGACCCGAGGCACAGGCAAACCTTGGATGTCCACTGCCCAGCTGATGCCCAAGGTGCAGACAAGCCTTGGATGTCAGCTGCCCAACCACCCAGGGCCACCCAAGGCTCAGGTAACCAGGGCCGGCCGAGGCTTGCATTGCCAGCAGTGGCAGCAGCAAAGGTGTGATGGGGGCATCACCTTCCCCTGAGCGTTGGGTCACCTCCCACCCCTGAGGGCTCTGGAACTGTGAGAGGGGGCAGGCTGGGCTGAGGGAACCCCCTCCAGTGCATGAATTTTCATGCACTGGGCCTCTAGTTTGTTTATAATCTACTTAATTTCTCAGTTTGTTTATGTGATGTATCACGTTTATTGATTTGCGGATATTGTACCATCCTTGCATCCCTGGAATAAATCCCACTTGGGCATGGTGTATGATTTTTCTAATGTAATGCTGGACCCGATTTGCTAGGACTTTGTTGAGGATTTTAGCATCTATGTTCATCAGAGATATTGCCCTATAATTTTCTTTCTTTTAGTGTCTTTATCTGGTTTTGGGATTAGGGTAATGCTGTCTTCATAGAAAGAGCTTGGAAGTGTTCCTTCCTCTTGAATTTTTTGGAATAGTCAGGAGGATAGGTTTTAGTTTTTCACTGAATATTTGGTAAAACTCCCCTGTGAAGCCGTCTGGACCAGAGCTTTTGTTTGCTGGAAGTTTTTGATTAATGCTTCAATTTCCTCCATAGTTATTGGCCTATTCAAATTTTTTGATTCTTCCTGATTGAGTTTTGGAAGGTCGTGTTTTTCTAGGAATATGTCCATTTCTTCTAGGTTGTCTAGCTTGTTGGAATACAGTTGCTCATAGTATTTTTTTTACAATCCTTTGTTTTTCTGTGGGGTCTGTTGTTATTTCGCCTGTTTCATTTCTGCTTTGTTTATTTGGGTCCTCTGTCTTTACTTCTTGGTGAGCCTGGCCAGAGGTTCATCAATTTTGTTTATCCTTTCAAAGAATCAGCTCTTGGTTCATCAATTTTTGTACTGCTTTTTTTTAAAAGGGGGGTCTTTATGTCATTTATTTCCACTCTGATCTTTATGATTTCCTTCCTTCTGCTCACTCTGGGCTTTTCTTATTGCTCTCCTTCTAATTCTTTAAGTTGTAGAGTTAGATCATTTATTACCAGTATTTCTTATTTATTTATTTATTTATTTATTTATTTATTTATTTATTTTTGAGGTAGGCCTGTAATGCTATGAACTTCCCTCTGAGGATTGATTTCACTGTGTCCCAAAGATTTTGAATTGTTATGTTTTCATTTGTTTCCAGGATGTTTTTTATTTCTTCTTTGATCTCTTTGGTAACCCAATTATTGGCATACAATTTATCCCCCAAGTGTTTGAATTATTTTGATTGTTTTTATTGTAGTTGATTTCTAATATTATGCCATTGTGATCTGAGAAGATGCTTGATATGACTTTAATCTTCTTGAATTTGAAGAGACTTTGCCTGTGTCCCAATATGTTGTCTATCTTTGAGGATGTCCCAGGTGCACTTGTGAAGAATGTATATTCTGTCTCTTTGGGGTGAAATGTTCTGAAAATGTCAATTAAGTCCATCTGATCGAGTCATTTAGGATTGCTGTTTCTTTGCTGATTTTTTATTTGTCTAGAGGATTTATCCAGTGATGTCAATGGGGTATTAAAGTCCCCTACTATGATTGTGTTGCTGTTGATCTCTCCTTTGATATCTTCCAGAAGTTCTTTTTATGTATTTAGGTGCTCCTGCATTGAGTGCATAAATGTTTACCAGAGTTGTATCCTCTTATTGTGTCAATCCCTTTAGTATTATGAAGTGACCTTCCTTATCTCTTGTTCTGGCCTTCACTTTGAGGTCTATTTTGTCAGATATAAGTATTACTACCTCAGGGTTTTTTTTCCCATTTCAATTTGCCTGATAGATATTTTTCCATCCCTCACTTTCAGTCTGTGTGAGTCCCTTGTTCTGAGGTGGGTCTCCTGTAGACAACATATATATGGGTCATGTTTTCTTATACATTCAGCCACTCAATGTTTTTTGATTGGAGCATTTAATCCATTTACATTTAAGGTTATTGTTTCTGAGTACTTGTTTGTAGCCATTTTTACTCTTTGTGCCTGCGTTCCTTCTTGCCTTTCTATTTCTTTTTTTTTTTTTTTTACAACAGACCCTTTAGCATTTCTTGCATTGCTGGTTTGATAGTGATAAACTCCCTTAGCCCTTTTTTGTCTATGAAGCTCCTTATTTCCCCTTCAATTTTGAATACTCCTCCCTGGATAGAGTATTCTTGGATCCAGTCCCTTGCTTTGCATCACTTTGTATACTTCATTCCATTCCCTTTTGGCCTGATGTGTTTCTGTTGAGAAATCTTGTGGTAATCTAATGGGAGTTCCTTTGTAGGTAACTTTCTGTCTCTTTCTTGCAGCCCTTAAGATTCTTTCTTTGTCATTAATGTTTGCCATTGTGATTATGATATGTCTTGGTGTGGGTCTCTTTGGGCTCATCTTGTTTGGGAATCTCAGTGCTTGTGTGACTTTTTTTCATTCCCAAATCAGGGAAGTTTTCTGTCATTATTTCTTCAAATAGGTTTTCAAAATTTTGCTCCTCTTCTTGTCATTCTGGCACCCCATTTATACATATGTTATGTCATTTCATGTTGTCCTAAAGCTCCCTTAGGCTCTCCTCCTGCTTTCTAAATTTTTTTCCAATAGCTGTTCAGATTTGGTGTGCTTCACTGCCCTATCTTCTAATTCACTAATTCAGTCCTCTGCTTCTTCTGGTTCTATTTTATTCATCAGTTTATTTTGTTCATTAGATTCCTTGTTCATTTATTTTGATTTTTAAATTCACTTGTTGATAGATATGTATTTATTACCATTTTATTGTTCAGATGTTTTATCTTTTTTTAAATTTTTCTTCTTATAAAGTATATCCTTCAACAGCTCATGTAATATTGGTTTGGTGGTGATGAACTCCTTCAGCTTTTTCTTGTCTGGGAAGTTCTTTATTTGACCTTAAATTCTAAATGATAGCTTTTTTTAGGTAGAGTAATCTTGGTCGTAGGTTTTTGCTATTCATCACTGAGTATTTCTTGTCACTCCCTTCTGGTCTGCAGCTTTTCTTTGAGAAACTTTGGGTGTTAACATCAGTTGTATGGGTGCTCCTCTATAGGTAATTAACTGCTTTTCTCTTGCTGCTTTTAAGGTTCTCTCTTTGTCTTTAAACTTTGGCATATTAATTATGATGTATTTTTGTGTGTGCCTCTTTGGATACACCTTGTTTGGGACTCTCTGTGTTCACTGGACTTGTAAGTCTATTTTTTTCACCAGGTAGGAGAATTTTCCCATCATTATTTCTTCAAATAAGTTTTCAATATCTCTCTCTTCTCCTTCTGGCATCCCCATAATAGAATGTTGTTATACTTGAAGTTGTCCCAGAGGCTCCTTATCTTCATATTTTGGGCTTCTTATTTCATTTTGTTCTTCTAATTGGGTGTTTTTTGCTTCCTCATATTCCAAATCACTGATTTGATTCTAAGCATTCTCTACTGTTGATTCTCTGTAAATTATTCTTCATTTCAGTTAGTGTATGCTTAATTTCTGACTGCCTCTTTTTCATATCTTTGATGTTCTCACTAATTTCCTTGAAATTCTCACTAAGATCCTTGAAATTCTCATTAAGTCACTTATAGCTCTCATTAAGATCCTTGAACAATTTTATAACCGTTGTTTGAAACTCTATATCTAGTAGTTTGTTTGCTTCCATTTCATTTAGTTCTTTGCCTGGAGATTTCTTCTGTTGTTTCATTAGTGACATCTTTCTTTGACTCTGAATTTTGGCTTCTTCCTTGTATTCATTTCAGTGTATTAGGTAGAGTTTCTATGTGCCTCCTGGAATTTGTAGAGTGACCTTGTGTAGTAGATCTCCTCTCTCCCCAGTCACATGAGCTGGGTACTCTAGCTGCATCCCTGTGTGGGCTGTGTGTATAGTCTTGTTGTAGTTCAGCCTTGATTGCTGTTGGTGTCACTGGCAGGAATTGACCTCCAGGCCAATTGGCTGTGAGAACCAGCTGTGACTACAGTGGAAGAGCTTTTGTGAAGGAGATACCCCTATGGAGTAGGACTTGCTTCAGTTGGGTTTTGGTACTCACTGAGTCTGTCCCTTGAGTGTGTCTTTGTGGATGTGTAGAGATGTAATCTGGTCTGAAACTGTCCACCAGGTCCACTGGCTCTGAAGCCCCTCTGGAAGTACAAAGTCAATCACTGCCTGGAGGCACCGGGCAGGAGCTACAGAGCAATCTGCATATGGTTGCTACTTGTGTTGGGCTTGGAAGTGCCCAGGCAAGGCCAAGCTGCTGCTAGTTCTGTGCCTGGGGCCTCTAATTGAGTGGCATGGAGCATGCTGACACCAGCTGCTGCTAGTTTGAGAGAGTTTAGGAAAGTCTGAAGCTTGAACCAGGGCAGGTCATTTATATGGAAATGCCACTGCAAATAGCTTGGGCTGGGCTGTGAAGTGGGTGGGTGGAATCACCAGGGCAGAGCATACAGTGTGGGACAGGTTGATGGAGATTCAGATGTGGTGCCTGTTAGACAGCTCTGTGATGGGGGAGGTCTCAGCATAGGAGCCATGAACCGTATGAGCACCCCTGTCTGAGAGAAAGTTGCCCTGAGTTCTTGCTCCAATGCCAGACAATCCTGTTCCTCCATGTATGTCCCTGGATCCTGCCAAGTCACTTTCCCAGTGCTGGAGCTCAGAGGGAGTGAGTCCGAATAAGTCCTTGTGGTGGCCCTTTAAGAGGAACTGCCTGGGTCTCTAGCAGCCTCCATGTCACTCAGCCACAATCCCCACTGGTTTTTACAGCCCAAAGTTACAGGGATTTCTCTTCACAGCACTGGAATCCTGGACGGAGGGCTTGGTGTGGGCCTGAGACCCTTTGCTCCTCATAGGAGGTCTCCGCAGCTTAGATATTCCTCCCAATTAAAAAAAAAATGCCACACGTGGGTGCTGGACCAGCCTGTTCTGTGCCTCTGCCCCTCCTACCAGTCTCAGTGTGCTTTCTTCTTTACTTCTCTAGTTGTAGGACTTCCATTCAGCTAGCTTTCAGGTGGTTTTGCATGATGGTTGTTCAATAGCTTAGTTGTAATTTTTATGTGGTTGTGGGAGGTAGTGAGCACCGTGTTTACCCATGCCACTATCTTGGTTCTTCTCTCCTTGTAACTGTTTTTATAACTGGCAATTTGTACTTCTTAATTCCTTTCACCATTTTTACCCAGTCCACCAAAACCTCTCCCATCTGTCAACCAAAAGTTTGTTCTCTATATCTATAAGTCTGTTTTTGTTTTATTTGTTCATTTATTTTGTTTTTTAGATTCCATATACAAGTGTAGTTATTTATTTTTATTTTTTGTCTTTCTCTGACTTATTTTTCACTTTATGCCCTTTAGGTGCATTAAGTAGCTTTAATGCCAAATTATTTTCCCAGGTTCCATGAACCTGAAAAGCATTTGGGTTAGTTTCTGATATATTTCTGAGAATTTTAGGAATACTTAATTCACATAAGCACTTGTTTGTTTTAAAGCCAATTAAATAGAGCTCTTCTATGTGTGCACACAAGCATGTGTGCGTTTGCGTGCGTGCACGTGTGCATGCACACACACACACACACACACAACTTATACCTTTTATTTTAAAATTTTAGCAATGATGAGACAGGTTAGTAAGCTAGGACAAATGGAATAGGGAAACTGAGATAAGAAGTTAAATAGCCAGTTTACAGCCATCTAGTAAATCACAAAATCCTATCTTCCCTAATCAAAAATGCCTAAGAGTAAATTGTTTTATACTTCTTCTCCCCAACCAGAGGGTAAATAGCTCAAGTCGCCCTAGTCAGGGAGACAGAGATAGCAGAATCCAATTCGTGCCATTTGTGCCAACCACACGCGAGGACAAATGAAGTCAGGGGAATTAGTATGATTTTGGTGCACCAGCATAAAGCTGATAAATATTCTGTTGAGATCCTCCCTTAAGACCTCCCCCTAGAATTCCTGCCTTTGGAAAACTAACAAAAACCTTAAGACAAAGGACCCAGTGTGAGTCCCCCCCGTCTGGACCATGCCTGCACCTTACCCCCTTCTGTCCCCAGAGCACCCTGTTGCCTGCATGTCCCCTGCCTCCTCTTCTTCCCCCAGGCAAGCTGCCTCTGCCCTTCTCTCTCCTAAGCGTCAAGGCCTTTCTTTCCTTCTGTAACTTATTTCCTGAGCATGCAGAGCCAAGTGGGCTCACCTTTTCTGCCTCTGTGACTTTCTGAATAAACTTTCCCTTATAGTTTGAGTTTTGGCTCTGAATTCTTTCTTAGCCAGAACTCAAGTACCAAGATTGCTGAATCCAGGTCTAACCTCTGGCCTTGTTTCGCCATTAACACAAAGACAGGTATGATAATGCAGAGCTCACTAGTTTATAAAAGAGCAGCTGCATCATTTTTTGTTTTGACAGTAGAAAAGATGGAGTTTTGAGGGCATATTTGCCTATTATCAGAGGTCTAGAATAACTACTGCTTAAATTTTACTTTATTTCTCTTAAATGCAGGACAATTGTACTTCGGATAGTGGGGAAGGGCATGTAAACAGCCACGGTTGTCTAACAATTCTCCACCTTACCAACCACAGGCAGGACCCTGGGAAATGCAGGATGGAACGAGGCTGTAAAAGATAAGATGCCTCGGTGGGCCCATGACTCAGAAAAGAAAAACATTTTGAGAACAGGCTCAGGACAGGACGCGCTTTGACTTGGTGGCTGTGCTGGACCCTGACCCCTTCCAGGAGTTTTCCTTGGGAGCGCTGACGATTCTCTGGGCCCAGGAACGGGTTGAGCTCTTTGTAACATCCCAGATTAGCCACCTGGTTATCGGACTTTGAGCTCCTGAAGGACCCTCCCCGCCCCTTCCCATGCCCCACGTTTGCTCGCAGCTGCATGTAGCTGTCTTCTCCCTCGTGAGCATAAAATCAGCCAACTGCCGAGGGAGGTCAGAGCAGAATTTCCAGGGTGATGGACTGCTCTTCCCATACTGCCGGCATTATTAGAATAAATGGTCATATATAATTCACCGCTGTCTCTGCTTAATTTGGCTCAAGTAGTGACAGGCAGCCTATGTTGTGTGTGTGTGTGTGTGTGTGTGTGTGTGTGTGTGTGTGTTTACAATCTACAAAAGTCTGAAGGCAAATTGGGAAGGAGACCACTCAGACGGCAAACTTTGAGTTACTGTCAGAGTTATGCTTTTGTTGCTCATAAGATTCAACTTGCAAATCAAAAATTGTTCATTTTTAACATTTTTTTGCATTCCTGCAAGCTGCTTTTAAAGAGGTGAGTAGCAGTGTGTGTTATAATGTGTGAGGTTGATTAGCCCACTTGACCACAGTTTTGAATTTGCCTTTTATATGAGAGAGGAAATGTTCTACTGAGGCAGAAATGAAGGGTTTGGTGCAGTGCGCCTCCAAAAGGTCTGTACAGAGTGTTCCACGAGGTCCTTCAGCAGCTCCTTCTAAGTCCACATTCAACCTTAGGCCGATCCACTTTAGAGGGGAAGCCTCTACGATTGCTCCCCTAAGGCCCTGAACATCAACCCAGCTGAGCCCCTTCCTGGCCATTTGTAGAAGGGCCTGGGAGAGATTCTGGCCATCTGTCTCCTGGGGGTTGGGGGGTCCCCGCATTTACAGGCTTGCCAGATAACTGTAAGATCATCTCAGGTGGGCAGACATCTTTTAACAACCAATCTAAGCTCCTGTGAGTGGGGCTGTGAAGGGCCACTGGTCTTTTAAACTCTTCTCTAAATTTGGCAAAATCTTCTGAAAATTGAGGAGTGGCGTCCAGAACTGCCAGGGTCCAGCCCCAGCGGGTCCAGGGGTCCCCAAAGGTGTGGACGGAGTCGGCGAAGAAGCAATGACACGGAGACAGCGTTCAGTTGATCAGCAACCTAGCCAGGATCTCTAGCCCGGATCTCCAGCCAAGTTCTGGTCTGGATCTCCAGAGAGGTTCTGCTTCGGATTTCCAGCGAGGTTCTGTAGCCGTGTTCCCTCGCTAGGTTCTCCAGCCAGGTTCTGTCCAGGCTCTCCAGTCAGGTTCAGTGTCCAGGTTCCAGTCAGGTTCTCCTGCCAATCTCTGTAGTCAGGTTCAGTCCAGGATCCTTTGCCATGTTCTCCCGCTAGGCTCTGTCTCTAGGCTCCGAGGCCAGTCCCTCTCCAGGATCCTCCGGCATGCTCTCTCCAGCGAAGTTCTTCTGTCTCTAGGCTCCGTGTAGGTTCTGTCTTCTTGATTCTGTTCTAAGTTCTGAGTGTTTCTGTCTTGTTACAACTGTATTTATACCAGTTGATTCAATCCTATCAATCTCTATTACAAAGGTTAGGGCGTTTCTTATCTCCATTCCAGGGAGAAAAGATTATGTAGTTTAAGCATGATTGTTCGTAGTTAAAGGGATTAATTACCCGCCTGGCACTTAGTTGAGGGGTTTTATTCCCTCCCTAACTTCAGGGGAAAATCCCTACCTGGGGATTCAACCTTTCTCGGAGAGGTGACTTTGGTTAAAACACATAGTGCCAAGAAGGTGAGCAAACATATTAAGAACAGTATGCCATATATGCCAGGTCCCTTGAAACAGCAAGGATGGACCGGCTCCCGGCACAGAACAAGTCGCCCCAAGATGTGCCTCTGTGGCATGCAGCTGGTTTTGAGCCGGAAGCAATTTAGCTGCAGGCTCAGTCGAGCCTTCTGCTCTTCCCTTGACTCCTGGAAGAAACTGAACTAGGGGCCTTGCCTGTAAGAGATGATCAGATGTAACCGTTGACCTATTGATAGGGCGTGCCAAACTTCTATTTGCTCAACATCTGCTCTCTCATCACCCTGCAGTGACCCTTTGAAGCCCCCAAGGTGTGTTACCTCACCCCTAGCCCCAAGTGTTACCGGCATTGAGGTTCTGGGTTCTCTGAGATAGAAACAGAGAAGAAACCCACAGAACTTTCCGAACAGATTTTATTACGCTTATGCTTGAGCACAGGGAGGCAGTGCAGCGGGAAGGAAGGCCCTCTGGACTGGTCGGGGCAGGCTCTGCTGGCCTGCTTTTATACGCTGGGGACAAAGCATTGGGCTTTCTGAAAAAGGCAAACTTGCCAAATTTTTCATTTCAGGGTCAGGTGACTTCCTCTCCCAGCTGCATTGCCTGGGAACTAGGTTCCTCCTGTGCTGTGAGGCAAGATGGTCAGAAGTGTAAGCAGGAAGCTAGCGGCAGATGAAATCCGCTCCCCCTGAGGTGTGAGGGGGGTGGAGGGTGGTGACATTTTGCGGTTAGCTTATCAGGCATTTCTTCTGACCACCTGGTCTTAACTTGGCCTGTGGACACCCACTATTTTATATCCCCAGGCCCTACTCCCTGTGCTGCCTCAAGAATGCCTCATGCGCCTCAGTCCTCCTGTCCATCTCTAACCTGTTCTGCATGTGGGGTACCTGACTCTCCTGTGTGAGGGTTCCCATGCCCCTGTGTGTATTAAATTCAGTGATTTCCTCGTGCTAATCTGTCTTGTGTTAGATCAGCCAGAAGCACCTTGAGGGCAGAGGGAAATCTTCCTCACGCCGGTTGCCCCTGTGGCGGGGAACTGGCGGGCTGGACCCCCACCCCCTCCCCGGACCCCCACCCTCGCTGCTGCAGCCGAGGCCTTGAGGGGAGGGTTCTCGGCAGTCAGCACTCCTCGGCCTCTGTCCGGCCTCTGTCCGGCCTCTGTCCGCAGGCGCCGGTGGAAGTGAAAGTGTGCGCATGCGTCTCTCTTTTAGGTTTGGATGGGCAGGAGAACATATTTGTGAAACTAGCTTCTTGGGCTACCGACTCTTGGTTACTTGGTCTGAGTCCCCGTGGGTTTTGTTCTTCTCTGGCCGGTGTCGCTCTGTCATCATGTTCTATGTCCAGAGGGCCTGGCCTTATGGCGAGTGAGCACATTCCTCCCTGCCCTCCCTCAGAGGGGCACTGCCCAGGCACACGGGCTCTCCCTCCAGCCACCACAAGCTCCCGCCTCGGTTCCTGTGTTTCTCGTGTTCTGCCCACAGATGGTCTGTCAGCTCGTCCAGCTGGATGATGTGGATCATCTGGCGGCAACCAAGCGGGCTGTGGGTCAGCTCCGGGATCTAGACCTTGTCCTGCCCCAGGGAAGGGAAGGCAGCGGTTCCCTGTGTGCTGGAGCAGCTGCCGGACGGCAGGCTCCCGTCCTTGCTACGCTGCGGGGAGTGACCTTTCCCGCGTGGGTTACATCTTCTCCACTCTCCTCTGGGCTGCTTCTGGCGTCTACAGGACATATCCGAGTCGCTCTGGATCCCACTATCAAAGCAGACACTGTGGTCCTTTTAAGTTATTTTTGAAAAGAAATAATTTTTTTTTCTTAAAAGAGTCTCATTATTTTAATAACTAGTCATTAAGATTCTCTTAATTAGATGACAGAACAGAAATTAGAACAAAAATCAAAGCCCAATCAGCCTCCTTCCTATTGGCTTTCAGATATTATAAAAATCGGGACATTGGAAGTATAATTACCCTGCACGTCAGAGGAAAGATGAAATAAAAAGCATGACCAAATCTAACTGAAAGGTAGCCTAAAGGTTTTATGTCCAAAGAAGTTGGCATGGTAACCATCAAGCTGAAGGCTCCAAAACATGGCTAGACAGAAACAGGGCCTAAGCTCCATTTACGGCTAAGGTTCCACCAAATGGCTTCCAGCCCTGAGTACATTATAATCTAAAAATACCATGGCAGTTATGAGGAATGTGCCATTAAGAAAAAAATTGTGGTATGAAGAAATATATTTTTAGAATTATTAAATGTGTTCATAAATGTATCAATCTAAAGAATACTGGCATAACACACAGTTCACAATTGCTTGCTTCTTAGTTTTTACTAAGGACTTTAAAGGTAAAGAATTCCAATATGTAATTAAAGCTACAGAAATTAAAATAATAGGGAATACAACTATACATACAAGAAAAATAAGATAAGTTTTGACTAAAAATGGTCTGAGAGAAGTGAAGCAAATTGTCTTTATTATTTCAAGTGTGTACTAAAGGGACACATAAAGTTGTGGAAAGTTTATGAAAAGGGAATCTTGAGACACAAAATTTTAATTGAAAAGTGAAATTAAATATCAAAAGTATAGTGACCCAAAATTAGAGTTTGATTTTGTCTCTCTGCTAAAAGATCTCTTAGTTGATACTGTCAAAAAGTTTTCTGCCTAGAAATAAAGATTCTATGTTTTATCAAAATAAATCTTCCTGCCCTAGCCGATTTGGCTCAGTGGATAGAGCATCAGCCTGCAGACTGAAGGGTCCTGGGTTCGATTCCGGTCAAAGGCACATACCTTGGTTGTGGCACCTCCCTGGCCCAGGCCCTGGTCAGGGCTCATGCAGGAGGTAACCATTTGATGTGTTTCTCTCACATCGATGTTTCTCTCTGACTTTCCCTCTCTCTTCCAGTCTCCCTAAAAATCAATGAAAAAAATCTCCTTGGGTGAGGATTAACCAAAACATACAAACAAAGAAACAAATAAACAAACAAATCCTCCTGTTTTCTACTGTCTTAGTCATGTCCTTGATTACTTAAGAAAATGAAATCTCCTCAATAGTAAGAACTAAATTTTGTTAACAATTATGTAAACTTCTGTATTTTCTTTGAAATATTTTATTTTCACTTTGGTTAAATGCATAATTAAATATCGTACTTACTTATGATCCAATTTAATCAAATGTCTAACCCTCTTGATACACAGAGTGGGGCAAAGTAAGCTTACCATTGTGAATACGTGAAACATAAAGTTTATTCTTGTATTACTGTTTATTAATTACTGCATTATTTTCCATATGAACAACTGTAAATGTACTTTTGGCCCACCCTGTATTTTGACAAACTTCCTAAAATTTAAATTATAGAGTCTGACCTGGGACTACCTTTGGGGTGCTCTAGCAGGGCCCTTGGCCCACCTCAAAAGATTAGTTTTATCTCCTTACAAAAGAGAAATATTAAACTAATCAGGGCTGTTTTATATATAAAATTACCTGAAAAGTTTACAAATAAGGAAATAGTAATTATGTTGCATTTCTATATGTTATAAATATTCCAGAAATATATGTGAAATTGCTGGAAATATGAGAAGTCCTGGCATAAGATGTCTGTCATCTAAATTAAGACACACACAGAGGAGAAACCAAGATGGCGGCATAGGTAAACACTGGAAATTGCTGCCTCGCACAAACACTTCAAACATACAATTAAAAGACAAAACGGACATCATCCAGAACCGCAGGAAGGCTGGCTGAGTGGAAATTCTACAACTAGAAGGAAAGAGAAAAGCACACTGAGACTCAGAGGAGGTGCGGAAGCAAAGTGCAGAGGTACGGAGGTGCGCAAGGAAAGGGCTGGCAACTGAGGACGAGGTTGTCTTTTTCAATCGGGAGGGAGTCTCAAGCTCCTGACTGCTCTGAACTCCAGTTCCAGGCGAGTCTCTGGGGACCCAGACTCATATGGAGAGAAACTGGACTGTCTGGCATTGGTTGGAACTCCAGGGTGGCGTTCTCTCAGAGGTGCTTGCAGCGATTACTGCAGGACACTGAGACACGGGGCCCCTTAGGGCAGGGCTGAGGATCTGCCATGGCTGTTGATTCCCTGAGACCCCGCCCCACACAAGCTGGGGCAGAGGCTTTTGCATATGAAAAGCCTGGCCCTTTGCAATCTGAAAATTACCTAACAAACTGCAGCGGGGTCAGAGAGACCCAGAACTTCCAAGAGAAGGCCCAAGGCCCCACAGCAGCTTGCATTGCTTCACAGCTGGGCCTCATCTGGGCACCTCCAAATCCTAAACAAAGAAGAGGAATCTGCAGATCTCTCCATAGCTCCTGCTGGGTAGCCTCAGGCAGAGGCTAAATTAGCACCTCCTTAGAGATCCAAGAGCCAGTGTACCCAGTGGTCAGAGTGGGACCATCCAGATTACAACTCCTCAGATCCATAAGGGACACACTCAGGGGGCAGACTCAGTGAGCACCAAAGCCCCACTGAAGCAAGTCTTGCCCCAGAAAGGTGTCTCCAGCCCAGAAGTTCTCCCACTGCAGACACAGCTGATTCTCACAGCCAATTGGCCTGGAGGTCAATTCCTCCCAGTGATACTTACAACAATCAAGGCTTAACTACAACAAGACAGTACACAAAGCCCACAAAGGGGTGCACCAAGAGTGTCCACCTCAGGTAATTGGGGAGGCTGAACCACTAGGCCCTATAGGACACCTAGCACACAAAGCCACTCTATCAACACAGGGAAGCATAAAAAAATGCAGAGACAAAGAAACAGGTCACAAATGACAGAATTGGAGGAAAGCAAAGTACTGGATATAGAGTGTCAAAACCACAGTTATAAGGTTTTTCAAGAATTTTCTAGAAACCTCCAATAAACTTAGTGAGACCCTCAAGAAATCTAGTGAGACCCTCGAGGTTATGAAAAAGGACCAAGTAGAAATTAAGTATACACTGACTGAAATAAAGAATATTATATAGAGTTCCAACAGCAGACTAGAGGATTGCAAGAATCAAGTCAAAGATTTGAAATACGAAGAAGCAAAAAACACCCCCCCGGAAAAACAAAAAGAAAAATGATCCAAAAATATGAAGATAGTGTAAGGAGCCTCTGGGACAACTTCAAGCATACCAACATCCGAATCATGTGGGTGCCACAAGAAGAGAGAGAGCAAGATATTGAAAACCTATTATAAAGAAATAATGACAGAAAACTTCCCCTACCTGGTGAAAGAAATAGACTTACAAGTCCAGGAAGCGCAGAGAACCCCAAACAAAAGGAATACAAAGAGGACCACACCAAGACACATCATAATTAAAATGCCAAGAGCAAAAGACAAAGAGAGAATCTTAAAAGCAGCAAGAGAAAAACAGTCAGTTACCTACAAGGGAGTACCCATACGACTGTCAGCTGATTTCTCAACAGAAACTTTGCTGGCCAGAAGGGAGTGGCAAGAAATATTCAAAGTGACGAATACCAAGAACCTACAACCAAGATTACTTTATCCAGCAAATCTATCATTCAGAATTGAAGGTCAGATAAAGAGCTTCACAGATAAGAAAAAGCTAAAGGAGTTCATCACCACCAAACCAGTATTATATGACATGCTGAAAGGTATCCTTTAAGAAGAGGAAGAAGAAGAAAAAGGTAAAGATACAAACTATGAACAACAAATACACATCTATCAACATGTGAATCTAAAAATCAAGTGAATAAATAATCTGATGAACAGAATAAACTGGTGAATAGAATAGAATCAGGGGCATAGAAAGGGAGTGGACTGACTATTCTCGGGGGCGGGGGGAAAGGAGTGTGGGGGGTGCGGGAAGAGACTGTACAAAAATAGTGCACCTATGGATGAGGACAGTGGGGGGCGTAAGGGCAGAGTGTGGAGTGGGAACTGGGTGGAGGGCAGCTATGGGGGGAAAAAGAGTAACTAATGTAATAATCTGAACAATAAAGATTTAATTTAAAATAAATAAATAAATAGAGACACACATTAAAACAACTGCACCTGTATATCAGATTGAGAGAGACATACATAACCCCAGATATAACCAGAGATCTTTAAAAATTAAGATTGACTTTGAAATCCAATAAAAGTCTCTCAGAAACACAGCTGGTACCTTGCTTACATGGTCTTTCCAGGTGAGGAGCAAAGCTTGCTTTCTGGGAGATACATAGAAAGAACCTCAAGATATATTGGGGGACCCTAAGAAGAGCAGAATTAATCCAAAATCTATTACAGGTGAAGTCGATGGCAAGTGTGACTGGGCCTTTTCTGGCCTTGAGAGGCCTTTTTAAGTCCAATCTGAAGATTCTTTATGAAAAACTCCAGTAAAGCTGATTTCAAAGAGTCTATGTGGTTAAGTATTATTCTTGCTGAACTAATACAAAATCAGGCCCAGTTTACTGAAACTAGGCTTATTTTGAAAATAATTTAGTCTTAATCTGGTTATCTTTGATAAAGATGGGTGATTTTATTTTTATTGTATGCATTATTATTTTTATTTTTTAAATCTTCATTGTTGAGAGTATTACAGATATCCCCCTTTTCCTCCTCATTGCCCCCCTCCACCCAGTTCCTGCACCCCCCCCCAGACCTTCACCACCCTATTGCTTGTGTCCATAGGTAATGCATGCCTGCATATGACATGTTTGGTTAATCTCTCTGCAACTCCCAACCCCCTTCCCTCTGAGATTCGTTAGTCTGGTCCATGTTTCCATGACTCTGACTCTATTTTATTTATCAGATTATTTTATTAATTGGATTTCTTGTTCATTTTATTTTTATTTTTAGATTCAATTGTTGATAGATATGTGTTTATTGCCAGTTTATTGCTTTCTCTTCTTCTTCTTCTTCTTCTTCTTCTTCTTCTTCTTCTTCTTCTTCTTCTTCTTCTTCTTCTTCTTCTTCTTCTTCTTCTTCTTTTTCTTCTTCTTCCTCTTCTTAAAGAAGACCTTTCAGCATTTCATATAATACTGGTTTGGTGGTGATTAACTCCTTTAGCTTTTTGTCGGTGAAGCCCTTTATCTGACCTTCAATTCTACATGATAGTTTTGTTGGGTAAAGTGATCTTGGTTGCGGGTCCTTGCTATTCGTCACTTTCAATATTTATGGCCTCTCCCTTCTGGCATGCAAAGTTTCTATTGAGAAATCAGCTGACAGTTTTATGGGTGCTTTCTTGTAGGTAACTAACTGCTTTTCTCTTCTACTTTAAGATTCTCTTTTTACTTGAAAGTCTCACTAAGTCCCCTGAAGCCTTCATTAAATCCCTTGAGCATCCTTATAACCATTGTGTTGAACTCTGTGTCCAGTAGTTTGCTTGCTTCCATTTAATTTATTTCTCTTTCTGGAGATATATTTTGTTCTTTCATTTGTGACATGCTTCTCTGTCTCTGCATTTTGGCTGCTTCCCTATGTTTGTTTCTATGTATTGGGTAGAGCTGCTATGTCTCCTGGAGTTGGCAGAGTGGCCTTGTGTAATAGGTGTCCTGTAAAGCCCAGTGGTTCAGTCTCCCCAGAAACCTGGTCTGGGCCCTCTAGGTGTGCCCCTGTGTGGGTTGTGTGCACTGTCTTGTAGTTGAGCCTTGACTGCTGTTGGCTTCACTGGGAGGAATTGACCTCCAGACCAATTGGCTGTGAGGACCAGCTGTAACTACAGTGAAGAGCTATTGTGCAGGAGACACCACTATGGAGCAGGACTTTGGTGCTCACTGAGCCCGCCCCTTGAGTATGTAGCTTCTGGATGTGTAGAATTGTAATCTGGTATGGTCAGAAGCTGTCCACCAGGTGCACCAGCTCTGGGCCCTCTTGGAAAGTGCAAAGTCAATCACTGCATGGGGCTACCTGGCAGGAGCTACAGAGAGATCTGCAGATGGCTATTACTTGTGTTGGGCTTATAAGTGCCCAGGCAAGGCCCAGCTGTGAAGCAAGGCAGCCTAGTGTTAATGCCAGGTCCCGGGCCTCTTATTTGATAAATTTGGACATACTGATATCAGCTGATTTTGTTTGAGAGATTTTGAAAAATCTGAAGCCTGAGCCAGGACAGGACATTCATATGGAAAAGCCACTACAAACAGCTTGGGTAGGGTTGCAAATTGGATAGGGCTTGGTCTCAGGGAATCCCAGGACAGAGCAAACAGTGTGAACCAGGTTGATGGAAACTCAGATATGGCTGCCAGTCAGCTCTGGGACAGGGGAGATCCCAGCACAGGAAAATTAACTTGCGAGCACCTCTGTCTGGGAGAAAACCACCCTCGAGTTTTTGCCCTGATGCCAGACACCCCAGTGCCTCCCCGTATCTCTCTGGTTCCCCCCATGCTGGAGCTCAGAGGGAGTGAGACTGTGTAAGTTTGTATGCTGGCTCTTTAAGAGGGACTGCCTGAGACTCCAGCAGCCTCCATGTCACTCAACACCAATCCCCACTGATTTTTACAGCCTGAAGTTGCAGGGACTTCTCTTCCCAGCTCTGGAACCTTGGGCTAGGGGTTTGGTGTGGGGCTGGCACCCCTTGCTCCTCATGGGCAGCCTGGGCAGCCACCATATCCCTAACGCCTTACATGGGTGTCTGACTAGCCCATTCCACGCCCCGAGCCTCTTCCCAGTCTCAGTGTGCTTTCTTCGCTACTTTCCTAGTTGTAGGACTTCATTTAGCTAGCTTTCAGGTGGTTCTGAATTATGGTTGGTTCTGTATTTTAGTTGTAATTTTTATGTGGTTGTGCTGGCGTTTACCTACACAGCCATCTCAGTTCTCCCTAAAGATGGGTGATTTTAGAGAGAAGCGTTATTTCAATAGAAACTATAATATATGTTAGTGGCTATTAAAGTCTAGTGCTGCTTATTATCTCTTGAGTTATGTTATTTTTCTACCTATAAACTGCATTGTTTCTTAAATTTTTCTTGTTTTATTAAATATTTGGCTGCAATTCTCTTAACTAACATTTTCATTTTCCCATTTTCTAACTTGGAATCATTGAGAACTGAAACTGCCCGTCTCCAAGGCCATGCAAGCTAACATTTGACAGCTTGACATAGACCTCAGATAAGTCACCACAGTCGCTCAACTATGGACAATGCTGCTGCAGAGAGAGCACCGGAGACTTTCAAACTGCAGACCAGGAGGCCCTACCAGACCCTCACGGCCTGCTTTCACTCCATCTGAATATGATTCAAGACAGACATCTAGAAAACTGAGATTAGAGTTGCTGCAGTGTCTAACCTTCATTTTTCTTTTGTTTCTACACTGGTGCTTCATTAATTGCCTGATTGCCTTTGGGAGCCCACCTGCATCACCACTTCCTGAAATGAGACACACCTGTTTAACTGACCTGAACTTATCTGAAGATTGAGACTGATTTAATGAGACATAGAACAATCTAGCAACACAATCTCTGGAATGTGAAACTTCCAGGGAAATTTCAGAGGAGGGAACTGTGCGGGTCCAGGATGAGTCACCCTAAGATGTGCCTCTGTGGTATGCAGATGGTTTTCAGGGAAAAGCTCAAAAGAAACTTTTGCCTCTTCCTTGACTACCTGGAAAAACTTGAATCAGGGGTCTTGCTCATAGTAAGAGATTATCAGAATAACCTCTTTTGACCTATCTATAGGGCAGGGCAAACTTCTATTTACTCAACATTTGCTCTGGTACAGCGGTTCTCAACCTGTGGGTCGCGACCCCTTTGGCGGTCGAATGACCCTTTCACATGGGTGGCCTAAGACCATCCTGCATATCAGATATTTACATTATGATTCATAATAGTAGTAACATTATAGTTATGAAGTAGCAATGAAAATAATCTTATGGTTGGGTCACAACATGAGGAACTGTATTTAAAGGGCCAGAAGGTTGAGAACCGCTGCTCTAGTATCATCCTGCAGTGACCCTTGGAACCCCCACGGCCCCTCACCTCATCCCTCAGGATGTCTTGTACACCCATGTTCCCTTACTGTCTCTGAACCTCTCTTGCATATGTGCTCTCTGACTAGCTCATGCATGCAAGGTTACCATACATATGCATGTATTAAATTTGGTTATTTTCGTTCTCTCTCTCTCCTTTTTTTTTGTTAATCCTCATCTAAGAATATTTTTTCCATTGATTTTTAGACAGAGTGGACGGGAGCGGGAGAGACAGAGAGAGAAACCTCAACGTGAGAGAGACACATTAATTGGTTGCCTCCAACATACACCCCAACCAGGGCTGGGGATGGAGCCTGAAACCGAAGTATGTGCCCCTGACCGGAATTGACCCAAGACCCTTCAGTCCGAGGGCTGATGCTCTAACCACTGAGCAAAACTGGCTAGTGCTATTTTCTCTTCTTAATCTGTCTAATGTCTATTTGATTATTAGACCAGCCAGAAGGACTTGGAGGGTAGAGGAAAATTTGTTCTTCCCCACAGAGGTAAAAAGGATCCTACTTTAGGAGGTCTGCTGCGGTCATGACTTAGCCTCAGTGGGGAGGGTCACAGTCTGGGAAGGCGCAATGCTGGCAGAGCCTGATCGCAGAGCTCTGGGGAGTAGGAGCCGTCCCCAGGGTGGGAAAGCGGGTCCTACTGCCCATTCCAAGTGCTCCTGCTAAATTCGCTCCCTGGGTTTTAGCACTTAAATGAGTGGAGACCAGAGCAGAGTGCTCGCTGTCATTCTGTCAAGAGAAGGAAGTCATACAGGCAGCTGGGCGTTTCAGAGGCTTTCTGGGAAGATTGTGGGAGTTCGGGATCTAAAGGAATTTGCTGAGGTGATGGGGCTCAATTTTGAGAGGGAGGTTTAGACTAGGAACTCGGAGTTCGAGTTCCTAAAGATCTTCTAAATAATTAGAGAGAGGGAGTTGAGGAATTTAACTTTTATTCTAAGTCCAATTTCTGTTACTTCATCCTTTATGGGAGTTTCTAAGGCTAGCTGTCATACTCCTTTGTATTTGCTTTTTAACTTGGTCTTTCCATAGGATAGGTACCAATAAAACAATTGTTTATAATGACAGATCTCTATAAAAAATTTTCTTTTAAATACAACTAATTCAAAGAATCCATCACCTAGTCATTGATGAGTAGGATCTTATATTAATCTCAATAGCAACTCAAACGAATACATCTGTTTATGGCTTAAACATGGACTGAAGACGCATCCCAAAGAGGGGCAAAAGATGGAGCCCTTATGAGATCCAGTAAATTCACTTCCAGAGTAAGTCTAAGAAAGCAAAGACCTTCATTGTCACTGGTGGTAAGAATGATGTAGGGAAAACAGTGTCTCTGGTTACCCACAAGAAGGTGAGATGCCATCAGTGACAGACCTGCGAATCTGAGACTCTGGCAGGCCCTACTGGGATGGAACTTTTCCAGCACTAACAAGACAATGAAGGTTGAGACGACAAATGGCCTGTGGACAAGAATCTCTTATGACAAGCTCCCCAGAGCTGATGCACAGCCTCCTCGGCTGTCTGCCAGCTGCATGCATCCGCTCAGTGGCAGAGACCAGAGAGAACACTCTCACTTTCAGAAAGCCAAGCTCCCAGGGCACAGAGCAAGACAAAGGCAAACAGTAACCTTCCCTGGGAGGAATGGTATAAAAAGTATTATAACAAATCTGCTGCAGCCTTTTGCAGCAAGGGGTCAGGATCTAAAGAAGCGGCCATGCATAAATGGATATACTAGACAAGACATATAAATTTGGAAGTCATGGGGGAAAGCCAGGCGGAGATCTCACCCTCTAGTGCAGTGGCTCTCTGAATCTCCGGACCCATCAGCTTTTTATTTACTGGAATACACATTTGCCCTTTAGCAAATCAAACAGGCATATCAAAGGTAAAGTTTGGTAAACAATAAAAGGATTATCAGGTTAGGGCAGTGGTTGGCAAACTGCGGCTCTTGAGCCACATGCGGCTCTTTGGCCCCTTGAGTGTGGCTCTTCCTAAGCCTTAGGAGTACCCTAATTAAGTTAATAACAATGTACCTACCTATATAGTTTAAGTTTAAAAAATTTGGCTCTCAAAAGAAATTTCAATTGTTGTACTGTTGATATTTGGCTCTGTTGACTAATGAGTTTGCCGACCACTGGGTTAGGGGATCGCCTTCAGCTATTTAGCCAGCAGCAGGTAATAATATGCAGATTCTTCAGCCCTGCTGAAGAATATCAAAGTCCATCAGCCTTCTGATGGACTTCTCGCATCTATATGCCAACCACTTTTTGGTCCTTGCCCCCAGCACAAATCTTTATCACATTCACTATACCTGAGGAACAAATTCACACAAATTTTTATTTCTGCTCATCTAAATTTAGGAAAAATAAGGACTCTTGCCTTTCTCACTTCCATCAGACCTTCAGGCAGAGATTAAAGAAATCAACATATAAGAGTTCATAGCTTTGGCTGGCTATGATGTGCACTGACCACCAGGGGGCAGACGCTCAGTGCACAGGCATGGCAACATGGAACAGACTGATGAATCTCAGAGGGAAGGGGGCGAGAGGGAGGGCTGGAAGAGATTAACCAAAGATCTTATATGCATACTAGATCCCTGCAGACAAGGCTGAGGGACCCCACCTGGTTATCGGACTTTGAGCTCCTGAAGGTCCCTCCCCTCCCTTTCCTATGTTCCATGTTTGCTCATAGCTGCATGTAGATGTCTTCTCCCTCATGCATATATAATCAACCAACTAGTGAGGAGAGGCAGAGCAGAATTTCCAGGGTGACAGACTGCTCTCCCCTTCTTGCTGGCATTTTTGGAATAAATGCTCATATAGGGTTCACCCCTGTCTCTGCTTAATTTGGCTCAAGTAGTGACAGGTGGCCTCGAACCATTTTGTCTGGTTTTAAACTTGGCTACCCAGATGGGACCCCAAGTGAGATTTCTTTCTTGGTAAGTATCAGAGATTCCACTGGTTGCCTCAACTAGGGATTTCTGGGCCTGAAGTCAGGATCTTTTTTTTTACCTGCAGCACTGCCAGGAATTTTCCTGTGGAGTCCAATCTCAGCTCTAGCAATCCTGGTCCTTTCATTTGAGTTGAATTAAGCGTTTTGGTATGACACGAGAAGCATTTGCTGCTTCTCATCTGGGCTTCTCTGTAAGGCGCGGGAGGCATTTACTGTGTATGGCATGGGAGACATCACTGCCTCTCGTCCAGGCAAGCCTGATCAGCTCCTGGTGGCAGCAGACCTCCAGCAGTCCTTGCCTAGTCTTGGAGCCCTTAGTCTGGTCCACTCTGGGACAAGAGACATTGCTCTGCTTCAATGTTTTTAGTTTAGTTTTGTTTTTTTAATGGAGGGTATTCTGAGATTTCTGTGGCTGCACAGATAAGGAGCATGGTGTGAAGCTCTTATCTGTGCATTGTGTGTGCCTGTAAATATTGTACATAGAGTGTCTCTGTTGATTGTTGCTTTGTGTCTCCTTGTTGTTTGTTTTAATTTATTTGAAGATGGGGGTATATCCCACTTGGCTGCGGTCCCAGCTGCTTGTGGCAGACTGAACTATGGCAGAGATTGTAGGAACTTCCCAGCAGCTGCCGAGAATTCTTAATCTTGGGGACCCTCCCTGCTCTCCCTCGCAAGGCATCAGCTGCCTGAAATACTTGGCTAGTGAGAGTTCTTGTCTGTCTATAATGGAACTTTGGTTGCTGATGGCCTTTGCTGGCTCTTTTATCTTTTGGGGACTTGGTTTGCTCTTCATTGTTTTATGAACACTGGGAGTCCTCTGTCTCTGCTGTTTGGGCTTTGGGCCCCTCAGATCTTGTGAAGGTCATTGGCTGTGCAGGTTGGTGTGAGAGAAGATTCTAAGGCTAGTGTCCTTTCTTTTGTGAGTCCTCACTTATTTACTTTAGAGGTTGTTTTTGTTTTTGTTTGAAATAGGATGAGATCTCATATTTGCAAGACATCATGTTGCTATATCATAAGGATTCTAGTCAGAAAGAAAAAATATGGGAAATAAATCTTTTAAATCCCCCAAGTCTTTCTCCCAAGGGCTGGAACTACAGAAGTGCCCTTGAGTAGGCTGCAGAGGCAGCAGTAGGGGGAGGAAAACATGGCACTTTTACACCAACACCCCTGGAGGCCTGGGCGTTGTTGCAGTCCTGGGAACAAGCTGTGGGCCTGCTATCTGTTCTCCTCCTCCCCTTTTCTCCAGCCTCCTAAAAGTTGTTACAGAATTTGCCAAGAAAATGTCTTGGGTAATAATTGACTTTAAAATCTCATAGAGTTGTTAAGACATAATGAATAAATATAACTAAAATGAAAGGTTTTAATAAAGTTTTAAATTATAATTATATATAGCTAAATACAGTTTCCCAGTCTTTGGCAACTTAAACTTGAGTCTTGCTTGGTTACATAATAAAAATCATTAAATATCTATTTTGAAATAGCAGGATACTGAAATATTAATTGATCGAAGTTTGCTTAGTTTTGGCTTTTTGTTAAACAGAAGCTGGAAAATGGATTTGGATCTGTTAATGAATATGTCATATTTTATTTGAAATATGTCTCTTAAAAATGTGAATACATTTGCTAATAAAAAAAAAGAAGGGCCTGTTTCTGGAGGTTGTGAAAAGTACTTGCCAATCTGAGGAAAGTTGGCTTCTGATTGCCACTAAGAAGACCAAGGGTTAAGAATTCTAATTAAGTTGGAAAGAAATTATACAGTTTTGGTAATATAGAATTGAGAATAGGTTGTTCTAAAATTAGTTATTTCTGAATAAGTTCAGAAAAAAAAAAACTGAAAGGAACTAGGAAAATTGCAGAGGCTCTATGCAAGTTGAAAAAAATTATACAGAGGCAAAAAACAAAAAGAAACATATAGGTGCCCTAGCCCGTTTAGCTCAATGGATAGAGTGTCAGACTGCAGACTGAAAGGTCCCAGGTTTGATTGCAGTCAAGGGCACATGCCCAGGTTGCAGGCTTGATTTGATTTCCAGTAGGGGGCGTGCAGGAGGCAGCTGATCAATGATTCTCTCTCATTATTGATGTTTCTATCTCTCCCTCTCCCTTGCTCTCTGAAATAAATAAAAATATATATTTTTTAAAAAGAAACATATAGGTAAACTGAATAAATTTTTGTTAGATAAATGAACCTAAAGTAAACTAATACAAAATTTGTTTGGTCCTTTTCCAGTCTGTTAAAAGGGAAAATTTTTTTCCTGTATTTGTCTAGGAAATGAAGGTTCTATATTATTGAAATGATTATGTTATGTTAATCACGTATTTGATGACTTAAAAGCCCATCTTCTTAATTGTAAGAACTGAAGTTTTGCTAGCCTATGTGTGTTTAATATCTTTGGTTGTCACTTTGAATGAATAAATAATTTAATATTATCTCATAATGATACATGATTTTTGGTCAGAAATGTTTGACAACCTTCTCAGGGTTTCGATTTTAAGAAACTTTTTCATTACCTAGAATTGACTTTAGGTTGTTCCAATAGGCCCTGGAATGCCTTAAGGATTTGTTTTCTCTTTTTATGAAGAAAAAATTTTATGCTGAAGATACATGGGAAGCTTTGTCAAATGAAGAAATAATAACTAAATTCTATTTATATATATGTACATATTATTAAAATGGATATTCTAGAAATTACATAAAAATCTCCAGGAGTCTACAAATTCTGATATACTTTCATTTATAACTCTGAGTGTTATCCTGGAATATTGTGTTTTACAAAAAGGACAGAATGCTGGGTCAATTACATCATGATCAGATCTATAACTGTGTCAGTTTAAATTTTTTTGTCATGTACATAAGATGTATGCCTATGTTCCTATTTACTGCTTACTCACACAGTCATCGTTTTTACTCTGATACATTTGCAAAGATGTTACATCTTCTGAAAGATCCATGGAAAGGATTCTGACTTATTTTAAATTACATATCTCTGAGAATACATTTATAGATCATCCCTTTAAATTGGATGAAAATTATTAGAACTCTATAAAGGATCTGGATTTGTAGAAATACTGGAAAGAAAAAAATCAGGAGAAACAAAATGTGATTATAGGACTGAATGAACTGAAAAATAATTATAGTTTTTGTAATTTTTTGTTGAAAGTATTGCTGATTTTTAATCTTTTTGTTTTCCAGATATAAGAAAACTTGTTTCTTTTCTTAAAGCAATTTGATAAATTATACTTTTATAAACAATATTGAGGAATTTATATTTTTCTCCCTACCTTATCCATCTGGAATTTGGAAATATTTATAAGTAAGTATTATTATTTTCATGGACATATGTTGTTTGCATAAATCCAATAATAATCTGATTACTTCATAACAGGACATAAAGTCAGTTTTCAAATGTGGTTTTCTTAACCAAGACCTTGACTGGAATGTCATGTCTGAGAGAGACATGCCAGGATTCTGGAGGTCACATAAAGCTCTAAGGAATGAAGACGGACTTTGAAGCTGATAAGCCCTTTGGAGGAGTAGCCTGGTACCTGTGTGGTCATGTAGTCCATGACAGTCTTTCCAGGTAAGAAATGAAGGCTGCTTTCCTGAAGGATAGCAAGGAGGAACCTCAGGACACCTGTAGGGACCTCAGAAGCCTGAGGAATTTACCCAAACCTATAGGCATTGCAGGCAAAGTCTGATGGCAATGGTGTGGCTTGGCTTCTTTGCCCTGAGAGGAAACCTTCTTGTGAGATTCTGGAAAAGCAGATTTAAAAAGCTTATATGATCAATTGCTATTCCTGTTGTGTTTATGCAAATAATCAGGCCAAACTGGAACTCAGCTTAATACAGTAAATAAATTAGTTTTGATTTGGCTCTTTGATGAAAATGAGGGTAAACTTAGGGAGAAAAATTGTGTTTCAGTGGAAACCATAATACCCAATTGTAGGTAATGAGCTCCAATGCAGTTAACTGTCTTCAAAGTTTTGTTTTAAGGTTGTGTGTCTGTATGCCATACAGACCTCAGCACCTGAAGACATCACCAGAAATGTTCCAACTCCAGACAATCTATCAGATTGTCACTGTGTGACTTTATTCCAGGAGAAGCCTGACATCTGGAAATCTTCTCAACTGGCTTATGATTGACTGCATACATTAACCTTTGAGTGTTGTGTTCTTCTGTGTCATAAGATGTATGCCTATGTCCCTATCTACTGCTTACTCACACAGTACGGGCCTCACTGTAGAAGCCATCTGCTTATCACTGTGTACTGAAAATAAGACTCAACAGTTTGGACTTATGATTGAGTCAATAAGATGTGGATGGTGTATTGGCTTCACTTAAAACTCTTTTCCCCCTTTGTGGCTACCTCCTTCACTTGTCAGCCTGGGAGGACTTCAGGACTCCACCCCCATCAGCAGGAAGCAGTTAAAAAAGACGCCTGACACTCCTTTTCCATGAAAGAATTCAGAGCCAAAATCCATAAGGGGAAAATATAATAGGCCAGAACTAATACAGTTCAACAAGACACCTTCCATATGAAACTAATCTCATAGATATGAGATGGTTATACTAATGGGGGAAGGGGCATGTAATAAGAATAGAGCCATAGTTGTTTAATAATTATTCACCTACTGACTATAGATAAGAAGTTTTCTTACAGACCCTGGGAAACTGGAGGATGAAACAAGGCTGTAAAAAGATAAGCTGCCTCAATGGGTCCATTACTCAGAAAAGAAATACATTTTGAGAACAGACCAAGGACAGGACACACTTTGAGTTGGTGGTTGAGCCTGGACCCGGACCCCCTCCAGGAGTTTTTCTCATGAATGCTGACCATTCTCTGGTCCCAGAACAGGCTGAGCTCTTTGTAACATCATAGAAGATTAGCCACCTTGTTATCAGACTACGACCCTCCCCTCCCCTTCCCAGTTACACTTTTGCTTGCAGTTGCATGTAGCTACTTTCTCCTTCATGTGTATATAATCAGCCAACTGGTGAGGGGAGTCAGAGCAGAATTTCCAGGGTGACAGCCTGCTCTCTCCATGCTGCCAGCATTATTGGAATACATGCTCATATATTATTCAACCCTGTCTCTACTTAATTTGGCTCAAGTAGTGGCAGGTGGCCATGGACCCACTGAGATGTCTGGAAGATAGTGGCTGCCCTGTTACGCAGATGAGTTTCTTAGGTAAAAGGTATCTTTGGTAACAGCTCTCTTCCTGGTACAGGCCCCTCTTCAATGTCAGTTTAGGCAGTTGAGGGGGGCGTAAAGAGCTTCTCCAGAATCTGCTGGGTTTTCACTTCCTTTGGCTCAGAATAATCCTCGGGCCAAAGTAGCGCACTTAGGGGTGACAAATTCCGTCCTCCTCCAGTCCTAACACTATTGAAATTATTCATTCACTCGTTAAAGATAGTAAGTCGGGCATTATTCACAAAGTGTTTTGCAATAGGGGAGAGAGATCCAGCTCAGCCACAAATACAAGGACAAACGGAGATTCATAGCCACGGAGCAGTGTGGGGTCAGCAGATGGAAAATTGCTAAGAGGCCAGGGGGATTCTTGCTAGACCCGCTCAACAGTCTTCTTGCTGTAGGAACACAGAGTGATGAGATACTGAGAGTTGGGTAAAGAATTTCATCAGATATCAAGGTGGCGGGGGGGGGGGGGGGGGGGACGGGGATTTTCACTAAAATGACCCTGCAGGATTCTTGCTAAAATGATTAAATGGGCCAAGGACAAATCCCAAGGTCGGAACTGTGAGAGCTTAGATGATTCTGACTGCTGTTGCATCAAGGAAAAAGTCTTTGTCAACTCCGGAACCTCAGACTATGACTGTATTTGCAGATTGGATCTTTAAAGAGGTCATTAAGATTAAATGAAGTCATATGGGTGGGCTCTAATCCATGTGACTCTTTGGAGATAGGGACTTTAAAGAGGGGGTGAAGTTAAAATGAGGCCCTTAGGATGGCCCTGATCTAGTCTGGCTGGTGTCCTTATAGTAAGAGGAAATTTAGACACAGAGAGACACCAGGATGCAGGTGCACAGAACAAAGACCACATGAGGACATGGTGAGAAGGCGGCCGTCTGCACGCCAAGTGGGGAGGCCTCAGGATGAAATCACACCTCTGACACCTTGATCTTGGACTTCCAGCCTGTGGAACTATGAGAAATAACTTCCTGTTATGTAAGCCACCAGTCTGTGATATTCTGGTGTGGCCTCCTGAACTGACCAGTACACTCTCTGAAGATCCATCTTAATAAGCTTAGTAAGTGGAAGACAGAAGAAACTGCTTAAGATGAAAGAGAAAAAAAATTAGAAAATATTCTGTTTCTAGATTTGATAATTTAGGTTTAATGAGACCTTTAAAAATAAGAAGAGTGGACTCCATTACACCAAACTTCTTTAGAATGGTATCCCCTGCTGAACCCCTGATCTTGTGTTTTTTGGGGCAAGTGTCCCATCTCAGGGGAACCTTCCCTATTGCTGGGCCATGTGGAGCACGAGGAAAGACAAATCTATCTTATTAACCCATTAGACCTAACTATCTAAATAGCTTCCCGGAAAAAGAACACATTTTTTAAGTAAACATGCCCTTCCGTTCCCAAATGTTTGCTCCAGGAGCCTTTCCTTCACAAACTATTATCAAACATCCAACCACAGAACAAATATATTAAATTACATTAATTTCTAATTAAATCCAAACTAGAGAAATGCTGGAAACAAACCACTCTGGGTTGTGGTCTCAAATTCATTATTAATTGTGGAAATAACTAGGTGAGCCACATTTCTCTTTTGTGTCAATTTCCTCTCTAGACAAGGAGAACAATAATGCTGTTCTTAACTAATGAAAGTGATTAAAGAGATACGAATACTTGTGAAATGTTTGGAATAACCATGAGCTAGAGAAGTGTAAGGCAATATTACATGTAGCATTTCTTATAAAGTGCATACTAATTATAGTTTTTTATTTTTACTTTATTTTTAAAAATATATTTTCATTGATTTTAGAGAGAGAGAAGGGGAGAAGCAGAGAAAGTTAGAAACATTAATGATGAGAGAGGAACATTAATGGGCTGGCTCCTGCATGCCTCCTGCTAGGGATCGATGCCTTACACTTCTCTAGCTCTTGGTTATTCCAAATATTTCACAAATGTCTGTACCACTTTAGTTAGTTAGGAAATGCATTATTGTACTCCTTATCTAGATGCAGTCACATCTGTTTATTTTCTCCTTAGTTCCCACTCATGTTTCCTGACCAGGAATTGAACCAGCAACCTCCTGGTTCATGGGTCAGCACTCAGCCATGGAGCCACACCGGCCAGGCTAATTATAGTTTTTTAAAGTCACTGTGTTTAGTAAATTGTGTGACCTCTTACTAAAGATATTACTACACAAAATAATGACGAAAATGTTACATAAACACAGAAGTTTTCATATATCACTGTGATGTTCACCCACAGTTTTCTCAAAGGCATAAACTCTCCTCCAAATCCCTGAGCAGCTGTACTGAAGGCTTTCCATGTTAAGGTTACAAAGCCAGACCTTTGTGCCCCTCTCACTCATAACAGCGTCCTCTAGGCAACTGTAAGTCTCTCTTCCAGTGCCCTCCAACAGTGGCTGAGCCTCCTTATTCTTTTTAAGAAACTCAGCCTCTTATGGAATTTAATTATCATGTGCATGGAAATGATGCCTTAAAGCTATATCTCAAGCTTGACTATGTTGAAGTTTTGAAATTTAAAATGTGTGTGTGCATGTATACATGTGTGCATATGTGTGTTCCATCCTTAAAAAACTGAAAATGGAAATCCCATTTGACCCTGTGATCCCACTTCTAGGAATATATCCCAAGAAACCAGAAACAACAATCAGAAAGGATATATGCACCCCTATGTTCATAGCAGCACAATTCACCATAGCTAAGATCTGGAAACAGCCTAAGTGCCCATCAGTAGATGAATGGATTAGAAAACTGTGGTACATCTACACGATGGAATACTATGCTGCTCTAAAAAGGAAGGAACTCTTACCATTTGCAACGTCATGGATGGAACTGGAGAGCATTATGCTAAGTGAAATAAGCCAGTCAATAAAGGAAAAATACCACATGATCTCACTCATTCATGGACAATAGAGACCATTATAAACTTTTGAACAAAAATAGATACAGAGGCAGAGCTGCCTCAAACAGATTGTCAAACTGCAGCAGGAAGGCCGGGGAGGGTTGGGGGGCAGGAGGTAGGGGGGTAAGAGATCAACTAAAGGACTTGTATGCATGCATATAAGCATAACCAATGGACATAAGACACTGGGGGATAGGGGAGGCTAGGGGACTGTCTAGGGCGGGGGGATAAAATGGATACATATGTAATACCCTTTGTAATACTTTAAGCAATAAAAAAAAATAAATAATTAAAAAAAAGAAAAGAAAAAATGCTTTGTAGATTATAAAGCAAAAAAAAAATGTGTGTGTGCATGTATACATGTGTGCATATGTGTGTTCCATCTTCTCTCTTAGTTTTTTTAAAATTAAGTCTTTATTGTTGAAAATATTACATATGGTGCCTTTTGTCCCCTATTAGCCCCTCCTAGCCCGCCCTGCCCCCCACCCCAGGCCTCCACCACCCTATCGTCTGTGCCCATGGGCCAAGCCCACCCTGCCCCCCACCCCAGGCCTCCACCACCTTATCGTCTGTGCCCATGGGCCATGCCCACCCTGCCCCCAACCCCAGGCCTCCACCACCCTATTGTCTGTGCCCAGGGGCCATGCCCACCCTGCCCCCCACCCCAGGCCTCCACCACCCTATCGTCTGTGCCCATGGGCCATGCATACAAGGTCCTTGTTTGAGCTCTTCACAACACACCCCCATCCTACTGTCCCTCCGAGAACCCCAAGTCTCTTTATGCTTCTATGTCTCTGGATCTATTTTGTTCATCAGTTTATTTTGTTCATTAGATTCCACATGAATGAGATCATGTGATATTTGTCTTTCTCTGACTGGCTTAATTTGCTTAATATAATACTCTCCAGGTCCCTCCATGCTGTACGAAAGGGTAAGAGATCCTTCTTTGTTACAGCTGCATAGTATTCCATGGTGTAAATGTACCACAGCTTTTTTATCTGCTCACCTACAGATGGGCACTTGGGTTGTTTCCAGATCTTAGCTATTATATATTGTGCTGCTATGAACATAGGGATGCATACATTCGTTCTGATTGGTGTTTTGGATTTTTTAGGATATATTCCTAGAAGTGGGATCACTGGGTCAAACGGAAGTTCCGTATTTAATTTTTTGAGGAAACTCCAAACTGTTTTCCACAATGGCAGTGCACTAGGGCTTCCTTTTCTCCACATCCTTGCCAGCACTTGTCATTTGTTGATTTGTTGATGGTAGCCAATCTGAAAAGTGTGAGGTGATACCTCATTGACATTTTAATTTGCATCTCTCAGGTGATCAATGACTTTGAACATTTTTTTCGTATGTCTCTTGGCCATCTGTATGTCCACTTTGCCCTTTAGGTCCTTCGCCCATTTTTTTTTATTGGATTGTTTGTCTTCCTTTTGTTAAGTTGTATGGGTTCCTTATATATTTTGGATATTAACCCTTTATCAGATGTGTCATTGCCAAGTATGTTCTCCCATACGGTGGGGTCTCTTTTCATTTTGCTGATGGTTTCTTTTGCTGTGCAGAGCTCTTTATGTTGATCTGGTTCCACTTGTTTATTTTATCCTTAGTTCTCTTTGCCCTAGGATGTATCCATAAACATAGTGCTATGAAGATGTCTGAGGTTTTGCTGCCTATGGTTATTTATAGAATTTTTATGGTCTCACCACTTACAATTAAGTCTTTTACCCATGTTGAGTTTATTCTTGGGTAGGGTGGTCTAATTTCATGTTTTTTCATGTAACTGTCCAATTTTCCCAACACCATTTACTAGTATTGAAGACACTGTTTTAACATTATTGTATACTCTTGCCTTCTTTGTCACATATTAATTGAGTGTAATGGCCTAGGTCAATTTCTGGGGTCTCTGTTCTGTTCCATTGATCTATATGCCTGTTCTTGTGCCAGGCTGTTTGAGTACAGTGGCTTTTTTGAGTACAGTGGCTTTGTAGTATAACTTGATATCTGGTATTGTGATTTCTCCAACATTGTTCTTCTTTCTCAAGATTGCTACAGCTGTTGGGGGTCTTTTTTTGTTCTATATAAATTGTTGGAGCATTTGTTCTATATCTGTGAAATATGCTGTATTTTAATAGGGATTGCATTGAATCTGTAGATTGCTTTGGGTAGTGTGGACATTTTAATGATATTAATTCTAGTGACGCATGAGCATGGTATATTCTTCCACTTGTTTATATCTTCCTCTATCTCTTTTTTCAAAGTCTTGTAGTCTTCAGAATACAAGTGTGTTTTTTTTACCTCATTGGTTGAACTTATTCCTAAGTATCTTATTTTGTTGTTGTTGTTGCAATGGTAAACTGGATTGTTTGTTTAGTTTCTCATCCTGAGAATTCATTATTGGTGTATAAAAAAGCCATTGATTTTTGGGTGTTAATTTTGTATCCTGCTACATTGTGAAATTCATTTTTTATATTTAGTAGTTTTTTGATGGAGTCTTGAGGGTTTTCTATGTACAACATCATGTCATATGTGAATATTGACAGTTTTACTTCCTCCTTTCCATTTTGGATACCTTTTATTTCTTCTTCTTGTCAGATCACTGTGGCTAGGACTTCCAGTACTATGTTGAATAAGAGTGGTGAAAGCAGATTGTCATGTTCCCGTTCTTATGGAAGATGGTTTTAGTTTTTGCCCATTGAGTATGATATTGGCTGTGGGTTTGTCATATATGACCTTTATTATGTTGAGTTATGATACCTCTATTCCCACTTTGCTGAGAGCTTTTATTAAAAAATGGGTGTTGGATTTTGTCAAATGCTTTTTCTGCTTCAATTGATATGATTATGTGATTTTTGTCTCTCAATTTGTATATATGATGTATAACATTTATTGATTTGCAGATATTGTGCCAGTCTTGCATCCCTGGAATAAATCACACTTGGTCATGGTGATGATCTTTTTAATATATTGCTGGATCTGATTTGCTAATATTTTGTTGAGGAGTTTGACGACAATGTTCATCAGGGATATTGGTCTGTAATTCTCTTTCTATGTAGTGTCTTTATCTGGTTTTGGAATTAGGATAATGCTGGCCTCATAAGAAGAACTTGGAAGTGTTCCTCTTGGATTTTTTGGAGTAGTTTGAATAAGATAGGTATTAGTTCTTTGACTGTTTGGTGAAACTCCACTGTGAAAGCATCTATACCCCGGCTTTTGTTTGCTGTGAGGTCTTTGATTACTGCTTCTATTTCCTCAGTTGTTATTGGCATATTCAGGTTTTCTGATTCTTCCTGATTCAGTTTAGGGAGACTTTATTTTTCTAGGAGTTGTCCATTTCATCCACTTTGTCCAGCTTGTTGGCATATAGTTGTTAATAGTATTTTCTTACAATCCTTTATATATCTGTGGTGTTAGTTGTTACTTCACATTTGTTTCTGATTTTATTTATTTGGGTCCTCTCTCTTTGTTTCTTGATGAGTCTGGCTAACTGTTCATCAATCTTATTTACCTTTTCAAAGAACAAGCTCTTGATTTCATTGATTCTTTGTACTGTTTTCTTAGTCTCTATGTCATTTATTTCTGCTCTAATATTTATTATTTCCTTCCTTCTACTTACTCTGGGCCTTTCTTGTTGTTCTCTTTCTAATTATTTAAGTTGTAGGGTTAAATAGTTTATTATTAATTTTTCTTGTTTTTCTTTTTTTGAGGTAGGCCTACAGTGCTATGAACTTCTCTCTCAAGACTGCTTTTGCTGTGTCCTATAGATTTTAGATTGTTGTGTGTTGATTTTTATCCATTTCCAGGAAGTTTTGATTTCTTTCTTGCTCTCATTGGTAACCCATTCATTGTTTAATAACATGCTATTTAACCTCCATGTGTTTGAATGTTTTTATTGTAGTTGATTTCTAATTTCATTCCATTGTGATCTGAGTAGATGCTTGATATGATTTCAGTCTTCTTAACCTTGTAAAGACTTGTTTTGTGTCCTAACCTGTGGTCTATCTTTGAAAATGACCCATGAATGCACTTGAGAAGAATGTATATTCTGCAGCTTTGGGGTGGAATGTTCTATAAATGTCAATTAAATCAACCTGATCCAGTATGTTATTTAGCAACTATTTCCTTGTTATGTTTTTTGTCTGGAAGTTCTATCCAGTGAAGTCAGCAGGATGTTAAAGTCCCCTATTATAACTGTATTGCTGTTGATCTCTCCCTTAAAGTCCTCTAGAAATGCTTTATATATTTAGGTGCTCTTATATTGGATGCATATATGTTTACCAGGGTTATATCCTCTTGTTGGATCGATCTCTTTAGTGTTATGTAGTGACATTTGTTGTCTCTTGTGATGGCCTTCATTTGACGTCTATTTTGTCAGATCTGAGTATTGCTACCCCAGGTTTTTGGGTTTTTTTGTCTCCACTTGCATGGAAATTTTTTCATCCCTATATTATCATCCTGTGTGAGTCCTTTGTTCTGAGGTGGGTCTCTTGTAGAAAGCATATCATTGGGTCATGTTTTTGTTTCCATTCAGCTACCCTACACCTTTTGATTGGAGCATTTAGTCCATTTACATTTAAGGTTATTATTGATAGGTACTTATTTATTGCCATTTTAATTCTGTATGCCTATTTCTCTCTCTCCCCCCTCCCCCATCTCTCTCTCTCTCTCTTTCTTCTTCTTCTTATTACAGCAGCCCCTTTAGCATTTCTTGCAGTGCTGCTTTGTTGGTGATAAACTTTAGCCTTTTTTTTTGTCTGGGAAGCTCTTTATTTCACCATCTATTTGGAATGATAGCCTTGCTGGATATAATACTCTTGCTTTCAGATCCTTGCTTTTCATTACCTTGAATACTTCATGCCGTTCCTTTCTGAATTGTAGAGGTTCTGATGAGAAATCAACTGATAGCCTTATGGCAGCCCCTTGGTAGGTAACAAATTGCTTTTCTCTTGCTGCCTTTAAGAGTCTCTCTTTGTCTTTAATTTTTGTCATTTTAGTTATGATGTGTCATGGTGTAGACTTCTTTGGGTTCTTCTTGCTTAGGACTCTCTGTGCCTCCTGGACTTGTGTGACTTTTTTCCTTCACCAGGTTAGGGAAGTTTTCTGCTATTATTTCTTCAAATGTGTTCTCTATCTCTTGCTCAATTTTTTTTTATTTCTAGTACTCCTGCAATGTGAATATTGTTACATTTCATGTTGTCTCACAGCTCCCTTAAACTGTCCTCTTGTTTTTTCTTTTTGGTTCTTGGAGTGATTTTTCTATGCTGTCTTCTCTTTCACTGATCCAATCCTCGGCTTCCCTTAATCTGCTGTGTATTCCTTCCATTGTGTTCTTTATTTGTCCTATGTCATTCTTTATTTATGAATGGGTTTTTTTCATAGTTATTATGCTTTTTCTCATGCTAACTGAGCATCTTTGTCATCATTATTCTGAACTGTATATCTGATAAAGTTCATATCTCCATTTTGTTGAGCTCTTCTGGAGAATTCTCTTGTTCTTTCATTTGGGGGTTGTTTTCTTGTCTCTCCATTTTGGCTGTCTTTTTGGGTTTGTGTCTATGTAGTAGCAAGGTCTGCTATGACTCCCAATCTCTAGTGCAGTCCAATGTCAGATCTTGTTTTTGACTAGTCCTGAGTACCCTGTTTGGAGCTATGAGCCATACATGGCCTGTGGCTCCGCTGCTGGGGCTGGGTGTCTTTGAAAAGGAACAAGATGTGCTTTGAAAAGGACCAGGGTCTGCTTTTCCTATCCCCAGGGTCAGAAGGAGGTCAGGCAAAGACTCAAAGCCTCCAGAGATCCCCCTCTTCCTGTAGTCTGATTATGTTCAGGCTTGATTAGCCTCAGGCTATTGACCGCAGAGTGGGGTTAGAGGTCTTCCAACAGGGTGGGGCAATTGCCTTCCCCCCAGACAAAACCCTCCTGGATAGCAAATATCTGGGGAGAAAGATACCCTCTGCAGCACGAGGGAATGACTCAGCACAGGAAACTGGGGTGACTGCCCACTGAGCTCCAACTCCAAAGCCCCCAACCCTGGACTCTCCTTACACAGCTCCAGTCCATTCTGCCCTCCCTATTCCAGAGCCCAAGGCAAGTGGCTGTATTCAAGATTTTGTGTGTTGGTCCTTTAAGAGGATGCCTGCATTTCCAGCCATCTCTCCCTGGCGGACAGCAAGCTGGTCCTTTTCACAGCCAGATGTTCTGTGGGCACATTTCTCAGTTCTGGTGCTCTGGGCTGGGAACCCAGCTTGGGGTTTAGACACCAGAGTTCTCATTGGGAACCCTCCACTGCTGAGATATCCCTCCAGACATTCAGCTGCCGTCTGTGGAGCTTGGCCAGCCCTTTTATGCCTCTGCACTTCCTGCCAGTCTCTATGCAGTCTTCCCTTTCCATCCTTGGTTATCAGAGTTGTCTCCAGCTAGTTTCATGGTGGTTTTTCTGTATTTCAGTTATATTTCCAGTTTGGTCCCGGGAGAGTGTCAATGTAGCTTCCTCTTACTCTGTCACCTTCTTCTTTAGTTTAATTCCCTGAGATAAGAATGTGAGGTCAAGGAGTTTCTTCAGGAGATGGTTTCAGAAAGTAGGGACACAGGGAAGTGAGAGGCAAAAGGTGTGTTATCAAGCAGGTGAGAAAAGCATAAAGTGGGGCTCAACCCCACTCGGGAACATTTGGAGAACAGTGTAGAACATGTTCTGTCAAGCTAGAATATTTATCCACAACCTGCCATTAGGTATTGGCTAAGCAGTGCCATCAGTATGACCTTCATATTCTTAGTCTTATTTTTAATTCCTCTTTCCCACAATATTCATCCACCCTCTCATCAAATAGTTGTGTCTCAACTATAATTTCCTTTTGTCCTCCTACATCTAGGCACATAAGCCCCTTGGGCAGGGTTCTGTGAACCCTCTGAGCTGGGCACCCTGTCTCTAGACGCCTGCATGCATCTTGGCTACACACCGCTGCTCAAACACCATTGACGGGATGTTTTGTTTTTTTCTTGCTAAAGTGGTGCACTATTTATCTGTTCTTTTTATCCAACTTTAAGCCCAGATCATCCAATCTACTCAATACCTAGTATTTGATCTGTACCATGTCCCTAGCCTGCTCTGTGTCATTCTCCCTTTGTTCCCTGCATGTCAGCCACATCTGGCTTCTGTCTCTTCTTACATCTGTCGTGTCCCTTCCCATCTCAAGGCCTCTGCAGTTGCTGCTCACCCTTGTCTGTAACACTCTCTCTGTTCTTCACTTACTAACTCCTCCTAGTCATCTGCTTGAATTGTATTTAGTTACCTTTTCTAACAGACTCCCCGAATGCAGCTGCTACCACCTGTGTGCCCTGACAGGTCAGATGCAGTGTTACATACTTCTTGCATCTATTTTTCTCCTTCATATCACTTCTCATGATTGAAGTTAGTTGATTATTTATTAATTACATTTTTATTTTATTTTATTTTTTATAGTTATTATTTTTTATTATTGCTTAAAGTATTACAAAGGGTATTACATATGTATCCATTTTATCCCCCCGCCCTAGACAGTCCCCTAGCCTCCCCTATCACCCAGTGTCTTATGTCCATTGGTTATGCTTATATGCATGCATACAAGTCCTTTAGTTGATCTCTTACCCCCCATTAATTACATTTTTAATATCTGCTATTACCCTGGCAGGTTGTAAATTCTGTGAATGCCTGCATTGTTCACCCATGGGTCCATAACACCTACCATAATGCTTAGCATATTGCCAGCACAAATACATAAAATAAATGAATATACGCAACTTATACTGTCCAGCTCCTATGATGCTCCCCACCCTCCTCATTTCGATGAAATACATTGTAAATGACTGTGCTCAATAAACATTGTAGATGGATCCTGGACAAGCAATTTGAGAGGGCTCTGTGTAAATATAATGGTGAAGAGCAAAATATTACAAAATCACTATCATTCTTTGTCTATAATCAAAACATCATATTGTGTGTCATTTGCAAGACTTAATAACAATGCTTGGTGGTAGCAGACTGTAGAAAAGAAGAGATTCTCTGAATCCATTGAAGCTTTGTTTACTACCAGAGTTAAGGGGAAATGGCACTAATAGAAGTTAGGCAGTAGAGTGATGACTGAATGCTTTGGAAACTTAGGGGCCAGGTGTGACAGCCTATTGTGTCTCAGAATAAGGAATGCCAACAAAGACATAAAGTATACAAATGAGAAGAGAATTTGGATTCACTTAATTTTATCTGATAGAATGTAACACTTGAACAACTGCTATTTGCTAGACTATAAGAGTTTTAAAATTCTCCTTTCTCCCTAATGGGTCCCAAAAAGGAAGGTACCCATTTGTTCCACACACATGCTCAATGGTGGATTGGGGGGATAATAAAAGCTCTTGACTTGCTAGTTAATTATTCAGTTGACTGCTTGAAAGCTTTAGCTACCAAAATGGACTTGTAACTTAGAAATGATGATGTTTATTTTAAAAGATAGCCAAGTAATTATAAAACAAACTAGTGGCAATCTTGGTTTTTATTATAACAGCAGCAATTTGACAATTATGTAAAAAGTTGTTAAAAAGAATCTGCAGCCATAAATTTGCTTTTTATTTGGTAGTCTTAAACAGGCTTTGTGCAATAAACATTATGTTCTTGAAACTTCTACATTGTACACCCCGAGTGAATAACTGCATAAAGGGTGACAATAAGACATTTATAAATATTATATTTTTCTATTCAGTGGTTACATTTTCTATAAGAGTTTAATGCATATTTAATATTAGAACTATTTTAAAATATGTGCACATCACTAAAGGGAAAGTTGCATTCAAAGAAAGCACTGTTATCAATTTCTGGTATAGCTTTAAAATGCTGTCATTAATTATAGATGGAGCATTTTTCCTGTGATATATTCCTATTTGTTCAACATCTGGCAGGGCCTGAACCAATTTATTCATGTCCTCTGTCATGTGGCATTCAGTCCCTGGGGCCATTATTTCTGAGGAAAACCAAGCAACATAACTAGAAGCCTCTACGAATGATTCATACTAGAATGCTCTAGAACACGCCACTCGATGAGACATGCTGACTGGCTGGTCCAGCTTGACACCAAGGATTCTGTGGCTCAGGAAGGAGTGACCCATCCACCAGGTCTTTAAGATTAGCTCAGCCTCTCAGCAGCTTCAGAGCCCTGGAGTCTTTCTCTGTCTGCAGGAAATATTTGCAATGTTATCATGATGAGCACACACACACACACACACACACACACACACACAACAATGGCTGTTTATCTTTGGCAACTGCTAGACACATAGTAGTGTCTATCATCCTATTTAATAAAAGGCCAGCCACCATAAGCATAACACCAGAGATCAGAACCACCATGGCCCCTCGCCGGGCTGGCCCCACCCCCAAGCAAGCGGTTAGGGGTGATCAGGCAGGCAGGCAGAGTGGTTAGGGGTGATCAGGTAAGCACACCAGTGGTTAGAAGTGATTCGGTAGGCAGACAAGTGGTTAAGGGCAATCAGGTAGGCAGACGGCCCCTTGCAGGGCTGGCCCTGCCCCCAAGCAAGCAGTTAGGTGTGATCCGGTAGGCAGGCAAGTGGTTAAGGGCAATCAGGTAGGCAGACAGTCCCTCGCAGGGCTGGCCCCGCCCCCCAGCAAAGAAAGAGGGAGGCCCAGGCCACTGGCGGTGACTCTGTGGCAGGTGGGCAGCTGGCCAACGATTGCCCTGCAGACGGAGGCCCAAGCCAGCCAAGCCATTCCACCCCACGCCTGTCGCCTGCAGAGGGAGGCCACCAGTGGCAGGGGAGAGGGAGGCAGTGCTGCACAGATGGCAAGCAGTGGCAGCGGTGGGGGTGGGGCCAGTTGCATGAAGCCAGGGGAAGAAAAGCCCCATAGGCCCTGATCTCAGGCCAGGCCTACGGACCCTACTCAAGGGGTCCTGGATTGTGAGGGGGTGCAGGCCGGGCTGAGGGCCCCCGCCCCAACCCCCGAGTGCACAAATTTTCATGCACTGCACCTGTAGTCCTATGTAATAAAAGGCTAATATGCAAATTGACCAAATGGCAGAATGACTGGTCACTATGACACACACTGACCACCAGAGGGCAGGTGCTCAATGCAGGAGCTGCCCCCTGGTGGTCAGTACTCTCCCACAGGTGAAGCGCTGCTCAGCTAGAAGCCGGGCTCATGGCTGGCGAGCTCAGCAGTGGTGGCCGGAGCCTATCCCGCCTCCGTGGCAGCGCTAAGGACATCCCTCGAGGGCTTCCAGACTGTAAGAGGGCACGGGCTGGGCTGAGGGACCCCCTGAGTGCATGAATAATACCTTTACTATTATAGAAGCAGCACATTTACATGCATACAAAATTAGAAACACAAACAGGCAAAATCTACCTTCCTACCACTCAGAGTCACATCTCACACTTTAGTGCATATACTTCTGAACCTTTATATGTCTGTATTATACCTGTATTTATATTCACATATATTTTATATATTCTCCTTTACCAACATGAGATTATACTGTCTACTGTTCTAAATCTTAACCTTTTTTAGTCAATGATCTTTACCTTTCTACTTCAGTACATTTTCATGCCATTGAATGGCTACATCATATTCAAATTTCTCAAATTGAGCTAAAAAACATCCTTGCAACTGTTTGGTCCTATCCAGGAATCCTGTGAAGAAACCTATCTGAGTGCAGGGCCCTTTTCTCTTCAACCTCTCGCCATGGCACTGGCTTGTGGAAGGCAGAGGCCAGCTGGGCTGTGGACTGTTTTGCCGTCCAGATGGGCCTGGCTGTCCGTGTCGCCCCAGGTAGCTTATTCCTAGACCCGTCCTCGGGACTGGAAGCCAGGTCAGCAGGACTGATGGCGTCATGACAAACATTTTGGCTGGAATTTACCAGAGGTGACTCAATGGCGAGATCTGAACTCTCCAATGTGGCAAATACCAGCCATACTTGGCTATTGACATTTAAGCTAAAATTAATTAAAACGGAAATTAAGGGTCTCAGTTACACAAGCCGCACTTCAAGTGCCCAGGAGTTGATGCTGCCATTTGGCCCCGCGGTGTGGACGCTGCCTTCGCTGGCCGCACCGGCTCGCTGGACAGCCAGGGTCCAGCCGGCGTCCCCACCCTGAGGCTGGGCGGACGGAGCTGGCTTTGGCCCGTCAGACACCAGCAAACGTGATGCAGAGAGAGGCTTGGGAACGCTGTGCGGCAGGGCCACCCTCTTCTGCTGTGGAACTAGCCTCCCCGAGGCTGAGAGGGGCAGGTGCCGCGGAGAACGCCCCCGGGCCTCTGGGGCCCGAGATGCGAGGAAGCCTCAGCCGCCGGCCAGCCCGCCTGCGAGGAGGCGCCTGGGCCAGCAGCGGCTCAGGACAGCAGGGCGGTCCGCACGGAACCCAGCCGCGGACGCGGAGTGAGAGGGTAGTACATGGTGTGGTCTGATGTGTGGCTCCGCCATGGGTAACAGACGTGGTCGTGATCCACACAGTGCCGCCTCGTCCCCAGTCAGGAGTAAGGCGGCCCCACCGGGTCCTGCAGACCCAGGGCGTTGGGCGCCCGCAGCAGGCGACGCGTTTCTCCTGCAGGCGGGGCGCACGGGGCTGGGAGCCCGCAGCGGGTGACCCGTTCCCCCTGCAGGCGGGGCGCACGGGGCTGGGAGCCCGCAGCGGGCGACCCCGTTCCCCCTGCAGGCGGGGCGCACGGGGCTGGGAGCCGGCAGCGGGCGACCCCGTTCCCCCTGCAGGCGGGGCGCACGGGGCTGGGAGCCGGCAGCGGGCGACCCCGTTCCCCCTGCAGGCGGGGCGCACGGGGCTGGGAGCCCGCAGCGGGCGACCCCGTTCCCCCTGCAGGCGGGGCGCACGGGGCTGGGAGCCCGCAGCGGGCGACCCCGTTCCCCCTGCAGGCGGGGCGCACGGGGCTGGGAGCCCGCAGCGGGCGACCCCGTTCCCCCTGCAGGCGGGGCGCACGGGGCTGGGAGCCGGCAGCGGGCGACCACTTCCTCCTGCAGGAGGCCCGCCGGGCTGGGCGCCCGCTGGAAGCACAGTCCACACAGGGTCATGCCCAACACACGTGATCTGTCTTCACTCTTGATGGGAGGAGCTTAGGCTCCCCCTCTCACGTGATTGGCTGATTCAAAGGGAGGGGTGGACCTCGGCCATTTCAAAATGGCGGGCAAGCTGGCGGCTGCCTACACTCTCTCCTGTGACAGGGAGGTGACTTGTTTGTTCTCACAATTCCCCCCTCTTCTTATTTGACTGGCTGACATTCGCTGCTTTCCTGCTCTGCCGTCTGGGGAGGATTGCTTGGCCTGCCGGTCAGTGCGATGTCCATTACCCTTGACTCATCAGCTAGAGGTGAATCCCGTGGGGCCGCAGTGACGTCCGACTGCTGTGTTGTTGGGGTGAATGGGCAGCACTGGCCCCACCGGGACACAGCGTCCTCTTCCTTCCGCCAGAATCGCATCCAAGGCGACCTGTGCCTCACCCCGCTGCGGGCATCGAGCTGCTCGGCCCTGCCTCTGTGCGTCAGGGTGTAGATACGGAGCCTTCCCGGTTCCAGCGAGTGGAACTCACCCACCGCATTCCTGTGCGCAGTGGCCACCAGCGGGACAGACGCAAACCGAGTTCCAGCCTTAAGCTCCGTGGCACCCCTCCGGGAACTGTTAGGGGCAAAAATAGAATTGTGGGACCAGCTCTGCTTATGGGAAATGTCCGTTAGCCATGACTGCCTTGTGTTGGTTAAAGAAAGGACACCTGACCTGGCTGGGAGTTGTGCGCCCCCAGGCCCTGGGGTCCCGCCCAGCCTCCTACTTCCCTGCCTGCAGTCCCTGCTTCCCATGTAATCCTGTCCGACCCCATACAAGCAGCTGGCTAATGGGGCTGCAGAGCAGCTTTCTGTGGATGACCTGCTGCCCTCCCACGCTGCCAGCAGGACTGGAATAAACGCTCACATATGATGCAGCCCTGTCTCTGCTGAATTGGCTCACGCACTGACAGGCAGCAAGGACCCCTTGGTTGTCTGATTACATATTCTGGTAACTAGAAAGGGATATAAGTGCGAGACTCCTCTGGGGTGAGTCCAGGGGATCCCACTTGCTGCCTGGACTGGGGGTTCCTGGGGCTGAGGCCTGGACTCTTATTTGCAGCGCTGCCAGGAATTTCCTGTTCTGAGGTCCAGCTGCAGCCTCAGCAATCCCTCTCCTCTCACCTGAGACCGAAGTTGAATCAAGCGTTTTTGTAGGAGGAATCAAGCGTTTTGTGTGGCACAAGAAGCACTTGCTGCCTGTTGTCTGGGCTTCCATGTAAGGAAGCATGTACTGTGTATGGCATGGGAGGCATTTTACTGCCTCTAGTCTGGATGAGCCTGATCAGCTCTGGGTGGCAAGGGACCTTCACCGGTCCTTGCCTGGTCTCCAATCCCTTAGTCTGATCCACTCTGGGATGAGACACATTGCTCTGCTTCCATCGGTTTTAAATGCAGGGCATTCTGAGGTTTCTGTGGCTGCACAGACAAGGATCATGGTGTGAAGCCCTTGTCTGTGGGTTGTGCACACCTGTAAATATTGTACATAGAGTGTCTCTGTTGATTGTTGCTTTGTGTCTCTTTGTTGTTTGGTTTAATTTGTTTAAAGGTGGGGCACATCCCACTTTGGCTGGGGGTCCTAGCTGCTTGTGGCAGGCTGAACCCATGGCAGGGATTGCAGGAACTTCGCAGCAGCTGCCGAAAATTTTTAATCTTGGGGATCCTTCCTGCTCTCCCTCTCAAGGCATCAGCCACTGAAAACTCTTAGGTAGTGAAAGTTCTTGTCTGTCTCTAATGTAACTTGGTTACTGATGTTCCTTGCTTGCTTTCTTATCTTTGGGGGACTTAGTTTGCTCTTCACCATTTTATGAACATAGGGAATTCCCTGTCTCTGCTGTTTGGGCTTTGTGCCACTCAGAACCCATTTGCTCTGCTGGGTTAGTGTGAGATAAGATCCTAAGGCCAATATCCCAGTCCACCCTTTTGTGAGTACTCATTACTGTAGGGGTTTTTCTGTTTCTGTTTTTAAGATCTCTTATATGCAAGATTTCATGTTTTCTCAGAAAGAAAGAAATGTGGGAAATAAAATTTTCTAACCCCCCCCCAATTTTTTTTCCTAGGAGGACTAGATCTGCCGAAGTGCCCTTCAGCAGGCTGCAGAAATAGCAGTGGGGAGCCACTTCCATTTTGGTTAGGAAAAAAAAAATAGTACTTTCACATTAAAGCCACTGAAGGCCCGTGAATTATTGAAATATTTATCTGAGTTTGCCTCATATGGAGAATCTAGAGGATGGATTTGAACCTGTTAATAAATGTCTTGTATTTTATTTGAAATAGCTCTTAAAATGTGAATGTATTGCTAATCTGAGGAATGTTCATTACTTATGTGCCACCTAAAAATGAAGGTTTCTAAGAGTTAAGAATTCTAACTAAATGAAAAGAAATTATGGTTTTGGTGTAATAGAAGGCATGAGGGCATGGAGGTGAATTTTGAAGGTAAAAGAAAGTGGGTTCTAAAGCTGGTTATTTATGAAAGTTGTAAGGTTCTGAAGAAAGGTTTGTGAAAGTTGTAGCATGTTTGTAAAGAGAAATGTTGAAAGGCAGTTGTATAAATGACACGTGCCAGTAAGCCAGGAGTAGTAGAATGGGGAAATTGAGCTGGTTAAACAGCAATTTGGAGCCATCTAGTAAATCCTATCTTCCCTAAACCAAGGACACTTAAGAGTAAATGATTTCTATTTTGCCTCCCTAACCAGAGGGCAAATAGCTTATATCAATGTACTCAGGGAGACAGATAGCAGAAATCCAATTGTGTCATTTGCTGACCACATCCAAGGACAAATGAAGTTAGAGAATAAACCTCATTTTGGTTAGTCCTTTTCTAATCTATTAGAAGGGAAAAGGTTTTTCTTGATTTTGCCCAGGAAGCAAAAGTTCTATAAGTTATTGAAATGGTTATATGTTATATTAATCAGGTACTTGATTATTTTTTTTAAAGGAGCCATCTTAATCATGGGAACTGAAAGTTGCTAGCCTATGTTTATATTAATACCCCTTTGTCACCTTAAATGCATAATAATAATAATGATATATGATCTTTTGGTAAAATAAGTTTGACAACCTTCCAAGGGTTTGAATTTTAAGAAACTTTTCTTGACCTAGAATTGGCTTTAGGTCATTCCAATAGACCCTGGAATGCCTCAATGATTTGTTTTCTCTCATGAAGGAAAATTTTCTGCCTAAGATACATGGAAAGTTTTGTCAAATAATAATAACTATATTATGCTTTCATTTATAGTTCCAATTGTTATTCTGAAATATTGTGTTTTTCAGAAAGGACAAGATTCCATGTCATTTGCATTACTCTATAAAGTATCTGGAGCCACCAAATTGTTAGAAATAAGGCGAGCCCCCAAATTCAGGGGCCCCGGTAGAACACAAAACATACTCAGGAGCCAGGCAACAAGACAATATCTTTACTTCTACATAGAAGGGTGCACACACATGGTCTGGAAGCATGTGCACACCGAGCAGGAGGTCTGCTCGGCTTTATGATCCCTGATGCATGTGACCTGTCCCTCAGTCTTGATTGGAGCTCAGGCACACATTCTTTTGCAATTGGCTAATTCAAAGGGGAGGGTTGGCCTTTGCCATTTCAAGATGGCGGCCCCCCATGGTGGCTGCCAAGTTACACAGTCCAAAATGGCAGCTATCTAAACTGCTTTTTGACAGAAAGATGACTTGTTCTTTCTCAGATAACTCACTAATTCAGTCCTCTGCTTCTTTTAGTCTACTGTTGAAACCTTCCATCATGCTTTTTATTGTGGCTAAATCATTCTTGATTTCCTCTTGATTCTTACATAAGTTGTTGATTTTCTCAATTTATGAACTTTATGACATTACACTGAATTCCTTTTTCTGACATATTTCATCCCTCTGTTTCATTTAGTTCCTTTTCTGGAGATTCCTCCATTTCTTTCCTTTGGGGGTTGTTCTTTGTCTCCCCAGTTTTGCTATCAAGGGTCCAGGCACCGAGTTGCGTGGGACCTGTACTGTGGTGGCGGGTTGGTGGGAGTGTAGTGCACCCTGAGAGTCTCAGGATAGCTCAGGCACTGGGACATGTGGGGCCTGTGCCTCTGTGGTGGGTTGGCAGGAGGGGAACACACCCGGGACTTGCAGGAGCCTGTGGCCAGAAAGGCTGGAGTCCCAGTGTCTGTTGGTCTGCAGCTGTGGTAGCAGGTCTTTGGCTGGAGTGACTGTAGGGTCCTGGGTTGCGTCTGAGGCCAGTCTGGGTGGTGGTGAGGCTGATCTCTTATTCACAGCAGCTGTGCCCTTCAAGATCTGGAATTCATATTTTAAAACTTTTAAAGGACATATGCAGATTCAGATGGTTTCACTGAAAAATTCTAACAATGCTTAATGATTAAATGATGGCAATTCTATGCATTTTTTTTTCCAGAAAATGGAAGTGGAGGGCACACTTCCCAACTCATTTATCCTAATACTGAAACCAAAGGGAGTAGAAGAAATAAAACTACAGGCCACCATGTGAATTCATATGCAAGAAGATAAGCCCTGATCTAACTCATATCTTGTACTAAAATTAACTCAAACTAAATCATAGATTTTAATATAAAATTATAAAACTTAGAAGAAAAATAAGGGAAAATCTTCATGACCCATCACAGGAAAGACATTGATAAATTGGGCTTTATCAGAATAAATACCTTGCTCTGGGAAAGATACTGTTCAAATAATAAAAAGACAAACTATAGACTGGGAGAAAATGTTTATAGATCACCTCTCCAACCAACTCAACATTAAGAGAACAAATAATTCAACTTCTAAAACAAGCAAAAGACTTGAACAGACACTTCACCAAAGCAGTTACATGCATGGCAAAGAAGCAAATAGTAAGATGTTCAACTTCATTAGTGTTAGGGAATTTCAACTTAAACCATGATGGATACTTCTTTCTATATACTTACTAGCATGATTGAAATTTTAAAAATACTGACAACCCTAACTATTGGTGAAAATATGAAGCAGCCAGCACATTCCCCACTGGTGGTGGAGACTGCAATGGCACAGCCCTTCTGAAAGCAGATGGCAGTTTCTCATCAAGTTAAAGATGCACCTACTAGCTGATTCAGTTATCCTTCTCCTAGGTTATTACTCTAGACCAGTGGTTCTCAACCTTCCTAAAGCCGCGACCCTTTAATACAGTTCCTCATGTTGTGGTGACCCCCAATTTCATTGTTACAAATTGAACATAATTAAAACATAGTGATTAATCACAAAAACAATATGTAATTATATATGTGTTTTCCGATGGTCTTAGGTGACCCCTGTGAAAGGATTGTTTGACTCCCAAAGGGGTCGCGACCCACAGGTTGAGAACCTCTGCTCTAGACACATAAAAACGTATCTTTACTGCCCTGGCCAGATGCCTCAGTTGGTTGGAGAGTCATCCCATACACCAAAAAGTTCTGGGTTTGACTCACAGTCAGGGCACCTACCTAGGTTGCAGGTTTGATTCCTGGTCAGCTGTGCAGGGGAAGCAACCGATTGATGTTTCTCTCTCTCTCCCCTCTTCCTCTCTCTCTAAAATCAATAAAACATATCCTTTTTAAAGATAAAACCATATTTTAAAAAACAAAACATAAGAACCCATATAAAACAAAAAATCCAAAAACCTGTACATGGATGTTTACAGCAGTTCTATCATAATTGCCAAAAACTGGAAACAGCCAAATGCTCTCCAACAGGTGAACAAGCCAAACAAATGACATTGTATCCACACAATGGAATTCTGCTCAGTAATAAAAGGAATGGACCATGAAGACGTGCAAAAACATAGATGGGTCTCAAGGGATGATGAGTGAAAGGAATCTGTTTCAAAGGTCACATACTCTCTGATTCCATTTACATAACATCTGATACTCTCAAAACTTCCCTGACAAATAACAGGTCACCAAGGATTGGGGTGGGAGAAGAGGTCCCTACCAGAGTGTAACTGAGGTGCATTTCCTGGGGTGATGGAAGTGTTTTGTGTCCTGACTGTAGTGTAGTGCTGGTTACATGAATAGACACATGTGTTAAGATTCATAGAAGTGTATACACAAACAAAAACTAAATTTTATTGTATATTTATTTTAAAAGTAGAATTTAAAAAAAATTTAAAAAGAACTTAAAATACTTTAAGTGAGACCACTGAAAACAAAACATGACAGGAAGAAGAAACATACCCAGGATGTGTAATTTTGTAGGTAAAGTTGAAAAAGAAAAAAATTAAAAAGTCAGTATTGTGTTGAGCAGTGATTCTTAAACTTCAGTCTTTCTAAGCACCTCCTGGAAGGTTTTTCACATTGCTCATGCTGGACCTCACTCTATTTCCATCCTTTGAAAACATTTGGCTGCAGTCAAAAGGTACTTGTGCTCTAGCTGGTTTGGCTCAGTGGATAGAGCGTCGGCCTGAGGACTGAAGGGTCTCAGGTTCTATTCCTGGCAAGAGCACATGCCCAGGTTTCAGGCTCAATCCCCAGTAGGGGGCATGCAGGAGGCAGCCAATCAGTGATTCTCTCTCATCATTCATGTTTCTATCTTTCTCTCCCTCTCCCTTCCTCTCTGAAATCAATAAAAATATCCTATCTAATAAAAGAGAAACATGGTAATTAGCCGTACGACCGCTACCCTTCCCATTGGCTAATCAGCAAGATATGCAAATTAACTGCCAACTAAGATGGTGGTTAACCGCCAACAAAGATGGCAGTTAATTTGCATATGTAGGCACAATGCTGGGAGGCGAAAGGGAAAGGACGGAAGAAGCCCCCGCCACTGACGGTGATCGGAAACCCAGGGGAGAGCTAAGAGCCGGGGGCAGAGAACCTGGCACCTTTGCCGCCTGGACAGTGATAGCGGGAAGCAGGGGTGGAGCCAGCAATAAGAGCTGGGCAGCGGCGGAGCCGGCAGTCCAGGGAGCTAGGGGTCCCTTGCCCAGGCCTAAAGCCTTGGCCAAAGACGTTAGGCCTGGGCAGGGGTGGACCCTGCAATCGGGGGGAGCTGGGGGTCCCCTGCACAGACCTAACACCTTGGCCAGAGGCGTTAGGTCTGGGCAGGGAGCAGGGGCAGAGTCAGTGATCCCGGGCAGCTGGGGGTCCCCTGCCCAGGCCTAAGGCCACAGTCAGAGGCATTAGGTCTAGGCAGGGGCAGAGCGGGTGATTGCGGGGAGCTGGGGGTCCCCTGCCCAGGCCTAAGGCCTCTGCCAGAGGCATTAAGTCTAGGCAGGGGCAGAGTCAGCGATCATAGGGAGCTGGGGGTCCCCTGCCCAGGCCTAATGCCTTGGCCAGAGGCGTTAGGCCTGGGCAGGGGCGGAACCAGCCATTGCAGGGAGCAGGGTCGGAGTCAGCGATCCTGGACAGCTGGGGGTCCCCTGCCCAGGCCTAAGGCCTCAGTCAGAGGCATTAGGTCTAGGCAGGGGCAGAGCGGGAGATCGTGGGGAGCTGGGGGTCCCCTGCCCAGGCCTAAGGCATCAGCCAGAGGCGTTAGGCTTGGGTAGGGGCGGAGTCAGCAATCGTGAGCAGCTGGGGGTCTCCTGCCCAGGACTAATGCCTCCACCAGAGGCCTTAGGTCTTGGCAGGGGTGGTGCCAGAGATCCTGGGTAGCAGGGACGGAGCCGGGGATGGTGGGAGATGGGGGTCCCCTGCCCAGGCCTGACACCTCTGCTGGGGGCCTCAGGCCTGGGCAAGGGGCTGATCCGGCGATTGGAGGGTCATGAGGGTCAACTCCTCTGGCCGAGGCATCAGGCCTGGGCAGGGGGCAGAGCCATCAATCGAAGGGGCCTGGGGGGTCCCCTTCCCAGGCCTGATGCCTGGGCCAGAGGCATCAGGCCTGGGTCGGGGGCAGAGCCGGTGATTGGGGGGATATGAGGGTCCCCTGCCCAGGCCTGATGCCTGGGCCAGAGGCATCAGGCCTGGGTCGGGGGCAGAGCCAGTGATGGGGGGATATGGGGGTCCCCTGTCCAAGCCTGACACCTCTGCGCAGGTGTCAGGCCTGGGCAAGGGGCCAATCAGATGATCATCGACGCCTCTGGCCGAGGCATCAGGCCTGGGTGAGGGCGGAGCCGGTGATGGGGGGAGAGGGGGGTTCCCTGCCCAGGCCTGAATCCTGAGCCAGAGGCATCAGGCCTGGGCCAGGGCAGAGCCGGCAATCAGAGGGTGATGGGGGTCAACGCCTGTGGCTGAGGCATCAGTCCTGGGCGGGGGGTGGAGCTGTCAATCGGAGGGGTGTGCAGGTCCCCTGCTCAGGCCTGATACCTGGGCCAGAGGCGTCAGGCCTGGGCGGGGGGCGGAGCCAGCTATGGGAGGGAGATGGGGGGTCCCCTGCCCAGGCCTTACAACTCTGGTGGGGGCATCAGGCCTGGGCAAGGGGCCAATCTGGCAATCAGAGGGTGATGGGGGTCGACGCCTCTGGCCAAGGCGTTAGGCCTGGGCAAGGGTGGAGCCCGTGATCGGGGGAGATGGGGTTCTCCTGCCCAGGCCTGAAGCCTGGGTCAGAGGCGTCAAGCCTGGGGTGAGGGTGGGTGAGGTACCAAGCCACAGATTGGTGTGAACTAGAGGAAGCACCTTTTCTGACCGCTCATTGGTTAAGCTCCCTGTATGCCACTGGTAATATTCTTAGTAATTTGGGTAATAAGAATCCAAAACGGTGATCTAGGGTTTTTCACCACACTCCTGGTGAAAAAAATGAAGGTCTGCTGCTGGAGGGCTAAGAAATGTCGTATCCTGCCCTAGCCACTTTGGCTCAGTGGATAATGCCTTGGCCTGCTGATGGCAGGGTCTGGGTTCAATTCTGACCAAGGGCATGTACCTAGGTTGCAGGCTCCTCCCTGGCCGGGGCCCAGGTCAGGGCTCATGCAGGCGGCAACCAATCAAAGTGTTCCTCTCATTTTGATGTTTCTCTCTGTCTTTCCCTTTCTCTTTCACATTCTCTAAAAATCAATGGAAACATATCCTCAGGTGAGGATAAAAAAATAATAAAGAAATTATTATTATATGAAAGACACATCTTGAAAATGCCTAAAAAAAGTTGTCAGTTTTTCATGGTGAAGGGACTGGAGTCTGTGTTGATGAAAAAACCTTGCTGGCTGCAGTGACTGGCAGTGGCTGCAGCAGCGGGGTTATGGGGCTGGTTCCTTCCCCTGATCAGCCTGGTCACCTCCCACAAAGGGAGGCCAGACTGCGGCTTAGGCCCGCTCCCCAAGGGGAGCAGGGAGCGGGCCTAAGCTGTCAATAGGACATACCCTGAGGGCTCCCAGTATGTGAGAGGGGGCAGGCTGTGCTGAGGGACACTCCCCCCCCCGTGCACGAATTTTGTGCACCGGGCCCCTAGTCTTATCTAATAAAAGAGAAACATGCAAATTGACCATACTTCTGCTACAATCACAAGCCATGCCCACCAGCCAATCAGGAGTGAGTGTGCAAATAAACCCAACCAAGATGGTGGCGGCCACAGAGCTGGAGCAAACAGGAGGCTTGGGTTGCCCCTGACGATGAAGGAAGCCAAGCTTCCCCTCTTCCCTGGCCAGCTGTGGGCTCCGCTCAAGGCTACAAAGTTTCAATTATAGAAGATAAATAAATCCCAGATACCTGCTTCCAGCTGCTGTGGCCTCCATTCAAGGAGGGTCTGGGAGCCTGGGTTGCCCAGAGCCATGGCTGGCCTGCAAACAGCCATCAGCCCTTCACCCAGGCTAGCCAGGCACCCCAGCAGGGACCCCCACCCTGAACGGGATGTGGCCAGCTTGAAAACAGCCCTCAGTCACTCATCCAGGCTGGCCACCCCCCCGCCCCCAGTGGGGACCCTCACCCCATGGGGGCGTGGCCGGCTTGCAAACCACCACAGGCCCCTTGCCGAGGCCACCCCATGCCCAAAGGGAACCCCCACCCTGATCCGGGACACCCTTCAGGGCAAACCAGCCAGCTTCCACCTGTGCACCAGGCCTCTATCTATACTAATAAAAGGATAATATGCTAATTAGATTGGGAGACCTTCCAAGAGACCTTCTGGACAAAGCCATGGTGGCGGAGCTGAGGTAGCGGCAGTTAGAGGCCAAAAGGGAAGGGCAATTGTGGGTGATCAGGCTAGTGGGGGGTGGGGTTGTTGGGGGTAAGCAGACCAGCAGGGGGGCCAGTTGGGGGCAAGCAGGCCATCAGTGGGGGTCAGTTGGAGGTGATCAGGACAGCAGGGGGGAGGGCAGTTTGGAGTGAACAGGCCAGCAGGGGGGCAGTTGGGGGTGAGCAAGCCAGTGCAGAGGGAAGGTGAGGGTGAGCAGGCCAGCAGGAGGTGCCATTGGGGGTGATAAGGCTGGCGGGCTGGGGTGCATTTGGGGGCAAGCAGGCCAGCAGCAGAGTGGTTAAGGGCAATCAGGCAGGCAGGCAGGCAGGTGAGCGGTTAGGAGCCAGCAGTCCTGGATTTCGAGAGGGATGTCCAACTGCCAGTTTAGGCCCGATCCCTGTAAACGGCAGTAGGACATCCTTTGAGGGGTCCCAGATTGGAGAGGGTGCAGACTGGGCTGAGGAATAACACCCCCCCCCCCCCGTAAGAATTTCATGCACTGGGCCACTAGTATTAAAATAAAATAAAAAACTTGTTTTTAAGGTAATTGTGAAGGGTCATATCTACTTTTTCACGACTTCTTAAAAAGAGAAAGGGAAAGTTATTAAAGTTAAGTTAAACTCCCAGCTTTCTTATGGTCCCATTATCTCCAGAACCTTTTAATCACCTGCATTCCTGGACGATGCAGATGAAACTGCTACCTAACTTGTCGACACTTCATGAAGCATGGAGAGTGGTCAGGCGCTGGGTGTTTTGACCCCAGTGGCCCTGGTTCCAGGCGGGCTCCATGAACATGCCCCAGAGAGCCGCCCTCCGCACAGTCCTGTTTTCTCCAGCTGCATGCCTGTGCCAAGACAAGACCTTTGAACCAAGAGGTACAGGCTGACCTTCCAGAGGCGCGGGCCCACTGCCCCTGCTCGAGGGGGTCCTGGGGGTGCCAAACGACAAGAGTGGCTGCAGCATCACACCTGCGGACTGAAGGGTCTAATGGGTCCTTGTTTGCAGGCTGAGAGGGAAGATCCTTTATTTTCACTTTTCAGCAGAGGAACTGGGTTTGGCTCAGCAAGGTAGCCTGGCACAGGCAGGAAAGGAGAGTCGTGGCCTGGCCTCTCGCCTTGCAAACCTAGAGAACAGGCCCAGGCCACAGGATTGTTACTGAGAGTGATGCTCAAAGTGCAAAACAGGGACCGCCACCTGGGAGACAACGTGGCTTACAAAACTTACTGTGTGACCCAGTAATTGCACTCCTGGTATTTACCCAATAAGTTGAAAACTTATGTCCACACAAAAGATGCATATAGATGTTTATAGCAGGATGCTCATAGTGTCATAGTTGGAAGCAACCAGCCCAGATGGCGTGGCTCAGTGGTTGAGTGTTGACCTATGAACCAGGAGGTCACAGTTTGATTCCCAGTTGGGGCACACTCCCCAGGTTCGGGGCTCGATCCTCAGTACGGGGCCTGTAGGAGGCAGCCGATCAATGATGCTTTCTCATCATTGATGTTTCTGTCTCTCTCCCCCTTCCTCTCTGAAATCAATAAAAATATATTCACAAAAACAACTTGGAAGCAACCAAAATTCCTTCAATAGATGATGGATAAACAAACTGGTATATCCATTCAATGGAATAGACCCAGTGTTTAAAATAAAAGAGACCTAGAGGAATATTAAATGTAAGTGAAAGAAAGGGCCGCATACTCTATGATCATCACTACATGACATTCTGGAAAAGGCAACACTACGCAGACAGCAAAAAGATCAATGGTTGCCAGGGTTTCAGGGAATCGGGGGAGGTCGGAAGGGGTGACTAGGCAGAGCACGAAGGATTTTCAGGGCAGTGAAGCTATGCTGTGTGGTGCTATGATGGCGGATACCTTCATTACACATTTGCCTGAACCCTTAGAGTGTGCCACACTAAGAGTGAACCCTCATGGAAACTATGGATATTAGTTCATCTTAAGCTATCAATAGCAGCCCTTAAATGATAACAAATGCAATATGTTGATACGTCATAGGGAAATTACCTGGAAGGGTGTGGGGATGGAGGGTGATGGGAACTCTCTGTATTTGCCATTCAATTGTTCTGTAAACCTAAAACTGCTCAAAAATTAAGTTTATTGATTAAAAAAAAAGCAGTAAGTGTTTGCCAAGGGCCTCTTGCCGGGGCCAGAGCCTTGCATGGGCGGTGAGGTCCCTGGGGCGCATCGCAGCATTTTGTGAATTTGGCTTTTCCCTGATGGTTTGCAGCTGAGTTTACTGAGCTGCAGAGGACCCAGGCTGCCTGAGGTTTTTGCTCCTTTGAGCTGCCTGATGTGGCTGCCTTCTAAGACCCCTGGTACTTTCTGCCAGTGTGAGTGAGTCTTCGACTCCCCACAACGCGTGAGACTGTGTGTGGCCGAGTGACTTCCTCACTCATAAAACTGGGGTAATGGTACAATCCATCTTTACAGCTGTTCTCCTGCTCCCATGTGGACTGAGTCCCTGTGCTGTGCCAGGCACTGCTCTAGGCACCAGAGAGAAATCCCTGCCCACATGGGCCTCCATTCCAGTGAATGGGTTAAGTGAGCCAGCTCACTGAAGTTTGAAACACTGTTTGGCCCATTGTAGGTGCTCACGAATTGCCCAGCAATTGCAGAGATGAAACCCCCTGTGTCCTAACTCCCGGTTTGGAGGAAATGTCTGCCAACCCTCAGTGCCCTCCACCGGCAGGCTGCAGCGCTTCCGTGCTCCAGCAGATGGCAGCAGCTGCAGACACATCCCCTGCCTGGCATGTGGCCAGGAGCAGGAGGATCGGGCTGATGCCTGCCAGGCTCAGACTCAGCCTGGGCATCACAAAAGCCTGGTCTTTCCCAGGAGCCTCTCCTGCACAGAGCTCCTTATCTATCACATCATCTCTGCTCTGTCCTCTCACAGGTCCTCACTTAACCCCTGTGGCGGAAGAGGAACCCTTCTCTCTGCCTGACACACCCGAGGTTTCCACTGCTGAATGTCGGAGCTGGAAGAGACAAGAGTTCATTGGTTTGAAGATTTGCAGTCACAGGCCTGCGGGGCCAGGTGCCCTTCCACAGCAACTCCAGGGGGCCAGGGGGTGCAGTCGACCCAGTGCTGGGAGAAGCAAGCCTTTGATGTGACATGCTCCATTTTCAAAGCACAGTCGTGCCCCCCCAAAACTTGTCTGAGCCCTCCAAGTTGTGACCCCTGAGAGTTTACCTCACATTTTCCACCTAAATCCCAAGTCCTGAGGGGAGGGGGAGCTGCCCAGAGCTGTGGGGTGAGCAGAGTTCCACCCGCGGGCTCTGTCTGTGCAGCTGCACCCCACTGTAGCCTGAATTAAGCGACTGGTTTTCTCCTTGGTTATCTGTGACAGCACCAGCAGCCAGAGCAGAGACACTGATGGGCATGTGCGAGGCGCCAGGCACTGGGCTATGCACTCTCTGTGGCTTAGCTCACTGAACCCTCACAGCCAGGCAGGAACTGTCCTCACGCCCAGTTGCACATGTAGAGATCAAAGGCACTGAGCCGGCAGGACTGCCATCATTTTGTCCTGGCTTCTTAGTCCAGGTGCCAATCCACAGACGAGGCTGGAGAGATGGTCCCCGAGATGATGGGGAGCCGGGACCCATGCCTGCTGGTGTTCTGAGAGACTGTCCCTGCCCACCCGGCCTGCAGGCCTCCCACCTGTCTGCTTGCTCAGGGACCTTGATGAGGAAGGTGACATAATGACACAGGAAAAAGAAATTGGCTCTAGGCCCCCAGCAGGAAATAACCCAAATGGTCCCTGGGACTCGGCCGGGCTGCAGTAGTGGTGTCTCCAGGGCAGCTGCAGAGCCTCGGGTTGGGGGCCTGCTGCCTCTTCAAGGTCCATGGAACAGAGTGTGGACGTGTAGCAAGAGGGGAGTGTGGCCAGAGCCCCTCCCCTTTCTGTCCCTCTCTGTTTACACTTCTTTGGATGTCCTCCTGTCCTCCTCACCTGCTTTGCACTCAGATACAATGGGGTCTCCCGCTTGCCAGAGCTCTCAGAGTTGTCATTCTGCATCTGGGCTAGCTCTCCTCAGCATTTACTAGTTATTCCTCAAGGAAGTCACTGATTCTCCCAAGCCTCAGTTTTCTCATCTGTAAAATGGGGATAATAATACCTACCTGAGAGGACAATGCTCTCGTGAACTTTAATAGCACAGTGTCTAGCGTGATGTTGATGCTGAGTTACTCTTATGCTTTCACAGATCAGAGCCTCATGTCATCCTCCTCCCATTCTCCCCAAACAACAACCACCACCACCACCCCTTGGTTCTGCACTCTGCGTGGGCTTTTTCAATGAATCAAAAACCAATCAAAAAATGAATTCACAAGAGTTTAAGTGGAAAGTAGTGGTTTAACGTGTTTCCCCTCCAGGGTAATTGCATTTTTACAGAATTTTTCAATGCCATAAGTTAAAAGAGTGATGAATGGAGGAGGTTTCAAGCAGAAATCCCCACCGGTACAAAATGTGCAGCTGAGAGGCATCGTGGTTGTGCTGCTGAGGGAAACTAGAAGCAGAACATGACACCAATTTGGAATTAGTCATCTGAAGTCACTCCCTTCTCTCCTCTACTTCCTGTGTTAATGAATGTTGCTCCTTCACATGCCTAATTTCCTGAATTTTTTTTTTTTACTGTATGATTTTATTTATATAATATCCTGGAAAAAGCAAAACTAGAGTGACTAAAGTAGCTCACTCATTGCCTGGAAGAGAGTCACTGGAAGAGGGCTTTTTAGTTTGAAGAAATTGTTCTATATCCTGATTGACGTAATTGTGTTTTGCTTTTTTAAATTTTTATTGTTGAGAGTATTACAGATGTCTTCCTTTCCCCCCCATTGCCCTCCTCCACCCAGTTCCCACCCCGCCCCAAGCCTTCACCACCCCATTGCCTGTGTCCATAGGTAACACATACGTGCAGATAAGATCTTTAGTTACTCTCTTCCTGCTCCCCCTTCCCTCTGAGATTCTTCAGTCTATTCACATTCCCATGCTTATGGTTCTATTTTATTCATCAGTTTATTTTGTTCATTAGATTTCTTGTTCATTTATTTTGATTTTTAGATTCAATTGTTGATAGATATGTATTTATTGCCATTTTATTGTTCATATTTTCACCGCCCTCCTCCTCCTCCTCCAAATCCTCCTCCTCCTCCTCCTCCTCCTCCTCCTCCTCCTCCTCCTCCTCCTCCTCCTTCTTCTTCTTCTTCTTCTTCTTCTTCTTCTTCTTCTTCTTCTTCTTCTTCTTCTTCTTCCTCATCTCTTCTTCTTAAAGAATACCCTTCAGCATTTCATATAATACTGGTTTGGTGGTGATGAATTCCTTTAGCTTTTTCTTGTCAGTGAAGCCCTTTATCTGACCTTCAATTCTAAATGATAGCTTTGCTGGGTAGTGTAATCTTGCTTGTACGTCCCTGTTTTCATCACTAAATATTTCTTGCCACTCAAGGGGCCTGCAAAGTTTCTGTTGAGAAATCAGCTGACAGACATATGGGCACTTTCTTGTAGGTAACTAACTGCTTTTCTCTTGCTGCTTTTTAAAAAATATATGTACTTCTACTAGTGGCCCGATGCATGATATTCGTGCATGGAGGAGGGGTTCTCTCAGCCTAGCTTGCACTCTCTCCAATCGAGGACCCCTCCGGGGATGTCTGACTGCCCTGTGGGATCGGGCCTAAACCAGCAGTTAGACATTCCTCTCGCAATCTTGGACCGCTGGCTCCTAACCACTCACCTGCCTGTCTGCCTGATCACCCTTAACCAGTTCTGCCTGCCTGCCTGATCGCCCCTAACTGCTCCCCTACCAGTCTGATCGCCCCTAACTGCTCCCCTGCTGGCCTGATTGCCCCTAACTGCCTCTGCCTTACCCCGCACCCGGGACCTGGGCTTTCCTCCCTCTGGCCAGCCACAGGCACCCAGGACCTGGGCTGTCTTCGCCCAGGCTGGCCGCAGCCGCAGGGGACCATGGGAGGGCGGCTTTGCCCAGGCTGCAGCCACAGACACCCAGGACTGCGGGGCAGGTGGCTTGTCCCTCTCCTGGGCCAGAGGTGCAGGTACAGCTTCTGGCACCCGGGACCTTGGGGCGGGTGGCTTGTCCCTCTCCCGGGTCGCAGCCTGGCTGGCCCCCATTCCTCTCTCCCCATTGTTCAGTGTCTGAGCTGTTATGGCGTGATGGCATGAGGGCGTGCTGACCATTTGCATATTAGCTCTTTATTATATAGGATTTTAACTTGTCTTGGTCTATCTTAAAGTGGGTATTATACCACTTCACATCTTGTATAGAAACTTCACTGTCACAAAATTTCATTTTTCCCAGACAATCTTTGGTGTCATGTATTTTACTTTCACAGATGTTATAAAACTGACATTACATTATTATTTGTTTAAATAGTTATCTTTAAATATATTTAAATAATAAGAAACTTCTATTATATTTTTTCCTATGCATTTCCTGTCTTTGGTGTTTTCCATTTCTTGACATAGATCGGTATTTCTATCTGGAAAAACTTTATTTCTGTTTGCAGGACTTCTTTTAACATTTCTTACACTACAAATCTGCTGGTGATAAAAAAATTCAATCTTTTATATATGAAAAATATGTATTAACTATTTTTAAAAATATTTTCACTCAGTCTAGAATTATAAATTGAGGGGATTTTTCCCCCCTTGTGAGAACTTTAATGATGTTGCTCTACTATCTTCTCCCTTACACTGTTTCTGATGAGAAGTCTTTTGTAATCCTTATGTTTATTCCTGTGTATAGTGTGTCTCTTTTCTTCTGACTACTTAAAAGATTTTTCTTTTCATCATTGGTGTTGAGCAATGTGATTTTCATGTGTCTTGGTGTAGCTTTCTTTATGTCCTGTGCTTACTATTCTCTGAGCTTCTTTGATCTGTGGGTTTATATTTTTTACTATATTTTGCCAAATTTGGAAATTTTTGAATCACTTTCTTCAGATGATTACATATATACAAGTTCGGGTCTCTGGAGGGGGCTGGGGAGGAAGAGGAGTGAACCAAACCGTAGGGTCAGGACCTCAGCAGGCAGTTGAGTGCGGGACGGCCAGCAGGGCCATCCCTGCAGTGGCCAGTTCATGACCAGCTGCCTGAGACTGGCTCGTTCCTGGGCTGGGGGGTTTCATGCATCTGCTCCGTGCTGCCCAGCAGTGCGGTGCCCGTCGGAGCTGTACAGCTGTGCGTAGCTTATGGGGAAGGCACGGCCTGGGGAGTCGGAGCCTTGATCCCGCAGATACCAGATCCAGGCATTGGGAATGCTGCCAGTTCTCTGCACCCTGAGTCGCCCCACTGTTGCATCCCCGGAGCAGTCATGGTGCCTTCTTCCGTCAGGGTCCCCTGAGCTCGCAGCAGTGGAGGAGAGCTGTCATAGGTTTGGGTGGAGGGAACATGGAAGACCCGGGGTGATAGCAGGCGCCCGGTGCTGGCTGGGAGGCGGCCGTGTGGGTTTGCGTGAAGCGCTCACAGTCACAGCTTTGGAAGCCTCTTTCTGAGTTTCTCAGAGAGCTCGGTGGCGAGGACATGCAGGTCTCGTCCTGCATTGCGGTTTCCGTGGGAAGCCTCGCAGTTGGGGGTGTCAGAGGGGATGGCCGGGAGCGCCTGCGGCAGAGAGACACCCTTCTCCAGTAACGCCTTCGCAGGCGGACTCCTCGCGGATGCCCAGGAACTGCTCAGCGGATCCCTGCTGTTCCACAGGGTTCTCTGAGCAGCGTCCATCTTCCAGGGAGAAAGGTGTGTGCTGTGCACAGGCACTGCCTGGTCTCAGGCCCGCGGGGGCACCCCCTCCCGGACGTGTTCTCCAGCTGGGTTCACAGAGGTTGGACAATCCTTGTCCAGAATTCCCTTGTTTAACAAAGAAAGTTAAGTTCCCAGTGAGGCCCATGGTTAGAAAGGGAGGGGTTTGGGGAGAGGAGGAGGAGGAGGAGCCGAGCTGCCTCTTCCCTGCCTGCCAGAAGGAGCAAGGAGCGAAGCCAGAGGCATGACCAGCCCGCTCACCTGCCCCAGGAGGCTCCTTCTAGAGGCTGTGAAGGCTGGGCTCTGCTCCTGTGTCGGGTGGGTCTGAAAAGCAGGAGGCAGAGCCGTGCTCTCACCTGGGCCTCGGGGCAGCGGCCTCCTGGTTCTCGGCAGAGACAGTGGCCCTGGGGTCTGACTGCTCCTCAGTGGTTGGAACCGTGTGTAGGAGCCGCTGGCACAGGTGCCCCAGGGAGGCAGATACAGCATGCAAATCATCAACCTTGTTGCCCGGGCAAAAACGCCAGCATCCTGCCTGGTGGCTATGGGCGCCGCCATGTTTGTGGTGGAGTGTTGGTTAATTTGCCTATTCCCTCTTTATTAGATAGGATTGATTTCCGAGAGGAAGGGAGAGGGAGAGAGAGAGAAACATCAATGATGAGAGAGAATCATCTGCCTCCTGCACATCCCACACTGGGATTGAGCCCACAACCTGGGCATGTGCCCTTGACCAGAATCGAACCCTGACCTCTTGGTTCATAGGTTGATGTTCAACCTCAGCCATGCCAGCCAGGCTCTCTTGCTGCTTTTAAAATTCTCTTTTTGTCTTTAAACTTTGGAATTTTAATTATGATGTGTCTTGGTGTGGGCCTTTTGAGTTCCTCTTGTTTGGAACTCTGTGCTTCCTGGACTGGTAAGTCTATTTCTTTCACCAGGAAAGGGAAGTTTTCTGTCATCATTTCTTCAAATAGCTTTTCAATATCTTGCTCTCTCTCTTTTCCTTCTGGCATCCCCATAATGTGAATGTCATTACACTTGAAGTTGTCCCAGAGGCTCCTTACACTATTTTTATATTTTTGGATTATTTCTTCTTTTTGCTCTTCTGATTGGGTTATTTTTGCTTCCTCACATTCCAAATTGTTGATTTGATTCTTGGAATCTTCTATTGTTGAATACTTCTAAATTATTCTTTATTTCAGCTAATGTATGCTTAATTTCTGACTGGTCCTTTTTCATGTCTTTGAAATTATCACTAAGATTCTTGTAAGACTCACTAAACCACTTGAAGCTCTCATTAAGAGCCTTGAGCAACCTTATAACCATTGTTTTGAACTCTGTATCAATAGTTTGCTTGCTTCCATTTCTTTCATTTGTGACATGTTTCTTTGTCTCACATTTTGGCTGCTTCCCTGTTTTTGTTTTTATGTATTAGGTAGAGCTGCTATGTCTCTTGGAGTTGGTAGAGTGGCCTTGTGTAGTAGGTGTCCTGCAGGGCCCAGTGGCTCTGCCTTCCCAGTCACCTGAGCTGGGCCCTCCAGGTGTGCCCCTGTGTGGGCTGTGTGCACCGTCTTGGTGTAATTGAGCCTTGATTACTGTTGGCGTCACTGGTAGGAATTGACCTCCAAGTCAATTTTCTGTGAGGACCAGCTGGGACTACAGTGGGAGAGCTGCTGTGCAGGAAACACCTCTTGGAGCAGGCCTTGCTTCAGTGGGGCTTTGGTGCTCACTGAGTCTGCCTCATTTGTGGCTGTGTAGAGTTGTAATCTGGTATGGTCTGAAGCTGTCCACTGGGTGCACTGGCTCTAGGGCCTCCAGAGAGGTACAAAGTAAGCCACTGCTTGGGCCACCCAGCAGGAGCTACAGAGAGATCTGCAGATGGCTGCTATTTGCTATTTGTGTTGAGCTTGGAAGTGCCCAGGAGAGGCCCAGCTGTGAAGCAAGGCAGGCTGGTGCTAGTGCTGGGTGTTGGGCCTTTTGCTGATAGGTATGGGACATGCTGTCACCAGCAGCAGCTTGTTTGAGAGATTTTAGCAAAGTCTGAAGCCTGAGCCAGGACAGACGCTATTCATACAGAAAACCTGCTACAAACAGCTTGGGTGGGGCTGAAAATTGGGTGGGGTGGGGTCTCAAGGAATCCCTAGGGTGGAGCAAACAGTGTGAGCCAGGTTAATGGAAACTCAGATATGGCTTCCAGCCAGCTCTGCAATAGTGGAGGTCTTAGCACAGGAATAATGATGCCTGTAAGCACCCTTTTCTGGGAGAAAGCCACCCCTGAGTTCCTGCCCCAGTGCCAGACAATCTAGTTACTCCACATACGTCCCTGGATTTCCCCAAGCCACTGCCCCAGAGCTGGTGCTCAGAGGGAGCGAATCTGAGTAAGTCCATGTACTGGCCCTTTAAGATGAACTGCCTGGGTCACCAGCAGTCTCCATGTTACTCAGTCATAATCCCCACTTGCTTTTACAACCTGAAATTACGGGAACTTCTCTTCACAGCTCTGGAACCCTGGGCTGGGACCCCTTGTTTCTCGTGGAAGGCCTCTGCAGTCGAGATAGCCCTCCTTATTGAAATAAGTGCCACACATGGGTGTTGGACCAACCCATTCTGTGCTTCTTCCCTTCCTACAAGTCTTGATGTACTTTCTTTACTTCTCTAGTTGTAGGACTTCCATTTAGCCAGATTTCAGGTGGTTCTGAATGATTGTTGTTCTGTATTTTAGTTGTAATTCTGATGTGGCTGTGGAAGGCGGCAAGTACCAGCGTTTACCTACACTGCCATCTTCTCCTGAAATCTTGAAGAGCTCTCAAACATCATTCATATTTAGATTTGGGGAGAACTGTACCTAGTCTGCACTCTGTCCTTTTCATAGGTCAGCTTGATGTATTGGAAGGACACAGGAGCAGGTGACGCAGCACAGCTGGCCCTGGAGCTCCATGACCTTGGACAGACTCAGACCTCTCTGGACCAGGAAGCATTCAGAGTTCTCTAAGGGTCAAATGGTATCAAAGATATGAAAGGTCTTTAGTACAAGATTATTACCACTACCACTGTTACATGGACTCCTAGGAAATGGGATCTTGAATTCTCTGACCACTGAACCAATTTTCTCCCTCTTCCCTGTTCCAGCCCTCAAACCTACCACCTCACCTGTGCTGGTCATCTCAGGCTGCTGGAACAGAATTCCATAGACCGGGTGGCTTAAGCAATGAAAATGTATTTTTCACACATATGGAGGCTAGGAAGTTAAAGATCAAGGTGCTGGCAAGGTAAGTGTCATTCTAAGGCCTCTTCTCTCGACTCTGCTCACATGACCTCCTCTTAATGCAGAGGGGCGCTCTCTGGTGTCTTTTCTTATAAGGACACGAATCCCATCATGACAGCTCTGCCCTCATGGCCTCACCTCAACCTAATCATCTCCTGAAGGTTCATCCCCAAATGCTGCAACATTGGGGTTTAGGCTTCTACATATGAGTTGGGGGCACAGACATCCAGTCCAGAACATCCCCCGTCAGTAAGTGCTGGTGGGTGATTTGGCTGCTGGCGTGAGCACTGCCTGCAGCTGGCCCAGGGAGATGTGTTGGCTTAAGGATGAGAGCAGAAAAAGGGGACCAGGCAGGCTGACACTTTCCTTGTTGAGAAAGGAAAACTACAAGCTTTATTCTTACTCTGCGGTATCTGGCCATGCATGGTATGGAACAGCATGACACTGGAATCTTCCATTGAGAGCAGGGTATCTCTTAGCAAACCAGGTCTTCATTTCATTTGATGAGGTTGTCAAACATCTATGCTCTTCAGTTTTCTCATCTGTAAAATGGGGATAATAATATTACACATCTCACAGGGTGTTAGCAGCATTAACTGTGATGATTCTTGACATTGCTTAGCAGAGTGGCTGACATGGTACATGGTGCATAAATGGTAGTTGTGAATGTAGGACAGTTTTGAAGGAGAAATATTAAACTCTGTGCTATATGACTGAGGCTCAGAAAAACTTAATTTGTGTTTGTACCTGAGTTCTTGGGCAAGAAACATATCACCCCATTTTCCCTGTCTATAGAATAACCAAACCAGAATTTCCTAAAGTGTGTCTACGAAGTATTCATTCTTGTAGATTCCCAATAAAAGGGTACTGTGGCCATAAAGTCTGGGGCAAAGCTCCTCTCTGCCTCTGAGAGTCTCAACAGGAGTGTGGGACCAGCTCACAGGAGTGGATGGGTAAGTTTTCAGGAGTTCTGTGAGCCAATTATATATTCAGTGATTCATGTTGATAGCTTCAAATTAGCCACAGAAGGAGGAACTTGTGCCAGACATTGGCAAATGCTCGAAAGCATGGCTATATTTTTGGTCAGAGAGCTTGTTGTTAAACATTCACCAGCATACCATTGGTCCCAATGCATATTAGTTTATTAATGTTGCCAAGAAGTTCAGCAATAAACTAATTTAACCTGGTTTTTCCCAAACATTTCAGACCAGAGGACTGCTTCATTGACAGTGTTTAGAAAACGTTTTGGAAAAGGTAGCACAAGGTGACTTGATGGCCCTTTTATTCTACCATTTTCCCATTAGAGAATGCAACTACTGAGTTACTGAGCCGGGAAGGACTCCTGGTTGCCAGAAGGCTCAGTTCAGTGCTCACTTCACCCACTTAGTGACAAAGAAGTGCTCTTTCTCAATCCTGTGAGATTTCCAGACTGTGCCCTTGAAATGAAGGCTTCCTTGCATTCTTCACAATTATGAAACGTCTGACCTGCCACAGGTCTTTGCACAAAATGGTTGTGCTCTCTAAACAATAACCTCCAAGTTGATGCTTCTTAATTTTTATTTTTTAAATTTATTTATTGAGAGAGAAAGAGAAAGAGAGAGAGAGGGAGAGAAAGAGAGAAAGACAGACAGACATTGACTTGTTATTCCACTTATTTATGCCTTCATAAGTTGATTCTTGTATGTGCCCTGACTGGGGATCAAACCTGCAACCTTGGTGTATCAGGATGATGCTCTAACCAACTTAGCTACCCTGCCAGGGCGACCTCTTAATTATTGAGAGCTAACCTCAGACATCACCTTGGGGGCAGAGCTGAGCCTTCACTCAGGTGAGATTCCACTGATCCTTGTCTTCAGGGCACTTATCTGTGGTAGCTGAAAAGTGGTCATAAAGTCTTTGAAGCTCTTCCCATCAAATCTACTTCCCTACTGCTTAATCTAGGCTGGCCTTGTAACATGCGCTGAGTTATAAAAAGTGGGGACTGCCCAGCGGGTGAGGTTCAGTGATTGAGCATCAACCTATGAGCCTGGAGGTCATGGTTCTATTCCATTCAGGGCATATGCCCGGGATGCGGGCTCAATCCTCAGTGTGTGGTATGCAGGAGGTAGCCAATCAATGATTCTCTCTCATCATTGATGTTTTTATCTCTGTCTCCCTCTCCCTTCCTCTCTGAAATCAATAAAATATATTAAAACAAAACAAAACATGGGGACCTGTCCTCCTCTCCCTCTTCTAACTCAGCCTGAGACCTCCATGCATCAGCTCCAGACAGAGGACTGAGCTGATGCTGGTCTAATATGAAAAAGCAGACCATGAAGGAGAAATTGCATGGGATACAAGACAATCCCTTGGAGAGGTGATTTCTCAGACCCTCTTGCTCCCCTTTAGGTTGTCAGCTCACGATCTAGAGGACCCAGATTTGAGATTTTTTCGATGCCAGTTCCTTATTATAAACAGGATTGTGGAAGGTTTAAACACTTCAGAACAGTCAATACAAATTGTGTGCTAGCGGAAGCCATGTGCTAGGCAAAGACGGTTGCCCAAATGAGGAATTTATACACCAGAGGCACTCAGCTTGCTTTTAACCATTAAGGCCCAATTTCAGAAGCACTGACAATCCTTAAGTGGTAGAGTTTTTGATAATTAACAAAACAAACATCAGAGATGTATTTGCTGGTAAAATTGGGGATTTTGAATGAGTATATTAGATGCTGTAAGTGAGTTCTCATTGGACATCGGTGGTATTCATGGTGCCTGGTTAGGCCAGAGCCATGCAGAGACGACTGTGGTGTCACGTCTCTGAGGCCTGCAGCACGAGCTCCTAGATGACCCCTGGGCTCTCCTGATGCTGGGTGTACAGTAGCATCACAGCTTCCTCCTGAGGATACCGGAGGATACACCAGCTTGCAAAAACATGTGGTATAAACCATTTTATGCATGCTTATAAATAAATGTGTTTAAATAAGATGTCTAATGTATATAGTACAACTTGGTTGGAGATTTGTTTACATTAGAACCTGGCCTTCTAACGCATGTGGTGAATTCCTTAATTTCCCAAATGTTTTTCTTTGAAACTCTTTCCAGATTGTGACACAGGGAGGAACACCTGCAGCAGAGAATGGCAGTCTCACGGAGCTGATGTAATGAGATTGGAGGGAGGGCTGATACTATGGTGCAACCGACTGGACAGAGTTCTAGAGAGGTGGAGGTTCACGGAGGAGCTTCAGAAAGCTCCTGGAATCTCTGGCTGACTACCAAGTATGTGTGCAGGACAAGAATCCACGAGGGCAGGCAAAGAAGAGGCACCGTGTAGCTATGGGCTGTACTGAGGTCCTGGAGCTCGACGAGGCCGAGCTTTGTGGTAAATGTAAGTGGAGAGACCACGTGGTGATCTGGATACTCAGCTGACACACAAGAGAGACCATGCATTGAGGGCAGGTAGCTGTCATCCCAGAGTTAAGGATGGACTAGACCCTCCCTAACAAATTTTCTTTAAAAGCTGATTTATAAGGAAGTTACCTGCCTTCCAAGAAAAGCCAACATTATTTAAAGGAAGACAACAATCCAACAATCAACAATGCATAACCCACAGTTCCTGGTCTGCAATAAACGTTATTAGACATATGAAGAAGCAGGAAAATATGAAGAAAAAAATGAGTCAGTGATTGAACAGACCAGAAAAGAGAGAGGTGATGAAATTAAGAGACAGTTTTTTTGTGTGTTTTTTTTAAAAAACAGCCATTGTAAGTGCAGTCAAGGATGTTAAAAACATATATAAACATTGCAAGGCAAGAGATGGTGCGTCTCAGCAGAGAAATGGGAACTATAAAAAGAACCAAATTGAAATTTAAGAACTGAAAAATAAAGTACTCAACATAGAAAATTAATAGAAGGCATTAACAAAAAGTGAAACACTACAGAAAAAAATACCAAGGAAACCAAAGAAGCTCACTGAGTTGAAGCATACAGAGGGAAAAAGCTGAAAAAAGTACTGAACAGAACTTTAATGACTTGTAAGGTCATATCAAATCTAAGATACATTTTGGAGTCATTGAAGGGGAAAAGAGCGAGATGGCAGGAAACACGTGTTTTAAGAAATGTTAGCCAAAATCTTTACCAATTAGATGAAACACGTAAGTCCATAGTTTTAAGAAATTCAACAAACTGGGTGGGATAAAAGAAAAGAAATTCGCAATAAGGCATGTCATTAGAAATTTGCCGGAAACCCATGTAAAATTTTAAAAGCAAAGAAAAAAGACACAATACAGACAGAAAAACAATAATGCAAATTACTGCTGACATTAAAAAGAAAAAACAGTGTGAGCCAAAAGGCAGTAGAATCTTTAAAGTACTAAAAGAGAAGAAAAAAACTACTTACCTAAAACTTCATGTTCCATGAAAATATCCTTCAAAACTGAATAAATGAACTCATTAGCAGACTAACAAGAGCTCACAGAATTAATCCCCAGCAGCACTTCACAAGAATGGTTGTTCTTTCGGAGGAAATGATAACAAATAAGAATATGTAGCTACACAAATAAATGAAGAACACTTTAAATGCTAAGTACCATTAAATAAAGCTTTCCCTCCCATTTCTAACTTCTTTAAAACATAATTAAAGAAAAAATAAAAGCAATGTATTATGGCTGTCATGGCATGTAATTAAAATACATGGCAATAATAGCACAAGGGACGGGGGGAAAGACAGAAGTATGTTGCCACAGGTTCTCACACTGGGTGAGGTGGTACAATGTTGTTTGAGAGTAGCTAATAAATCAATAATGTGTATTTTAAACTCTAGTGCCACCACTAAATAAAGCAATTTGTTAAATGAGTGAGTTAACGATTTATTCTGGGTGGTAAACCCCCTTTATGGAGCTGTTGACAGAATTTGATGTGACATTTGCCTTCTGAGCGCTCTCACTCAGTGGGCTAGACGTGGGCAAGGAGCGCTGGACGGACGGGGAGCGGGAGAGGGAGAATTTTCCGCTTCCCGCGCCCAATACAATGCTCCAATTGTTAGAACGTCAAGTTAAATCCAACCAGACAGGACTGCAAGTTCCAAGGGAAACAAAATATTCCAGGAAAGTCTACCAGCAAGACCTTCGCTGCCTCCCATGGCGACATTCATTAAGAAATGTTCCCACTTACACTTCTGACAAGGGGTCTCGCCTACTAACGTGGGAACCTAAAAGAAAAGGAAACCTTTTTTGGATAGGACTTTTCCTTCACTTTCAATGCCTGTTTGAGGCAATACTGCTTATATGTTCTCTCCTGATTTAGATCTTCTATTTATTCGGAACATTTTGTGTAGTAGATACAGGAGAATTACATTTAAGGTGCTAGATACCGATTTGCTGGGCAAATGGAGACCAAGCTTTGTTGATTATGGAAGGATCAAATCTGTTACCAGGAGAAGTTTCTATGCATGTTGGGTGCACCCCTCCCCCGCCCCCAGGGTATATAATCAAAGAGCTGATGGATTTCCACATGCATTACCTGCTCCTCCTTTTCCCTGAGGACAGATGAGCTGGGTCACAGAGAAGACCTGGTGGGTCCCAGCAGGATGGCTTTCGGGCTTGGAGCTAGGCGATGCCTCCCACTCTCTTCTTCCTGAAGCCCCCGTCTTCTGAACAGAGCTCCACTCAGGCTGTTTGGACCAGCACACAGTGCGAATAATTATAATAATCATCTTGAAAATGCATGTAGTTCTTAAAAAAAAACAAAAAAACCTTAAGGGCAATATTGAAAGAAAAACAACTCTCTGAACCTTGGTCAGCTTGTAAATCAGAATTCCTCTAATGGGGTTTGCGGCCAACCTTGGCTTTGAGGGCAGCAGTGAATTGCCTGAAATGGTTTGGAGAACAAATGTTCATGCATTTTCTCCCAAGAAGAGGGTGCTCAGATTTATTGTGGGGGTGGAGGGAGAGAGGACGGTCCAAAAAAACTAAAATCCATTGTAAAGATGCATTTCTCTCAAAAATTAGGAAGCAGCAAGCGTTATCTAATCATTTAATTTGATAATTTAATCACTGCAGTGACAAGAGATAGTAGAATGAGCTTTCTGGGTGCATATTTTCTCAGTCTCACAGTCTATGAGAGTAAATATTATGGACCTATTTTACAGAAATTATTCCAATTTGGAGAATATATGTGTTGTTCTGAAAGCAAGCAATTTTTAAGGTTCAAAAATGGGTGAAACCAAAACATTTCATTCCCCAAAGTTCTGATTTTTCAATGACCGTTTCCTGCTTTCACAGATGAACAGCTCCTGCTCCAGCACGAAGCCGCCCCCCCATCCCTCCCGCCCCCGCTCCCGTGCACATGGGTTCCAGCTCCTCTCTCCCATCAAGGACGTTGCTCCCGGCACCCCCCCTGCCCGGGCTCCTGTACCTGAGGCGGCGAACTGCGGCCATCACTGGCCAGCTGGGCACTGTTTTTCTATGGCTCACAAGCTAAGAATGATTTTACATTTTAAAATGGCTTGGAAACAAAATTATTTTAAAAAGAATAATATTTGTGATATGTGAAAATTATATGAAACTCAAATTTCAGTGCCCATAGATGCTTGTACATAACAGGAAACCAAACTGCTATGCAAATTCCTCAGTGTTTGCTGTGTCTTTTCCCCTCCCCATGGCTGGGAAGCAGCTGCCCTCAGCCTGGCATTGCTTCCGGCTCTCCCTCTGAGGGTGCATGGCCCTGAGGTGCCCGGCTCAGTGACACACATCCGTGCCCATGCAGAGCTCTTCCCCAGGTCCATCCTGGCCCTGAGTATGCCCCTGGTGAGCCTTGGGTGGGAAGAGAAAAGGAGAGGCTGCAGGCCTGGGCTGCTGGGCTGGTCTCACCTGGTCCCGGTGCAGAAGTTTGAGGAGTTTGAAAAGTCTTGCAGTCGCGGTGAAAATAAATGTGAAGGCAGGACGATAGAACCTTACTATTTAACAGATTATTAGCTTGATTTAGAACTTTTAAATATTGGACGTGCTATATGGGGCTCCACTTGAACTCCTGCCTTGGGCCCTGTAAGTGTAAGGGGAAAGGGTGACCACACAGCTCACCCCTCAAGGCTTTGCTCAGCTCTCACCTTCTGAATTAGCTTGTTAGGGCTGCGACAACAAAGCACAGCAAGCGGGGTGACGTAGAACAACCAGATTGCTCTCACAGTCCTGGAGGCCAGGAGCCCAAAACCAAGGTGTGGACATGGCCCTGCTCCGCGGAAGGTACTGGGGGTGTTTGTTCCAGGCCTGTCTCCCAGGGTCCAGTAGCCGCAGGCATTCTGGGCGTGTGGATGGCCTCTTCTCCCTGGGCCTCTTCACATGCCTGCACTCTGAGTGTGCCAGTCTCCATGTTCAAATTTCTCTTCTTAATCATATTGGGCTAGGGTTCACCCTGATGACCTCAATTTCACTTGCTTGCCTCTGTAAAGGCTCTTTTTTCAAATAATTCTCAGATACCAGGGGTTAGGACATCTTTTTTGGGAGATGCAATCCAACTCATAATACCTTCTTAATGAGCACTCCCCAGGAGACTGGTCAATACTGTACCCTGCTCCCTTACCTCCAGCTCCCACACCCTAAGCCCTCTTACTCTGAGTTACTTTCTCTTTCCATTGCGATTATCACCTTCTAACATGCTTTAAAATTAACTTGTGCATTCTATTTATTATTTATTGAATGTATCCTCCTATGAGAATCTGAGATTTATGAGGGCAAAGATTTCTCTAGAACAGCACTTGGCTTGTCACAAGCACACAGTAAACATGTGTGGGGTGCATGCTTTGATCCACACTGTCTTCTAGGATAGGAAACTGCTCCTTCCCTCTTGCCTCTGGTAGGAATAATGAAATATCACCACACCTGGAGAGTGATGGCTACAGAGAGAGGTTCAGGAGGAGACCAAGGCTGTCCCTGAACACACAAAAATGTCTCAAGTTCTGTTTGGGAGGGTCCTACCACCCCCAAAACACTATGTGAACCTAAATCTTTAAATTGTGTTGAGTTCCCCAAAATGAGCCTGTACATGTAGGTAAAGCCTTGTAATTAAAGAAAGAAAGGAAAGAAAATAAAAAGGCAAAAGCAAAAAAGGAAAAGAGCTGAGTTCAACCCATGAACATTGGAGAGTGTGAGGGACATTCACCCCAGACCTACTCATATCTCTGTAAGAAAGCTGAAACCAACACTAAAGATGCAGTAAAATATAAATGACGAGTACCAATTTCAGTAATCAGACTGGCTGACATTTAAAAACTTGATACTATTCAGTGCTGTGAGGTTTGAGGAAACTTGATACTATTCAGTGCTGTGAGGTTTGTGGGAGCAGAACTTTGAGGGCCATTTGGTCACACCCAGCAGACAGAATACACAGCCTGCTCCTTGAAACAGTTTCACTTGGTACATACGTGCATAGAGCATGCTCCAGATATGTTCCTTAGCAGCACTGCTTGTAAGAGCAGAGAAAGAGACACCAACCCAAATGGCCATCAGCATGGGTAAAAAAAAAAAAAAAAAAAAGAAGATAAGTTGTAGTATATCCACCAGTGGTTTTCCACTCTGAATGTACCCTAAAAACACTTGGGGAGCTTTTAAGAAGACCTGTGCTGATCCTCAACCCAGATACAATAGAATCTTTATTGCCAGGTATGGAATTTAATTTGTGAATCATAAAAGAAAAAAAAACAGAATTGAAAAACACTTATTATGCCTTGGAATACTACTGTGTTTCAACAGTGTTCAGAAATATGTGCTATCATGGGTAGATCTCTAAGCATATCATTAATTAAAGAACAAGCCATAGACAGTGACAGTATGTTTTACATAAACACACAGTGGTAGGCAGTCCTTCAATGATCTCTGCCTCTACATCCCCTCCCCTTAGGAAGAACCCCTCTTCTTGGACTTACTGACCAGCTTTGATGAATAGAATGTGGGGAAGTAATGGAATGTCATTTCTAAGATTAGGTTACAAACGGCCGTGGGTTCCATCTTGAGTGCTATCCTTCTCCCTTGGACTTCTTGCTGGGGCAATCCAGCTCCCAGTCACGAGGCAGCCCTGTGGGGTGGTGGTGGTGGGGTGAGGACAAGGGAATAGGAGCCCGCCAGCAGCCAAGTGAGTGGGCTTGGATGTAGGGCCTCCCCGGCTTGATGAGCAACAAGCTTGACTGTCACGTAGTGAGACAGCCCAACAAGAAGTGCCTGCGAAGCAAGCCCCCACATGCCTAACCTAGAAGCACCTAAGTTGTCTTAACTGCTACCTTCAGGGTAATTGGTTGCATAGCTATAGACAACTGATAACACACAAGAATATTTTCAATGGTTCTAGGCATACATGTATAAAGGCATACAAAAGATGCTGAAAGATACAGACAAAAATGACAGGGGTGATGTGGGTCTGGGTATGATTTTATAAGGACTGGTCAAAGAGATATTAGCTTTATCTGCATACTTTCAATTTCATGTACTAGGAGATTAATACATTAATGGATTGGTAGTTTAATTAAAATTTAATTAAAATTTAACTTAAGGAGGTGTAGTAAAGTGTGTCTTTCCTCAGGAGAGGCAGCCAGCCTTCGGTGGCTGTGAATTGCGTTGAGGACTGTTTGTGGTGCCTCCAGAATGACTTGAAGAGCCTTCCACTTGCATCCCTTCTCTTGGTGAAACATTTCTGAGCATAGTATCTCGGGTTTGCGGCCAATTTCGTCATCATAGTCCATGCCACAGTCCAGACCACTTGGGAAAAGTGGGCTGGGGAAGGAAAGAGGTCAAATGAACAGAGAAAATGTGCTCGTGGGGAATGGGAACATGGTTGCAGGGGAAGCCCTGAGGTTTCAAGAGTTTTTGTGATTTCTTCTACCATTGCAGTAGCAACAACTTAAGACAAATAATAAGCAGTATACTTGCTAGAATCCTGGAATGCCAGCCAAGTAAAGGCAACTGCTTTAACTGAGGTCCAAAGAAAGTAGTTCCTTACTCGGTTAACTGGGGAAAGGCCTGAAGTCCACTAGAAAAATCCTGGTTTGTGGTTTCCAATAAGAGCAGCATCGTCATACCAGCTAACATTCATTGGGCTCCTACTATGGATGCTCTACTCAACCCTCATACCCAACATTATGAGGTTCATAACTCTGACTTTTTAGAATAGTTCATTGAAAAGCTTACAAGTGAGATAACTTACCCAAGGTCGTCTAGCCAGAAAGGGAAGAAGCTAGGCTGTCTTCCCAGGCTCTTGTGCCTTCCTTCATCACCTTCTTGGGTAGACATGGCAGATTTAAAGCATTGTCTGAAAACTCCTTGAAACTCTTTAGAGGCAGGGTCGGTTTCCTCCTTTGAGTCTGAAAGGCCTCTGAGTGTGATGAGTGTAATGCTAATGTGACTTCTGAGGCTAAGTCACTGAAGGCAATAGCGATTCTGCCTGGCTCTCTTGGTACACTTGTTTTAGAACCCAGCCTCCACACCATGAAGAAGTCCATGGACAGGACACATGTAGGTGATCTGGTCCACAGTCCCACTCAGCCCTCAGCAGCTGGCCAGCATCTACCACGAGACATGTGAGTGAGGAGGTCTTAGGATTAATGCCAGGTCCAGCTACCATCTGATGGCAACATATGAGAGACCCTGATCAAAGCCCAGATGACCCCCAGAAACAAGATAATAATAAAACAACTGGTGTTTAAAGTCACTAGGTTTTTGGTGAATAGTTACACAACATTGGCTAAACATCCTATATAATAAAAGCCTAATATGCAAATCGACCAAAGGAACGACCAGTTGCTATGACATGCACTGACCACCAGGAGGCAGATGCTCAACGCAGGAGCTGCCCGCAGGCCCCAGGCCCCGCCCGTCACCCCACAGATTGTCCCTGATCGCCGGCCAGGCCTAGTGACCCTACCCGTGCATGAATTTCATGCATTGGGCCTATAGTATCTATATATTTACTAGGGCTAGAACCAGGCATGGCCAATGCCTAGCAAAGGATATCCAATAGGGAATATCCAGAAGGGAATTAGTGAAAGAAAATCTCATCATCCACTTTATCAATCTTCTGGCCACTGTCCAGAGGTCAAATGGAAAAGCTGGCTTAGCCAGGTATCTACAAGTGTTTGAAGAACAAAACCAGTTCTGGACAAGTCGCTGGAGCTGCCATTCATTGAGAGAGTCCAGTGTGTGAGGCTATGTTAAGCACTTTATAAGTGTGTGATTATTTCATCTTTGCAACAACACTGTAAAGAAGATATACTTAGCTCTGTTCCTTGAGGTACATAAAGCAGACAAGTGTTAACAAGTTGCCTTAAAGTTACATAGCCAGTAAGAGGATGTATTAGTCAGGAAGAGCCAAGGTGCTGTAACAAAGAGACTCCGAGATAAATTGGCTTAAATGGGGCACAGGTGGACTTTTCTTCCACCAGCCAGCCCTTAGTGAGGCAATGCAGGCTTGCAGGGCTTCTCTATCTTCTAATACATGGCTCCCATCTATAGTCCCAAGGTTACCCAGCTCTCACCATTTTGCAGACTATAGAAAATGGAAAGGGCTGTGGAGGTGGCTACACATTTATTTTAGGGGTGCAATTTAGAATTGGCACATGGCATTCTTATTCACATCCCATTGGCCAGAACTAGTTCCCCAGGACTCCAAAATGGGACAAAGGTCAATGAAGTAATAAGTTCAACTCACGACTTTGCCCAGTGTTAACTTTTTCTGCATAATAAACTATCCCCAAACCTAGTAACTTCAAATGGTAAACACTTGTTAGTTCTTATAATCTTGGTCCGGTGGTTGGCTCTTCTGGTCCAGGCTGGCTTGGCTGAATCCAGAGGTCATCAGGTGGCTGGACTTGGGTTGGATGGTCTATGATAGCCTTACAGGACTGGTGATTGGAAGATTGGTTGGCCTAGGGACTCCAGCTGAGGGAGGAGAGGCCACCACGTGGCCTTTTGGCCTCCAATAGATTATCTTGGGCTTCTTCACATGGTGGTTTCATGGTTTCAGAGTAGGCAAGGCCCAATGCCCAAGTTCTACTTGTGTCAGGTTAGTTATTGTACCCATGGCTGAACCAAGTCACATGGTCAAACTCAGAGTCAGTGGAGGATGGGCTACAGGCAGGTGAATACAGAATGCATGATAACATTGCAGGCCATTACTGCAAACATTTGCCACATCTGTGCATCTATTCCTGGGTATTAGAATGGTTTCAGGCATGGTCAGTAAATTCGTGTTTTGGAGATTCAAGTCCTGTGTATCTCCCAACCTCTTTCCACTTGGAAACCTTGACTGATTAAATAGCATGAGGTGACCTGCTGGCAATGAAGGGAGACTCCTACTGAGTACGTCCTGCTCAACATTTGACAAGCTGACCTACTTCTTATGAGTAAACTAGAGACCCGGTGCACAAAAATTTGTGCACTCGGCGGGGAGGGGGGTCCCTCAGCCCGGCCTGTGCCCTCTTGCAGTCTAGGACCGCTCAGGGGATGTCCACCTGCTGGCTTAGGCCCGTTCCTCAGGGAATCGGGCCTAAGCTGGCAGTCAGACATCCCTCTGGCAGCCCGGGAGCCCTTGGTGGATGTCTACTTGCCAGCGGGGAGCAGGCCTAAGCTGCAGTTGGACATCCTTAGTGCTGCTGAGGAGGCAGGAGAGGCTCCCACCACCACCGCTGTACTGGCAGCTGTTAGCCTGACTTGTGACTGAGCAGAGCTCCCCCTGTGGAAGCACACTGACCACCAGGGGGCAGCTCCTGCATTGAGCGTCTGCCCCCTGGTGGTCAGTGTGTGTCATAGTGACCAGTCATTCTCAGTAGTTCTGCTGTTAGGACCAATTTGCATATTACCCTTTTATTATATAGGATAGAGGCCTGGTGCACGGGTGGGGGCCAGCTGGTTTGCCCTGAAGTGTGTCCCGGATCAGAGTGGGGGTCCTGCTTGGGTGCCTGGCCAGCCTGGGTGAGGGACTGAGGGCTGTTTGTAGGCTGACCACAGCCCCTTCAGGGTGGGGGGTCCCGCTGGGATGACTGGCTAGCCTGCATGAGGGGCTGAGGGCCATTTTTAGGCTGGTTAAGCCCCCCAGTGGGGACCCTCACCCCATGGGTGTGTGGCCAGCCTGGGTGAGGGGCTGAGAGCTGTTTTCAGGCTGGCCACACCCCCTTCAGGATGGGGGTCTCTACTGGGGTGCCTGGCAAGCCTGGGTGAGGGGCTGAGGGCCATTTTCAGGCTGGTCATAGTCCCTTCAGGGAGGGAGGGGGGTTCCCGCTGGGGTACCTGGCCAGACTGGTTGAGGGGCTGATGGCAGTTTTCAGGCTGGCCACGCCCCCCAGCGACTCAAGTCCCAGCCTCTCCTTTTTTTCTTTTCTTTTTTTTCTGGGATTTATTTATCTTCAATAATTGAAACTTTGTAGCCTTGAGCAGAGCCCAGTGCTGACCAGGGCAGGTGGGAAGCTTGGCTTCCTGCCTGAAGCTGGTCCATCCTTGCTGCTTGACACAGTCACTGCAAGGAAAAAACATCTGCACAGCATATGTTTCAAAGGACTTGACATATATGGCATACTGTTCTTAATATATTTGCTCCCCCTCTTAGCGCTATGGGTTTTAAACAAGACCACCTCCCTGAGAAAGGTTGTTTCCTCAAGTGAGGATTTTTCGCTGGAGTTAGGATTAACAGGACTAAGGAAGAGAATAAATCAGTGAAACCTCCTAGTGTTACAGAAATACCATGTACTACTTATGAAGAACTTGGACTAAGACTGTTAGCAATAAGTTTGGGACTTGTTGGGCCCACATCCCCAGGGGTCAGCCCACCAGGGAAAGCACCAAAGCCTATACCCCTGGAGACTCACCGACACAGGGCAGTCCCAGGGAAGGCAAGCAGCGAGGCGGGGAGGACATAACCTTTACTGAGTAGGATAATCTCCTTCAGTCACTTCCTTGTAGCTTATCAGTAGAGCAGTGACCTTGGAATAGCCCTTATAATGGAACACAGAGATTAACCTAGACAGGATTAAACTCAACAGAACTAGATTAACAAATGCCCTAACCTTTGGAATAGAATGGATAGGACTAAAATCAACTGGTATAAATACAGATGTAACAGGACAATAAAGACAGAACCTGGCTAGAGAACCTGGCTGGAGAACCTGGCTAGAAACTGGCTAGGCTGCTGATCAACTGAATGCTGTCTCCGTGTCATTCCTTCTTCACCGACTCCATTGGGAACCCCTGGACCTGCTGGGGTTGGACCCCAACAGCTTCCTCCATTGCCGGGGCAACCCAAGCCTTCTGCTTGCTCCAGCTCCATGGCCATTGCCATTCTTGTGATGGAGTGATGAATTGATGGTTAATTTGCATATTACTCTTTAATTAGATAATCATGATTCAGTAATTCTTACATTATGGACCTGTACTCTACTGGTGTTATATAGAAAAATAGGCAATAAAAGATGATTAAGAGAGAGCCACTGGACCTGATGACTCAGGCACAAATCCCAGGGCACTGATCACCTGGTGGCAAGCTTTAGAGCACACCCATTCCCCATACTCAGCCATCTCTCTCCGAGTGGCACTGGGGAAGGTGGCAGGTTGCATGGCAGTGAGCAGCAGTGTGGCACCTGAAGTTGGGAGCCTGAGGCCTCTCTGAGGCCAGCATTTTAGGTCTTAAGCCAGGACCTGCCCCAATGACTGCAGACTAAGTCAGGGAGCTAAGGCTACTTGGACCCCACACCAAAGTGAGGGTTTAAGAATCATTGGGGGAACAGCCCAGATGCTTTGTGTTCATTTATCTAGAAGTCCCCCAAATGACTCTCTCCCCACAAATGATTCGTATGTGCTGCCACTGGAAGGGCATCTCCTTCTCACCATGGGGAGGCTGTCCTTACTCATTCATCATACCTGCCAGTTTGACAGCTCCACAGGCAGCAAGGAACAGAAATGGCAGATGTAGCAACAGGAAGAATCCTCGAACCACAACCCCACGTGACTGGTGGAGACCCTTTGGAGCAGTGGTCGCCAACTTTTCGGACCTCACCGACCACCAGTGGTCTGCGGACCACCAGTTGGCGACCACTGCTTTGGAGCACCCAACAGAGTGCAGCATGGCCATGCTAAGTTAGAAACAGATGCTTCTTTCTATCTACTCAACCCAAACCATGGTGTTTCCTGGGTCACTGCTAATATCCTGGCAGCCATGAGAGCAATGCGCCTTCTCTCAGGGTCCCTCAAGCAGAGGTTTCATGAACCAGTCCTCTCTCTTATGAAGAGGAAAGAAAAAGGAAGTGCAGTGTGAGTGCCAGTAGAGGAAGGGAAACAAAAAGGCATAACTCTGCTATCCTGTTGCCAGCAGCAGCGGGGAATTGCTGGCATCACTAGTGCCAGTGCTGGATGGCTCTGGATATACCAGCCAGGCTTGTGGCCTTGGCCAGTGCACAGTGGTGCCTGTGGCCCTGAGCCCAGGAGTGCAGGCCAGGCCTGGCTGTGTTTCCCTTTGCCCCTCACTTGGGGTGACTCAGACAAACCAGGTGCCTCCCTTTGACACCCTTTCAGGCCTGCGCACACCAGGCAGCACCCTTTCCTCAGAACCCAGCTCCTCTAATTCCTGCACAGCAAAACCTCCCCGTACTGAGATCACAGCTGGGCCCCTTCCTAAACACTGAAACTCGAGGCATTGTCCTGCCTCACTGAGCGTTCATGTCCTCTGCCAACTGGGAAAATAGATAACAGCTCATCAAAGTCAGCATTAGGTGACATCCTATATAATAAAAGCCTAATATGCAAATTGTCCCCTTGACCAGGAGTTTGACCACTCACTATGATGTGCATTGACCACCAGGGGGTGGTGTGGACCATGGAGGTGCTGCCGACCCCGATGGGCCCTGATGAGAGCGGGACCACGATGGGATAGTGGAGCAGGTAAGCGGGTGGTGCCAGACCAAGGTGAGTGCGAGCAGGGACCGATCACCCCACTGATTGCCCTGCAGACGGTGACCAGCAGTGGCGGCAGGGGGCAGGGCCACTGCCCAGCTCCCAGGTGCTGAGGGAGCTGGGTGGAGGCCCGATGACTCAGGCGGAGGGGGGACATGGAGGCCCAGGTGCTGCCCAGGGTGCAGAGGTTAGCTGGGACCTGCCCTTCTACACTAGATGCTCATGCTTTGATCACCAGCCAGGCCTAGGGACCACACCCATGCACGAATTTCATGCACCAGGCCTCTGGTAAGGTATAAAAACCATCAGGAACAGGACTCAGCCATGGTTCGAATTTAACTGAAGGTCTTTATGACTAATCAAAATAGGCTTTTATTCTCCTACTAGAGGCCCGGTGCACAAAAATTTGTGCGCTTGGTGGGGAGGGGGGTCCCTCAGCCCAGTTTGTGCCCTCTCACAGTCTGGGACCCCTCAGGGGATGACCACCTGCTGGCTTAGGCCTGCTCCCTGGGGGATTGGGCCTAAGATGGCAATCAGACATCCCTCTGGCAGCCCGGCAACCCTCGGAGGATGTCCACTTGCAAGTGGGGAGCAGGCTTAAACTGCAGTCGAACACCCTTAGCGCTGCTCAGGAGGCAGGAGAGGCTCCCACCACCACTGCTGTACTGGCAGCCATCAGCATGGCTGAGCAGAGCTCCTCCCATGTGAGAGCGCCCTGACCACCAGAGGGCAGCTCCTGCATTGAGCGTCTGCCCCCTGGTGGTCAGTGTGTGTCATAGTGACCAGTCATTCCCAGTCCTTCTGCTGTTAGGGTCAGTTTTCATATTACCCTTTTACTATATAGGATAGAGGCCTGGTGCGTGGGTGGGGCCGGCTGGTTTGCCCTGAAGGGTGTCCCGGATCAGGGTGGGGGTCCTGCTTGGGTGTCTGGCCAGCCTGGATGAGAGGATGGTGGCTGCTTGCAGCTGGTCACACCCCCTGCAGGGTGGGGGTCCCCACTGGGGTGCCTGGCCAGTCTGGGTGAGGGGCTGAGGGCCGTTTTCAGGCTGGCAGGTGACTGAAGCTCCCAGCCTCTTTTTTTTTTCTTTTTTTTAATTCTGGGATTTATTTACCTTCTATAGCTGTCGCTGGAGCTGAGAGCCGGCTCCAGCTCTGAGGCTGCAGCTGGCTGAAAGCAGGTATCTGGGTTTGTTTAGCTTCTATAATTCAAACTCTGTTGCCACCACTGGCACTCTAAGATCTGAGCCCGCTGGTGACTGAAAGCAGGTTTCTGGGTTTGTTTAGCTTCTATAATTGGAACATTGTTGCATCCGGAGCTCAGAGCTGGGCTGCGGCAGGCGGGGAACCTTGGCTTCCTCCGTCACTGGAGCAAGCAAGCCTCATGTTCTCTTCAGCTGCCTGGCTGCCGGTCGCCATCTTGGTTGGCAGTTAATTTGCATATCACCCTGATTAGCCAATGGGAAGGGTAGCAAAGTTACGGCTAATTACCATGTTTGTCTATTATTAGATAGGATAATATTTGCATTTTAAACTAAGAGGCAACCTGAGATCTTATGAGAAGAATGAGCCCTGTGGAGGCCCTCCTTGAACACTGCGCGGCTGTGGGGTTTCTCACTGCAGACTGTGGAGGCCTGTGAGTGTCAGAGAGAGCCACAGGCAGCGGCGGGAAGGCTGAAGGATTCTGATGTGGAACAGGTCTGAGGAGGTCCCTGCTCTTCTGGACATAAGACAGGTCCTGCTGAGGAGGTTCCTGATTAAACCAGCATCCACTTTAAGAATCCACTCGGTAACACAAAAGCAAAAGTGATTTTCCAAAAGTTTTCACACATGTGAAACATTTCCTTGCACAGCCCTTTCTCACACCCAGAGGAGCTTTGTTCTGAATGGAGAGGGTTACAAAACAGTTTCAGAGAATTTTCCTATGCATCTGCCTCTAAAAATAGCCCTTTATTTCCTTCTTATCCAATGACAAAAGATGTTAACAGCTAAAAACAAAGTGAAGAGAAACACACACTTTAAAAACAGAGTGCCTGTAAAAGGAAAGCTCCCATCTCTAATTGCGTGCCCCACCTTTCCTCCACCGCAGCTGGAGGGCACTGTGGCCAGAGCCAGCCTCATGGCCAGACTCAGTGCAGATCCCAGGGTTCTTGGGGGTGAGCCAGCCTTGCAGGGTTCCTGGGGTTCCTTCCCACAGCTTCCTGTTTTGTTCTGGGGAAATTGGAAAGAGGAATTGGCAGCAGACGCCAAGTTTCATGGGGGCCTGAGTTAAACTCTCCTGGAAAGTGTCACAGCCTTAGGAAGGCCGCTTTGAGGGGGGACTAGCCAGGATTTTCTGAGAAAGGAGCTGAAACAGAACCCCATCCATGGTAGGTGACAAGGGAAGGCCTTGGCTCAGGCAGCGGGGAGGATCAGGGTCCTTCCCAGTGTCTGGCACACAGCAGGCGGCTCAGGGTTGAGCTGGTGCCCCATCCAGCCCTAGGCCTCTGTCTTCATGTGCTCAGGCCCTGGCCCCTCACGCGCCCACACTACGGGAGGGCAGTCCAATGCTCCCCACGGTTGCGCTTGTCACCCTTTCTCACAGCATTAGCAGTGTCTCAGGGAAGGACTCTGATTGGTCTGTCCCAGTGTCTGTAGCCTCTCTTTAGACCAATCTCATTGCTGGTTGGATGGGATAGTACAATGGCTGGGCCTGACTTCTGACCCACCAGGCATTGGCTTCCAGAAGAAGGGCATTGCCAACCTCTGCAGGGAGGGAAAGACAGGAAGGCTCTGACTTCCACCCTGAGACAGGAAGGCTCTGACTTCCACCATGAGAACCACTCAGATCATGGGAGTCACTCCTCGGCCATGGGAACCACCCAGAGCAGGGGAGCTGCCCAGAGGGGCATGGGTAGGGCAGCAGAGAGCAGCAGTGCTGAACTTGGCCTACACTGGGCCCAGACATGACGGCCACACAGGCTTCAAAGTGGAGTAGCTGGAGGCTTGTGACTCAGTCCTGTGCATTATTTTCAACAGAGAAAATATAGAAATATTTTAAACTAGAGGCCCGATGCACAAAGATTCGAAGATTCGTGCAAGAATGGGCCTTCCTTCCCCTGGCTGCCGGCACCGCCTTCGCTCCTGCCAGAGCCGCCTTTCCACCTTCCCACACTGCCCAGAGGCCTGGAGCGGCTGGGGCGGTGCGGAACGTCTGAAACGATGCAAGTGTCCCACCCTGCCCCCAGCTGCTCGGCGCCTGTGTATGCAAATTAACTTGCCATCTTTGTTGGGTTAATTTGCATACCCACTCCTGATTGGCTGGTGGGTGTTGCGAAGGTATGGACAATTTGCATCTTTCTCTTTTATTAGTGTAGATATCCCACAATGGGAGATGGTTAAGTACATTATAACATGATCGAGAAGTTTTAATGGCAGTAAGGTGGTTACATAATGATATGAAAAGTGAGAGCCAGGACACAAAAATCCATGTGGTGTGTGGGCTCCCTCCCCTGAAAACAATGTAAACAAAAACATGTGCCTGTCCACCATGTTGCCTTGGCAGGATGAGGCCCCTTGGCCTCCTTGAAGTGACCATGTCTTCCGTTGGTTATTGGAAACCAAATGTATCATAATAATATCATTAACAAAACAGAACTGTAGAGATTTAAGAATCACTAGAGGAGATAAACCCCCAGGCTCCTAGAAGACCAAGTCCTGAGAGGTGAGGGGGGGGGGGCAGCAGAGAGGAGAGAAGCAAAAAAGAGAGGATCCCCAGAAATGACAATTCTTTCCTTTCTTTTGGAAGTGATGTTTTCTGAGCAGCCGTATACACATGATCCCCTTTAACTGTCCCAACAGCTCTAAGAGGCTGTACACCCTTTGCTCATCTTTTAGACGAGGAACCTGAGGTTGGTGAGGTTAACTGACTTTCCCAGACTGCACTGCCAGCAGTGCAGATGTGCTGGGTGTGGGGCCTGGCTCCTCAGCCACACTGCAGCCCAAGCAGTGAGATCATGTGGTATTTATCTTTCTCTGACTGGCTTATTTCACTTAGCATAATGCTCTCCAGTTCCATCCATGCTGTTGCAAATGGCAAGAGTTCCTTCTTTTTCACTGCAGCCTAGTATTCCATTGTGTAGATGTACCACAGTTTTGTAATCCATTGATCTACTGATGGGCACTTAGGCTGTTTCCAGATCCTAGCTATGGTGAATTGTGCTGCTATGAACATAGGGGTGCATATATCCTTTCTGATTGGTGTTTCTGGTTTCTTGGGATATAGTCCTAGAAGTGGGATCACTGGGTCAAAAGGGAGTTCCATTTTTAGTTTTTTGAGGCAACTCCATATTTTCCACAGTGGCTGCACGAGTCTGCATTCCCACCAGCAGGGCAGAAGGGTTCCTTTTTCCCCACATCCTCTCCAAAACTTGTTGTTTGTTGATTTGTTGATGATAGCCATTCTGACAGGTGTGAGATGATAACGCATTGTCATTTTGATTTGCATCTCTCGTATAATTAGTGACTTTGAGCATGTTTTCATATGTCTTTCGGCCTTCTGTATGTCCTCTTTTGAAAAGTGTCTATTTAGGTCCGTTGCCCATTTTTTGATTGGATTGTGTACCTTCCTATTGTTAAGTTGCATGAGTTCCCTGTAAATGTTGGAGATTAAACCCTTATTGGTGATAACATTGGCAAATATGTTCTCCCATGCAGTGGGCCTTCTTGTTGTTTTGTTGATGGTTTCCTTTGCTGTGCAAAAGCTTTTTATTTTGATGTAGTCCCATTTGTTTATTTTCTCTTTAGTTTCCATTGCCCTAGGAGCTGTATCAGAGAAGAAATTCCTTTGGCATATGTTTGAGATTTCGCTGCCTGTGGATTCCTCTAGTATTTTTATGGTTTCCCGTCTTACATTTAAGTCTTTTATCCATTTTGAGTTTATTTTTGGGTATGGTATGAGTTGGTGGTCTAGTTTCATCTTTTTGCATGTATCTGTCCAATTTTCCCAACACCATTTATTGAAGAGACTGTCTTGACTCCATTGTATGCTCTTGCCTCCTTTGTTGAATATTAATTGGGCATTGTGGTTTGGGTCGATTCCTGGATTCTCTATTCTATTCCATTGATCTATATGTCTGTTCTTGTGCCAGTACCAAGCTGTTTTAAGAACAGTGGCTTTGTAATACAGCTTGATATCTGGTATTGAGATTCCACCTACTTTGTTCTTCTTTCTCAGGATTGTTGCAGCTATTCGAGGTCTTTTTTTTAATTCCCAATGAATTTTTGGAGCATTCGTTCTAGATCTGTGAAATATGCCTTTGTTAATTTAATGGGGATTGCATTGAATCTATAGATTGCTTTGGGTAATATGGACATTTTGATGATGTTGATTCTACCAATCCATGAACACGGTATGTTCTTCCATCTGTTTATGTCTTCCTCTATCTCTTTTTTCAGTGTCCTGTAGTTCTTCACATATAAGTCTTTTACCTCCTTAGTTAAGTTTATTCCTAGGTATCTTAATTTTTTGGTGCGATGGTAAATGGGATTGCTTTTTTAGTCTCACTTTCTGTAAGTTCACTATTGGTGTATAGAAATGCCATAGATTTCTTGGCATTAATTTTGTATCCTGCTACATTGCCGAATTCATTTATTAAGTCTAATAATTTTTTGATGGAGTCTTTAGGGTTTTCTATGTACAGTATCATGTCATCTGAAAATAAGGGCAGTTTTACTTCTTCTTTTCCAATTTGGATGCCTTTTATTTCTTCTTCTTGTCTAATTGCAATGGCTAACACTTCCAGTACTATGTTGAACAGGAGTGGTGAGAGGGGGCATCCCTGTCTTGTTCCTGTGCTTAGGGGAAATGGTTTTAGTTTTTGCCCATTGATTATGATGTTGGCTGTGGGTTTGTCATATATGGCTTTTATTATGTTGAGGTATGATCCTTCTATTCCTACCTTGCTGAGAGTTTTTATCAAAAAAAGGGTGTCGGATTTTGTCAAATGCTTTTTCTGCATCAATTGATATGACTATGTGGTTTTTATGGTAAGGACTTCTTGAGACTATGCTGGAAAATCCGCTGTCATCACTGTTCAAAAGCCATATATCACTTAGAGGCATTTTTATGAAAAAATTAGAACTGAGTCTTTATGTATTGTTCATACCATACATATTTTCTAAAAAATGTATTTCATTTCTGTTGCATTGGTCCTTCTGTTGCCAAGGAGACAGAACTAAGCTGTTGGTGAATAATTGTCTGCCCTCAGCAAGGCCTAGAGAGAGAACTTATCAGAGTCTCTATAGGGCCTGGGCAGAGTCGGCCTCTGTCCACAGCCAAGAGAGGAATGAGGGGCTTGTGAGGTACCCATATAAGGGGGGGTGCAGATGGAGTCTTTCCTCCCACCTCCCACTGTCCAGCCAGCAGGAATCATGCCATTGCCAGCCTGTGTCCCCCACACCGGACCCACGCAGGGAGCCTGCAGCCACCCCACCACCGTTTGCATTTTCTTGCTTGAGTTTTCTCTGGAAGCCAGCGCTCTCTTGCCGGGATCGTGGCAGGCCAGAGGTGCCAACATAGAATGGGAGCAGCCCTCCACCACGAGCAACGAGGATACTGCTCCAAGGATGCTCTCCACTGCCACGATGCCCCAGGGGGTCAGCTCTCTGCCTAGAGGTGTGGGCTAGCACCTCCGTTATGGCTTCTTTTTGGTCCCTGCCTTACACTTGCTCAATTTGTGCTTTGGGGGTTATCTCCCAAGTAAACTTGCACTCAGATCCTGGTCTCAAGTCTGCTCCGGGGGCAACCAAACAGACGGCCACACACTGAAGCCAGACCGGGTGGGTGGGCAGGAGCTAGGAGCAGTGTTCCCTGGCTCCTGTTCTGTTCTGCCCTCACCTGCAAGCTCCCGTCTCTTTTTCCAAGTGCACTATAGACCAATTAGCCTAAACCCACAGAGCTGCATGCTCTGAATGACGCGCAAGGATTTGAGGGGCTCCACACCCTGGTGAGAGTGTAAGCCAGCTACCCAGTCCTTGAAACAGACTCAGCATTTCTATTTCCAGAGAAGGGTACAGGCCAAGGCAGGAAAACGCCACCATCAGGCGGGACTTGTTTTAGGCCAGAGAGATGCCTGGAGAGCATCGCATCCAGGTGATCCCTCCAGCAGCTCCAGCTCCGCCTCAGCCTGGCTTCTCCCACTAAATGAACAAAGGAGAATTGACGAGGGAGGGGAAAGCCTTCTCACCTTCTGGAATCTTCTGCCTGGCCTTTTCCAGTTCAACTTCCTCAGGTTTAAAGGTTTGCAAATCCCAGCTGAGAAGGATCATAGTCGGAAAACCATTTGGTGCATGAAATACCCCCACACCTTTCAGATGCTCCGCTAATGCCCTGCCTGGCAGGGAAGGACTGCAGCTGGTAAGCACCTCTGCCTGGCTATGCCCAGGGACTTCCTTCAGGTTCCTAGAAAGGACTGTCCTCCGGCACCTTCAGTGCTAATAGAAGCAATTGTCTCTGCTCCTCAAACATACAAAACACCCACTTTCCCCCGAGACTCACTCAGTTTTACTCTAGCAGTGGTTCTCAACCTTCCTAATGCCGCGACCCTTTAATACAGTTCCTCATGTTGTGGTGACCCCCAACCATAAAATTATTTTCGTTGCTACTTCGTAACTGTAATTTTGCTACTGTTATAAATCATAATGTAAATATCTGATATGCTATATGTGTTTTCCAATGGTCGCGACCCACAGGTTGAGAACCGCTGCTCTAGAGAATATCCAGTGTTAGAACCTAAACTGTTGTTTTCTCACTTCATTTCAGAATCTGCTGATGAACTAAGCATGAAAGTGTCCTCTATTGCAACACAAGGTTGTGTATTGCAGCCACTTGGTAACACAGTGATTTTACACTGCTCTCTGAGGGCACCAGGGCCGGCTTTAAAAACTCCTATCCTTTCTGGGCTGTTCCAATGAAGGCTCGTCCCCTGCTCACCCTCCTAAGGTTTCTCGTATGAGTTGTCTTGCCAAGTACTAACGAGAATGACACGGCGGCTGTCCGGGGCTTCTCACGGCAGCTTCACCTGCAGGGAGGGAGAAAGGCGATATTCTCAGCTTGCTGATCAATTTGTACAAAATTACCAAGGTTAGGCGAACAGAGTGCGAGAGACTTTACCTTTAGACTCATACATGTCTGGGCATATGGGCAGAATGGGGTAAGAGCTAGCCGCTCAGACAGACAGACCTGAGTTCGAGCTCCCCTCCTCCCCACCTAGGGACTGGGGCAAGTCATCACCCCCCTGAGCTCTGGCTTCCTCACGGAGTTATTGTGGGGATTAGGGGAGATAATATTCAAGGAGTGCCATGCTTGGTGCTTGGGTACAGGAACCGTTACTTGCCAACTGATTACATCCCATTTTGTCTTCTGCAAGTAAATACAGCCCCATCCCCAACAAGAAAGCGGACGGTGTGAGGACACCAGCTTCGTTTGCCCGCTTGCCCGGCACCTTCCTCCTCCTCCGGCCTGGTCCTCCTCCCAGGGCCTGACCTTTGACGGGCTGTGTGGGCGCTGCCGCCTTTCTTTCTCTGCAGCCATGAGGGATGAGTCTCGGGCATCCCCACCCGCCCCTGCCCTGGTCACAGTGCTGGGTGCAGGAGGACATGGTTAAGCAGCCTCTATCCGAGTCCTTCCTGCACCATTTTTACGGTCAGAGATAGAAAAGACTCTTGGTGCTAAGTTTGAGGGGTGAGGCTTTTACGCAGATGGGGGCCCCTTTCCTGCTGTATTGGTCAGCGCTTGCTCAGAAAAGCAGGACCTTTAGAAGATATATTTTTAGGGATTTATTACAGGGAGTTGCCTTTTTGTGATGGTAAGAGCTGGTTGAAGGTCGAGAGGAGGCCGTTCTCCATCTGAGCAGGAGCCTGAAGTCTGCAGGGCAGGCTGTGGAAGGAGAGGGCGTGAAGGGGGAGCCAGGATAAGCAGAAACCTGCAGGAAGAAGGGAATTCAAGGGGGGAGGCTGGGAGCCACAGGGTCTCTCCTCACCTCCAGGCCACCCACTGTGATGATGGGGGGGAAGCTGGGATCCTCCAGATGTGGCTAAACATTTGGCTCACGAGTCAGAGAGGGACAAACAGGTAAAATGAAGTGTTCCCGCAAGTTACTCCATTGAGTCGGCCCTGCCAGAACAGTGGCAGCCATCACAGGCAGCCGTAAAGCAGTGGTCCGGGGACGAACCTGGCTTCTTTCACGCTTGTTTTTCGGATCTAAAGCCAAGCCAAAATCACAGAGACAAACTCCATGGCTGCTTGCCAAAGTCCCTTCCTGCATCCCATAATACGTGTTGCCCAATCCCAGAATGCTTTGCTTCACTGGCGGATACATGGACATCTGCTGTATAAAAAGGAGAAGCCTGCTAACTATGCCCCAAGTGGTTAACCCCAGCACCTTCCGAGTCCTCGACCAGAAAGCCCCTGAGCCGCACCCAGCGCAGAGCCTGGGCCTCCGGCCCTCGCACCCTCAGGGCCTCGATGAACCGCCTTCGCTTCTATCAGCGTCCCTGGTCCAAACTCTTTCACATCAGGAGCCAAAACCCAAACGCCTCACAGGGTCCACAAGGGCTCACCTTCACCTTCCTCTCCCCCCGTTCACCACCTTCCAGCTTCGGGCTTCTCTCCGCCTCCAAAGCAGGCCTCGGTCCCCCCAGCTTCCCTGAGCGGGACTGGGAGTGCCCTGCTCCTCCCCTGGCCTCCTCCTCCTCCTCCTCCTCCTCCTCCTCCTCCTCCTCCTCCTCATCCTCCTCCTCGGGTCTCAGGTGAAATGCCATCTCCCCTGAGGAAGCCCTCCTGGGCCACCGCGCTCAGAGTCTCTCCCTCAACCCCACTTGTGTCCCCTTCCCGCTTGTTTCTCACCATTGCACGTATCAACCTCTGAACACGTATCCTTTGCGCCTGAATTTACTCCCCGGCTGCTGAGAGAGCGCAGCAGAGCTCTGTGGTTTCCTGGTGCCGCAGGGGTGGGAGCGGCCCGGGTGCATGGCTCTTCGCCCTTTGCCCTTTGCCCTTTTTGGGTTTCCTTCAGCCCTGCCCCGTCCTGGCAGCAGTGGTCTTCCTTAAACTCTCCCTAGTCACCCAGGGAACGGGCCATCTCTTCGCTCCCAGGTGCCTTGACTGGGGTTTTAACTTGACTTTTGTGACAAGAGGCAACTGTACTGATGACAATGCTCCTTTTACAAACGTGAATGAAAGCAGGCCCGTCGTATGACACACTCAAATTTATTATCCCACTTGATGCTTGGATCGTTAAATACTTCAGTGAATAAACTTAGAATTCATTAAGTCTCATTTTCTCATATTTCATGTATTTGCAATCCATTCTTTTCCCTGGCAGTTTTCAATCAAGAAAATTAATCCTGGCTCTGAAATGTGTGAATGTATTCTTCTAATAGTCCTTTAATTAGAAACTCGCACGTGGCCTCTTAAGTGAGCCACTCGTGGAAAAGTTTAGGCGACTGGGCGACCTTATTGGTGAGTGCTTTCTAATCCCATTGTGTTTTCTTAAGTTCTCATCAGCTCAGAGCACCAGGCAGGTGAAGTTCTGTAGAAACACAGCCTTCAGGCTGACATTCGGAAGACGTGGTACCAGTTGGTGGTTTAGTTCTCGCTGGTGAATGTTAATGGGGTGGGGCTCGAGCTGCTTCGCTCTGGCCAGTGGGTGCTGCCTGCATCGCTGAGAGACACCGCTCCTTGTGCGGTGGAGGGGTCTCCTGGCCTCAGATGCAGAGATGGATGTAAACCCGCCAGTCACTGCGTGGAAGGCTCCTCGGGATGCCCTGCTGACTGCGGAGGAGAGAGGAGGGGAGAGCAGGCACACCCAGGTGGGGCGTTTGGGAGACCCGAGGTTGTCCAGGTAGCTCTACAGTCAGACACCAAGTGCGCCTGGACGTAGATGACACTCCAGGACCAGCCACTTTGGCTGGGCCTGTTTGTGTAGCAGGACCGAGGCGTTAGCGATGCCTAAGGCTTGGGCTCAACATCCTCAACCTGAACTTAATGAAGAGCATTAGAGGGAATCGAGCCAGTCAACAAAGATGCATTTACATCCTGTTACATGCAATCCCTGTTTTAGATGCCAGAGACAGAGCCTGAGCAGACACAGGCTTTATACAGTGCACATGATGGCCCGGCATGACTCCCAGGCTTTCTAACAGCACCCTCTAATCCTCATGGCATCTGTGAAGTACACGCTGCCATCATTCCCAGCCCAAACCTGGGGAGACTGAAGCTTTGAGAAGCTAATGTGCCTAAAGTCACACAGCCAGTAAGTGGGATTGAATATATATATATATATGGGGGTGAGGGGGGGGGGGAGAGAGAAAAAGAGAAAGAGAGAGAGACTGAGAGAGATTTATTTTAAGGAATTGGTTGATATAATTGTGGAGTTTCAAGTCCAAAGCCTGCAGGGTAGGCCAATAGGCTAGAGACCAGGGAAGAACTGTGGTCTGAGTTCAAAGGTTTTCTGCTGGCATAATTCCTTTTGGCTTGGGGAGCTCAGTCTTTGTTGTATTGAGGCCTTCACCTGATTGGGAAAGCCCCCCCCCCCCCCCCACACACACACCATGGAGGGCAAATTGCTTTACTCAGTGTCCACCCATTTAAAAGTTCATCTCATCCCAAACCTCTTCACAGAAACATACAGAATAGTTTGACGAAATATCCGGGCAGTGGCCCAGCCAAGCTGACATGAAATTAACCATCACTACCACTGTTATAGGATGAATTATGACTCCCACAAAAGACATGCTAAAGTCTGAACCCCTAGTACAGTGATGGCGAATCTATGACACACGTGTCAGAGGTGACACATGAACTCATTTTTTGGTTGATTTTTCTTTGTTAAATGGCATTTAAATATATAAAATAAATATCAAAAATATGTCTTTGTTTTACTATGGTTGCAAATATCAAAAAATTTTTATATGTGACACGGCACCAGAGTTAAGTTAGGATTTTTCAAAATGCTGACATGCCGAGCTCAAAAGGTTTGCCATCACTGCCCTAGTACCTCAGAATGTGATTTTATTGGCTACTAGAGGCCCGGTGCATGAAATTTGTGCATGGGATGGGGGGTCCCTCAGCCTGGCCTGCACCCTCTCCAATCCGGGACTCCTTGAGACTACTGGCTCCTAAAAGCTCACCTGCCTGCTGGCCTGATCCCCCTAACTGCTCTCCCCTGCCTGCCTGATCGCCTCTAACTGCCTCTACATCAGCCTTGCCACCATGGCTTTGTCCGGAAGGTTGTCCGGAAGACATTCAGTCTAATTAGCATATTACCCTTTTATTAGTATAGATGCCACCTTGTCCTAAAAATGCAGGTTGTTAGCAGGTTTTCCTATCATGGAAGGAGAGCCTGCAGTAGCATTCTGGGTTCTGACCAGGGCTTATGCACTCGTGCTTTATCTCAGCAGATGAGATTCCTAGAAGAAGACTCTTGGATGTACCTTGAACATTTCTATCCATTTTGCCAAATCATCCTCCAAAAATGTTGAACCTCTTTAAACTCCTACCAGCAAAAATGCATGTGCCCTCTGTCCTACTTTGATGCCAATACCATTGCTTTCCCCTTAGAAGCTCCCCGCCCCGCCCCCTGCACCCCCTCAGCCGGGACTGCTTGGCACTTGAGCCACCCTCACTGTTCAGCCTGGGACTTGATTTCCTGAGATAGAATTATGGAAGAGGAAAAATAGTTTTCTTCTACCCTTCTGAGTTCTTAGCGGAGGCCCTTGTAATGAAAGACAGATTACCAAGAGAAAAACCAAAGTTCATTAACATGTGTACCTCATGTATATGTGGGAGATCCCAGGGAAAAATGAATAACTTCCCAAAGTGGCTTAGAATCCAGATTTAAATACCTTCTTCCTAGGGAAAGGGGATGGGAGATGTAGGCCTCTTAGAGGAGAGTAAATGATTCTTAGGAAAGATGAATGGGGGTGGGGGAGATAGTTTGTAACAAAGTTTGGGTGTGATGTCAACTTCTAGTTTCCTGTCCTGTGACAGGAGTCAGTCTTCTCTGGCTGATGACACTTCCCATAGAGGGAACCTTTTGGGGGGTCCGATTTTAGGCAGATCAGGAGGCTTCGGTGAGAGCCTCTCCTTGCATTTGCTGTTTTTCAAGCATCTGCAGGTCAAGATCATCAATATAACAACACGGCATATGTTGGGTGTAGCATGTTCTCTGACCTTCAGAATAAACCCAACAAAAGCTTGTTTCCTCTCTTAGATGATTTGACACAGTTGCCTTATTCTCTGGAGACAGTATTCTGACCAGACCTTCCTGGGAGTGGTCATAACATACCCTGTGCTTGTAGAAAGGTGTGGACCATATCACTAAATAAATCAGGGTCAGTTTTCTCATCTTGTGGAAAGGGAGATAAAATTATGAGTTTATCTCCCTTTACACAGGTTTCCTGCGGGTTTGTGTCTCTGCTGCAGCCCCAGTGCCACCGCGGCCACAGGGCTTGGGGTTGCTGTGTGCCGGGCCCCCCTGCAGGCTTGTGTCTCTGCTCCTCCGGCCCCCGTGGCAGAGGCGATGAAGCAGGCCTGGAGGCTTTCCGTGGCGACGATGCAAGTGTCCAGGCCCAGCTGCCGCCATCTTTGTCGTGGAGTGACAGTCAATTTCATATTCCCTCCTTATTGGCTGTGGGTGCTGCCATCTTCATCGCAGAGTGATGGCTAATTTGCATATTACTCTTTTATTAGATAGGATGGGGTCATTGTAGATGTAACTAGTGAAGATGAGGTCCTACTCAAGTAAAGTAGGATCTTAATCCAACATGACTGGTGTCTAATCTGAAGAGGAGAGAGACACAGGGAACCTGGCCATGCGGACACAGAGACGCAGGGAGGGTGCGAGTGAAGACAGAGTCGAAGTGGGAATCCTGCCACTGCACTTCAGGGATGTCTGAGCCTGCCAGTGACTGGAAGGTGAGGAAGGACCCTCCCCTGGCAGCTGCAGAGGGTGTGGGGCCCCACCTACACTTGCTTTCAGACAGCTAACATCCAGGGCTGTGAAAGCATAGCTTTCGGTTGTTTTAAACCACCCAGTTTGCAGTATTTTGTTAGGAACTGACACTGTGCTCTGGGAGTCTACCTTCTTGCAGAGAGGAGGGCCAGGCAATAATCAGAGGACATATGAGGAGCATGATCCACAGAAGACGCTGGTGCTAAGCTTCTGGGGAGAGGATTCCACACATATGGTGGCCCCCTTCCTGCTGGGTTTGCTCAGAAAAGCAGAACCTCCAGAAGAGATATTAAATCAGGGACTTCTCACAGGGATTTGACCTTTGCGACTGGAAAGCTGGCTAAACAGTCTGTGTGAGGCTGTTTCTGTGTCTGCCTCAGGACCCTGAATTCTGCGGGGGAGGCATTGAGAAGAAAAGCTGGTCCTGAAGGGAGGGAAGCAAAGATAGACTGAAACCTGCAAGGTGAGTGCCTTAGCAAAAGTGTGACATCGAGGCGATGGCGGAATAGAGTCAGGGCACCTCACTTCATAGCTGGGCCTTTCCCATTACTCCATTGTATCTCCTTTCGAAGCCTAGAGCTCTTCTTCCAAGAGAAACCTGAAGGCTTCACCAGATCTGTAGGAACTAAAAGCACCAGCCACGTAACGAGCTCCGGAATAAAACAGTCAAATGTGTTAGAGCCTATTTTGTAGTTTGGGGACTTGGAGTAATAAAAAGAAATTTTTTACTCGGCTACGTTTTCCAAATTTCCTAAATTAATCACTTATTAATAATAAATGTTAATATAAATAAAACAAGACTGTGTTTTAAAAACAGATCCAGCAATTCCACTTCTGGGTATTTATCTAAGGAAAACAAAACCCTAATTTGAGAAGACATATGGATCCTTATGTTCAACATCCTATATAATAAAAGCCCAATATGCAAATTGATAGATGGATCGCTATGACTTGCACTGACCACCAGGGGCAGACCCTCAATGCAGGAGCTGCCCTCAGCCCACAGGCTCCAGGCTAGTCAAGGCAGGTGCCAGAAGGCTGCCCCCACCCCACCCCCCCAATTGCCTCACTGGTAGACCTGCAAAGGGAGGTTACCGGTGGTGGGGTTGGGGGCATGGCCAGCCAGTGAGCAGACAGGGCCAGGCGCTGATTGCCCCACAGTTTGGCCCTGATCGTTGGTCAGGCCTAGGGACCCTACCCATGCACGAATTTAATGCACCAGCCTCTAGTTATTTATAATAGCCAAGCTATGAATATGAAAGCAAACCAAGTGCACAGATTCGTGCATCAATGGGGCACCTTGGCCTGGCCTGCACCCTCCCGCAACCTGGGACCTCTCAGGGAATGTCAAACTGCTGGTTTCAGCCCTATCCCCACAGGCCAGACTGAGGGATCCCCCTGGTGCAAGAATCTGTGCGTCGGGTCTCTGGTATGCATATAAGATCTTTGGTTAATGTCTTCCCACCCTCCCGCTCTGAAATTCATCAGTCTGTTCCATGTTTTCATGCCTGTGTGTTGAGCATATGCCTCCTGGTGGTCAGTGCGCATCATAGCTCCCAGTTGAGCAGTCGAACAAACGGTTGCTTAGACTTTTATATATATACTAGAGGCCCGGTGCACAAAAATTTGTGCACTCGGGGGGGAGGGGGGGTCCCTCAGCCCGGCCTGTGCCCTCTCGCAGTCTGGGACCCCTCGGGAGATAACGACCTGCTGGCTTAGGCCTGCTCCCGGGTGGCAGGGGGCAGGCCCAATCCCTAGGTGCAGCCCCTGGTCAGTCTCAGAGCAGGGCCGATTGGGGAGTTGGGGCGCCGCCCCCTGTCATGCACAGAGCAGGGCAGATTGGGAGGTTGCGATGCTACCTTCAGTCACGCTCAGGTTAGGGCCGATTGGGGGGTTGGGGCACCGCCCCCTGTCACACTCAAGGCAGGGTCGATGGGGAGGTTGCGGCGCCACCCCCTGTCATGCACAGAGCAGGGCCAATCAGGAGGTTGGGGCGCTGCCCCCTGTCACGCACAGAGCAGGGTCCATCAGGGGGGTTGGGGCTCTGTACCCTGTCACGCACAGAGCAGGGCCCATCAGGGGGTGGGGAGCTCCCCCGTCATGCACAGAGCAGGGCCGATCAGGGCATTGAGGAGCTCCCCCCTGTCACTCACAGAGTAGGGGCGATAGGGGAGTTGGGGCACCACCCCCTGTCACACACAGAGCAGGGCGGATCAGGGGGTTGGGGCGCCGTCACTCTCATACTCAGGGCAGGGCCGATGGGGAGGTTATGGCTCTACCCCATCACACACAGAGCAGGGCCCGTGGGGTGGGGGTTGGAGCGCTGCCTGGATCAGGGTGGGGGTCCCCACTGGGGTGCCTGGCCAGCCTGGGTGAGGGGATGATGGCTGTTTGCAGCTGGTCACACACCCTTCAGGGTGGGGGGCTGAGTGCTGTTTTCAGGCTGGCGGGTGACTGAAGCTCCCAACTGCTCCTTTTTTTCTTTTTTTTTCTTTTTTATTCTGGACCAGCTTTAGCTTTGAGGCTTGGCTCCAGCTCTTAGGCCTCTGAAGCTGAAAGCAGGTTTCTGGCCTTTGTTTACCTTCTGTATTTGAAACAATGTTGCGATCCTGCTGACTGAAGCCGGTGGACTAAAGCAGGTTCCTGGGGTTTTGTTTAGCTTCTATATTTGTAACTATGTTTCAAACTGCAAGCTCAGAGGCCGGCAAGGCAGGCAGGGAACGTTGGTTTCCTCTGTCACTGAAGCAAGCAAGCCTCATGTTAGTTTCAAGCTGCCTGGATGCTGGTCGCCATCTTGGCTGGCAGTTAATTTGCATATCATCCTGATTAGCCAATGGGAAGGGTAGCGGTCGTACGCTAATTACCATGTTTCTCTTTTATTAGATAGGACTAGAGGCCTGCTGCATGAAGATTCGTGCAATAGGCCTTCTTTCCCCTGGCTGCCAGCATCAGTTTTCCTCTGGCACCCAGGACCCAGACCTTCACTCTGGCCACCGCCTTCCATCTTCGCTGTGGACACAGTCTTCACTGCGGCTGGAGCCTTCAGTCTTTGCTCCTCGCTCCAGTGGGAGTCTTCAGTCTCCGGCCAGAGCTGCTCCTGTAGCTCCTTCCGCCCTCCACCCTCCCACTCATAGCTTAATCGCTGCTTCGCCTGCAGACCTCACCGACGGGCTCCTGGGTTCTAGGGGGCCACCTTGACTGCTCCTGGCTTTCTGATCATGACCACGATCACGGCCACAGGGTCCCGCTGCCCAGGGTCTCACATGAGGGTCCCGGCTGGGGACGAGGCTTTGGCGGCACACGGGGGTCTGGATGGTGGCTCACGCTGGCCCGCCCTGCCTGCAGTATGCAAATTAGACACCATCTTTGTTGGTGGTTAATTTGCATATCATGCTGATTAGCCCATGTGAGGCGTAGCGAAGGTATGGTCAATTACCATGTTTGTCTATTATTAGATAGGATAGATACACACACACACACACACACACACACACACAACTAGAGGCCCAGTGCACGGAATTCATGCACGGGTAGGGTCCCTAGGCTTGGCCAGTGATTGGGCTGATGGGGGCCTTCCTTCCCCAGCTGCTGGCTGCCAACTAGGGCCTTCCTTCATTCCACACTGCTCCCTGATGGTTAGCACATGTCATAGAGAGAGGTCAAACTCCTGGTTGGTTGAACTCCCTAGGGGACAATTTGCATATTAGCCTTTTATTATATAGGATATTCAGCCATAAAAAGAATGGAATCTTGCTTTTCCTGACAACATGAGGGGACTCAGGGTATTATGGTTAATGAAATAAGTCAGACAGAGAAAGACAAATACATCTGATCTCTCTTACATGTGGAAAGTAACATGTAAAATAAAAACTCAAACTCATAGATTGGTGGTTGCAGAGGTGGGAGGTGGGAGAAGTGAGTGAATTTTTTTTCAGTCAAAAAAATTGAATTTTAAAAGAATGTGTTTTAAATGAAACATAAAACAAAACTATTCTTTAAAAGAATAAAAGAAAAATCTTGATACACATCTGAGCCATTTGTTCTTCTCATGCAGACAGTGCGAATTTGCTGGCTGGTTTCTGAGTCACTTGTTGGCATTGACTGTTACTAAGTAACAAGCTCGATGGTCCCTCACTCCTCCTCATCCCTCCCGGACTTACTCCACCCAATTTATTCCTCCAGAGCCTGTGTTCTTCCTGACCCAGTCATTCACTGAATCAACATTTATTGAGCTCCTACTGTGTGCCAGGACCGTGATGGGCATTTGGATGCAGAGATGGGAATGACCCGCCCTGATCCTCGCGGAGCCAGAGCTTCGCTGTCCACCACGCTCCGGTGTAACGAGAGCAGTCAGCTCCGTGGTGAAGAGTCTGAGTTTGGGAGTCGACTGCCTGGGTTCAAATCTTGGCTTTACTTCTGCGTAGACACACGACTGGGCAACCCGAGGGGTTTTCCTAGATGCCATCTGTGAGTTATAGACCACAATGGCGAAGGCGGCAAACACAGCCAGCATTTCCTGTGTCCTCACCGGGTGCCAGGCCTGGGCTCTGCCGTGCGGCCGGGCTCCTGTCTGACCAAATCCCCGGGAAGCAGTGCTTTTTAGCATCTGCCCTGGGCATAGACGGAGCCTGGGTTTAGGAGGTTAAATTACTTCCCAGCAAAAACAAATGGTGGTAGTGAGCAGGTGCTGCAGACACCTCCGGCTACATGTGAGCAGCACTGGGCCCACCGACCATGCCCGCTGGGGTGGCAGCCACACTCCTTGGTCTGAGCTCCAGGAGGCACCCTGACAGCCAGTGCAAACACGAAAGTCCAAAGTGACTACAGAACCCGGGGCCAGGGTGCGGGTTACACACACACCTCCTGCTCAGGAACAGCAGCTCCCAGTGGAAAATGCCCGCCTTCTGAAGGTTTCCCCCTCACCAGCTGCTAGCACTCCCGGACGCACCAGTGCCCCCATGCCCCGCCCTCAGGCGCGCTGGCAGCTCTGAAGCTCTGGCCACTGGCACCTGCCACCTGCTCCGCTGGTACCCACTACCTGCTCTGCTGGTGCCCGCCACCTGCTCCGCTGGTGCCCGCCACCTGCTCCGGCGCCATCACAGGATTCCCTGGGCCTGGGTGTGTTCACTCCCAACCTGGTTGGGCGCTCACACGGACAAAGATGGTTCTTGGAGAAAAACACCATTGTCTAAACAACGGGAAGGAAGGACGGCAGAGGGGAGGGAGGAGAGGGAGGCAGCAGAGGGCAGAGCTCATCGAAAGCCCGGAAGGGTCCCCATCCTGGGCCTTCCAAGGCAGGAAGTGCTGAGCTGCCCTCGGTATGAGAGCTCAGCTGCGAGTGGATCTTTCCTCTGTGGTCAAAGGAGGGTGGCAGCCAGCAGGCACGGCTCATCCTCAGGGCCTGTGAGGCTCAAAGGGGAGGAGGGACCAGGTGCAGAACCGCACACGCCAAGGCTGACCCTCCCCTCCCCTCAGGCCACAGGAACAGTTCCTATGTGGCCCCTCGACACCCCAGCCACGGAGCAGCCCGAGACCGAGGCCCTGGCTGGAGCTGGTCTCGAGACTGAGATTCTTGGTTCTGGATGGTGATACGGTAAGCACAGAACTGAAACTGTGACCTAGCGCTGCGGAGACATCCACACGTGACATGGCCTCCTCCTCGGTCATGGCCTGGACCAGCTTGGCTGTTGTTGGACTTGACCTCTGGGAGGGAGGGAGTGGCCTGAGCAGGGTGTTGCTCATGCACAGCCACTCCCTGTCCTGGCCCGTGAGAGTTAGCAAGTACCATGGATAGGTTCTATAGTCACTAGTTTACCTGTCTCGCTAAGCCTCAGACTTTTCGAAGATTAAATCAGGTCGTGAATGCCACGTGGTTTGCAGAGCAGCTGACAAAAGGTGTGCTCGCCACGCAAGTTAGCTCTTGTCCCTCGGTCACAGAGAACAGGCAGGGCCCTCCCCGGGCTTGGAGCAGGTCTCAGCACCACAGACGTTTGAGGAAGTGAGCCCAGCTCCCGGACGTGACCCAGAGCAAGGCAGCCGCATCTCCAAGTGCGAGCCAGAGGCACTGGTCCCTGGCCCGGGATGGAGATGGGGACGCTCTGCCGGGACTGGGAGCAAGCGCATCGATGGTGAGGAAAGCCTCGGCCACTCACACGCTCTGAAAGCCAACAGTAACATCTAAAATCAATGGATGATGGGGCCAGGGGCCAGGAGTGCAGCCTCCCTCCCGGGAGAGGCAGAAAGCTGGCAGTGTCCTCAGGACAGTGTGCTGAGTGTCCGGGAGGGCCCCAGGGCCTGAGACTGTGGGGAGAGCCAGCCTCCTGGGCCGCCCCTGATGCGGGAGGCCCTGGGAAATGCTACCAGAACGACCAATCACTATGATGCGCACTGACCACCAGGGGGCCGACGCTCAACACAGTGGGAGCACGGCTCAGCCGGAAGCCGGGCTCATGGCTGGCAAGCCCAGCTGCGGTGGTGCTACCCAGCGTTGGTGCTACCCAGCGGTGGTGGCGGCAGCAGCGGTGGCAGCAGGCACAGTGGGGCTGGGGTGAGCAGCAGCAGAGTTGTGCCTAGCCCTGGCTCGGGCTCCTCCCCAGCTGCCTGCCCCTTTGGCACCGCTACATCCCTTGGAGGGATGTTGGACTGCCGGTTTTGGCCCGACCCCCGCAGGTCAGCCTGGTCCCTCAGCCTGACCTGCAGGGATAGGGCCAAAACCGGCATTCCAACATCCCCCTGAGGGATCCCAGATTGTGAGAGGGTGCAGGCCAGGCTGAGGGACCCCACCTGTGTATGAATCTGTGCACCGGGCCTCTAGTATTTGTATAAGAATCATAGAAACTAACTTTAGAAGATGTAGACTCAGACTTTCAGTTACCCAGTTCCAGGCGGTTTGCTGACCTTCAACCATAGAACCAGGATGATGTAGAACCAGGGGAACAAAGACCAGGATGACACACACCAGACCAGGGTTGAAGTCCTTATTGGAATGAACTGTGTGGCCTGTACACAGATAACTTTTCAACCCCTGCCCCTTGATTTCTTTGTTTTGCTTTCCCTCTCCCTCCTTATAAAAACCTCTGCTTGCATTGAGATGCGGAGATGGGCTTTGGACAAGAGTCCCCCATCTTCTTAGGTGACTGGCATTTGAATAAACCTCTTTCTTTTCCACCACCATCTGTCTCATGAGTTTGGCTTTTGTGTTGGAAGCCAGCTGAACCTTTGTTTTGGTTACATTTCATCATTTTGGTTTGTTTGCTTCTGTGTTATTTCATTATTATTAAACAAGCATGTTATCCTGTATTACTTGTGTAACGAAACAGGAAGTTTTGGGGAAGAAAATGCCAACAGGCAGTGTCCAAGTTGTCTGCAGGTGGCATAAATATTTAGAGGAGAGAGTGGTCTGGCAAAATGAAGGCAGCAAGTCCAAAGTTTATTTGATTTGGAGCTGGAAGGTTGGACTTGCCTAGGCGAGGACAAGATGTGGAAATTCAGAGGAGAATGTAGTGGCATGTGACAAGTTCAGTATTGCCTAGGTCTCCGTTTTTAAAAGCACATTCATTAAGCAACATGTATTCATTTGGGATATGTTTCTGTGAAGAAACTACAGACCTGTTAGTGCTGAGACTTATTTTACAAAAAGGAATAAGGAGAGGAGAAAAGGAGGAAGGAAGGGAGAATGAACATCAAAGTCCAAAAGGTAAAACCTCAGTGTCATTTAAAGCAACCAAACTTGTTAAGAAGTAATGAAAATAACAGAGTGTTCTAGAACTCCCAGGATTCTATGCAATTCAGTTCTTTCACCAGAAAGAAGGCAACTCTCAGAGCAGTCTTGAGGGTATTGTCTTTTCCTCACCAATTCTGTTCTTCGCCTCATTGTCCAAGGAGACTTCCGAATTGGACCCAAACTCAAACCAGCAAACCCTACCAAGTTTCTGGATTGAGGTGGGGCACATGTTTGGCTTCACCAACTGGGTCGTCTCAGCTTGATTCAGCAGCTGAAGTTTACAGTGAGCTTGGCCTCCACAGCTCATGAAAAGTCCAGCTCTGCCGCTAAAGTGTCCGAGTGCAGGAGAAGGGTTGACTAAGCAACAGTTGTGCATACATATCTATTAGGGCTTAATGTAGGAGGTATACATTGATAAGGATTCCTGTCTTAGCTACTGGAAATGTTGATCATTTTATTTGTCTTTCTGGGGTGGGAGTGAAATGTAAAGACAAATTCACAGAGCCCTTGAGTAGAGGAATCATTTTAAAATTATCTCAAGTCCTCTAGGTTAAAGCAGGAGGAACATTAATAAAAGGAGTCAGGACAGTGGTGCCAAAGCATTTCTTAAAAACTTGGTCTAGGGCGGAAACCAAGATGGCAGCATAGGTAAACACCGAAATTGCTGCTTCCTACAACAACTTCAAAAATACAACAAAAAGACAAAACGGACAGCATCCAGAACTACAGGAAGGCTGGCTGAGTGAAAATTCTACAACTAGAAGGAAAGAGAAAAGCACACTGAGAGTCAGGAGCTGCGGAAGTAAAGTGCAAAGGTACGGAGGCTTGAGCACGCGTGGAAAGGGGCTGGTACCTGAGGACGCGGCTGTCTTTTTGAATCGGGAAGGAGTCACAAGCTCCCGACTGCTCTGAACTCCAGTTCTGGGAAATCTTTGGGGACCCAGGACTCATACGGGGGAAACTGGACTGTCTGGCAGCGGGCAGAACTTGGAACTCGAGGGCGGCTTTCCCTCAGAGGTGCTTGCAGCAATTAAATTACCGGGACACTGAGACGAGAGGCCCCTTAGGGCAGGGGTGAGGATCTGCTTGCTCCGCCCTGTTGATTCCTTGAGACCCCGCCCCACCCAGGCTGCAGCAGAGGCTTTTGCATATGAATGCCCTGGCCCTTTGCAACCTGAAAATTACCTAACAAATTACAGCTGGGTCAGACAGACCCAGAACTTCCAAGAGAAGACCCAAGGCCCCACAGCAGCTTGCATTACTTCACAGCTGGGCCTCAACTGGGCACCTCCAAACTCCAAAAAAGGAAGGGGAATCTGCAGATCTTTTCATAGTTCCTGCTGAAAACCTCAGGCAGAGACTAAATTAGCACCTCCTTAGATCCAAGAGCCAGTGTACCCAGTGGTCAGAGTGGGACCATCCAGATTACAACTCCTCAGATCCATTAGGGACACACTCAGAGGGCAGACTCAGTGAACACTAAAGCCCCACTGAAGCAAGTCTTGCCCCAGAAGGGTGTCTTCAGCACAGAAGTTCTCCCACTGCAGACACAGCTGATTCTCACTGCCAATTGGCCTGGAGGTCAATTCCTCCCAGTGATACCTACAACAATCAAGGCATAACTACAACAAGACTGTGCACAAAGCTCACAAGGGGGTGCACCAAGAGTGTCCACCTCAGGTAACTGGGGAGGCTGAGCCACTAGGCCCTATAGGACACCTAGCACACAAAACCACTCTACCAACACAGGGAAGCATAAAAAATGCGGAGACAAAGAAACAGGTCACAAATAACAGAAATGGAGGAAAGCAAATGACTGGATATAGAGTTCAAAACCACGTTTATAAGATTTTTCAAGAATTTTATGGAAACCGCCGATAAATTTATTGAGATCCTGGAGGATATGAAAAAAGACCAACTAGAAATTAAGCATACACTGACTGAAATAAAGAATAATATACAGAGATCTAACAGCAGACAAGAGGGTCCCAAGAATCAAGTCAAAGATTTGAAATACGAACAAACAAAAAATACCCAACTGAAGAAGCAAAAAGAAAAAAGAATCCAAAAATATGAAGATAGTGTAAGGAGCCTCTGGGACAGCTTCAAGCGTACCAACATCCGAATTATAGGGTTGCCAGAAGAAGAGAGAGAGCAAGATATTGAAAACCTATTTGAAGAAATAATTACAGAAAACTTCCCCCACCTGGTGAAAGAAATAGACTTACAAGTCCAGGAAGCACAGAGAACCCCAAAGAGGACCACACCAAGACACATCATAATTAAAATGCCAAGAGCAAAAGACAAAGAGAGACTCTTAAAAGCAGCACGAGAAAAACAGTCAGTTACCTACAAGGGAGTACCCATACAACTGTCAGCTGATTTCTCAACAGAAACCATGCAGGCCAGAAGAGAGTGGCAAGAAATATTCAAAGTGATGAATACCAAGAACCTACAACCAAGATTACTTTATCCAGCAAAGCTGTCATTCAGAATAGAAGGTCAGATAAAGAGCTTCACAGATAAGAAAAAGCTAAAGGAGCTCATCACCACCAAACCAGTATTATATGAAATGCTGAAAGGTATTCTTTAAGAAGAGGAAGAAGAAAAAGGAACTCTTACCATTTGCCACAGCGTGGATGGAACTGGAGAGCATTATGCTAAGTGAAATAAGTCAGTCAGAGAAGGATAAATACCACATGATCTCACTCATATGTGGAATATAATGAACAACATAAACTGATGAACAAGGACTGATCCAGAGACGGAGAGGCATTGATTGGACTGTCGGGCCCTGGAGGGAAGGTAGGGGAGGGTGGGGGTAAGGGGGAGAGATCAACCAAAGGACTTATATGCAAGCATATAGGCCTAACCAATGGACACGGACAACAGAGGGGTGAGGGCATGAACGGGGAGGTGGCGGGGGGGGGGGGGGGTAGGGGGTAACGTGGGGATAAGGACACATATGTAATATCTTAATAAAAAATATATTAAAAAAAAAAACTTGGTCTACCGCCCAGGTATGGACTTGCTGGGGTCACAATATTGCCCAAGGTAATTGCCAGGTTCCCAGAGTCCTTCAAGCAAGGTATTCAGCCAGCATGACTACCATCCCTTTTAGTTTAAAATTAAATTAAATCTTTGGTTGTTTGCCTGAATTAATTGTTCAATTTGCAAAAATTAAAAAAAAAAATCAATCCTATGTTGTAAGTGGTTCCAGCTGTTGGGCGTGTGTTTCCGCAGCAGAGAAAAATCCCAGATTTCCTAAACAGACTGAGCGGTGCTTCGCTTCTTTCAGAGACCGAGACGTTTCTAAAGGCTCGTTTTCCGTGAACCTGGATTTCTTCTTCCTTGCAACCTAACAGTGGACAGTGATGAAGACAGTGGAACAGGTTGCCCTCTACCACAATGACATCGCTACCAGCCTTGAATATATTTTAAAGGGCCTTTGATAAAAGAGTGAAATAATAATCCAGCCAGTCAATGTCACACCCACTGCTTGGTTTTCCCCCAGAGGGCAGCCAGAGCGAGCCAGTCCATCACTGCACAACATCCCTGTACCCCTTTGGCATCTGACGAGTTCAAATGAAGTCGTGATTGTGGAAATTCATTTTTTCAGTTCTTGGCTGTTGTCATTTCCTGTCCCTCCAAATTAACACAAAAGAAATTTCTGCTCACATTCCTTTCAGGTTGTTAATGTGAATAATACTACAACTTAATAAATATTGGGAGTTGTTTGAGTTTGAACAACAACCCTTCATAAATACAGGCTGAACAAGATTTTCCAACCATCAGTTTATTTTTATATTCAAGGCAAATGGAAGGAAAAGAGGAGATTTGCAAATAAATTATTTTCTCCATAGCCAGAAACAGAGTGTGTACTATAAAGCACATATTCACCAAATAACAAGAATGAAGCTATTTGATTTTTTCCTTCTACACTGTGTTTATCAAACTAGGGCCTTGTTTGACAAGCACTCTCTCGTCATGTAACCAGTACAAAGATGAACACATACTGGGCAAAGACTTCTAGGATATTTATGGTAAGGACAAGTTTTCACCTTCTTTTATAAACAGGTTTTCATTTCCATTACCCTAAATATTGCAGGTGCTTCTACCTCAAAGTCATTCCTAAGTATAGAAAATTGCACAATGACATGTGTTTATCTTTTTAATCTCTGAAGGCAGGAGATACAAAATATATATCTGGGATGCTAACAGGACATAAGAAATCTGCTAACCATGGGAATGACACAAGCCTCTGGCCCAGGACGTTGAGGAACTGGGGTGTGCATGCATGTGGGTGGTAGAAGTCAACCAACTGATGAAGCTTCTGCTTGGCACACAGCTTATCCCCATGGGTCATGGGAGTAGGTTTGACGCTAGGACCTCACTAGCTGTGAAAAAGGGACTTGCTGAGCAAATTATCAGTGTCAACAAGAAACCAGAACATTCCATGTAGCAAAGAACAACCTGGAGACCGGCCTGTTGAACTAAAATCACACACAATGCACAGACCCTGAACCTGGCCTGGCCTGGCCTGGAGAGAGCCAGCCTTTGCACAGCTCTGGACAGCTGCACAGCACTTCCTCCCAAAGAATCTGATTTGCATCAGCTCCCCATGTCAACCTTAGGGAAAAATCTTTAAAAATATGTTTTCATTGGTTTTTAGAGAGAGGAAGGGAAAGGTAGAGAGAGAGAGCGAGAAACATCTATCAGCTGCCTGCTGCACACCCCCTACTGGGGATCGAGCCTGCAACCCAGGCATATGCCCTGACCGGAACCAAACCAGCAACCTCATGCTGCATGGGGGAACGCCCAACCAACTGAGCCACACCAGCCAGGGTGGGAAAATATGTTTTAAACAAAGAACTGTATTCATTTTACAGACGAGGAAACAGCCAGCACATAATGGACCTAAGACAAGAACCCAGATCTTTGAATCCCAAATCAACGCTACCAAACTTCTGTCCCTAAATGGTCAGCAGCAGGTCAGCCGGCCCCTCTGAGTGTTCCGCCATTTGTAAGATGGGAATCCATATAATAGGCTGCCAGGGAGCTCTGCCAGCTGATGTTTCTCCCTCTTTCTCTCCCCAACTTAGTATCTCTAAAAAAAAAAAAAAAAAAAAAAAAAATCAACAAAATTAAAAAACAATAAAGTAAAAGAAAGCTCCAATCTACCATTGCATTAAAATAGAGCAGTTTCCTGGCTCTCAGATCAGAGACAGCCACAGTGGGGGGACTTCAGGGCTGAGTGGACCTGGAGGTGATGGGAGCCAGGCCTGACTCCATTTCTCAGGGACATCTCGGCTCTGCCTTCCCCTGTGTTGGCCCCTCGCCCAGGTGGGGAAGTGACCTCTGCGGTGCCGGGCTGCGTGCTGACCTTCACTGTGACTACATGGCCATCCCCACCCAGGAAACTGGCATGGAAAGTGGCCAGGGAGGTATCTCACGCCCTGCGAGGACGCCGTGGCCGCGGTGCTTTGGAAGCACTTAGGGTGCCCAGCATTTGACGTTACCTGTGTGTCATTCTTCCCAGGAGTAAAGGGGGTTATTTGATCTGCACCCCTTAGGAGCCTCCACCAGCTATTAATTGCTAATTAACATAGCAGGTAACATTTACTGAGCTTTACCATGTGCCTGGCACTGCACCAAACACTTGATTTGTATTATACCAATTAATCTTCCCACTTGCATTGTGGAAAGAAGCATTCTAACGCCTGTTTTGCGGATGAGAAAGCTGAGGTATGGAAAGACCAACTTATCGCCCGAGCTCACACAGACAGTGAACTGTGGGGCTGGCTCTGGTCTTCTGATTTAGAGACCTCATTCCTAAGTAAATCACAGCCTGGTCTTTAAAAACAAGCAAACAGTGAAATAGAATTTATCCAAAAGGAGTTTGTGATTCATACTTTTTATTTCCCCCACTGGCCAGTTGAGAACATCATTCCATGTCACCCCACATCATATTGGTGCTGCACTTAGAAGCTCTATTCCTGTGGGACGCTGATCCCGAACATTATGTGCTCAAAGAGGCCGAGCCTGGGGAAGCACACTGCCTGGTGACAGCCTCGGGCGCTGGGCCTGGCTGTCCCGGCTCGGCGGCTGTGTCCAAACCAGGACCACCCTGCCTCCCGTCCCACTGCCGCCCTCGCATGCCAGCCCTCCGTCTCACATGCCAGTCACAGGTCCCGTCCAGAGAGGCAAGTCTCCTCTCCTCTCCATATAAAACAGTCCTGCCTTCTGTCCCCAAACTGCCCCGGGCTTTGGTTTTGCATAGGACTTATCTATCTCTATTGGTTGATGGACCGATTGTCTCTCTATTACCTTGCTAGAGTGGGCGCACTATGTCAGAGGCAGCTTGGAGAAGTGCCTAACCAGGGTTAGGGTTAAGGTCTTCTGTTCACTCTAAGTCACTGACACCTGGAAAAGTGCTAGCACATGGGTCATGTTCAGTAATGCAGGTCTAACACATCAATACATGTATGTATGACCCTCTTCTTGACAATGCCCAGCACACCCAAAGCTCTGAGAAGTGTTGCCCAAATTTGATCACTTAGCACTTTTAGTGAAAAAGTGTTTCCACCAACTTTCCAAAGAACTAGTTTCCTGACACTTTGGGAAACACTGAACTGCTGTCTTCCCATTTCACAGATGAGAAAGCTGAGCTTTGGAGGCATCCAGGGTGCATCCGCACGAGCCAGTGGCCCAGGACCAAGCCTGGCACTGCATTCCCTGCTCATGACACACCTCTATCACCTCTCCAGGCTTCATAGATTTAAGATCTTTGGGGCTAGTTATACCGGATGTAGCAATCAGTAAACCCACCAGTGAGTATCAGTGGGCCACCTGTCTGCCAGCCTCGGCACCTGCCTTGGGACACTGAGAAAGCTCTGACACTTCACGGGAGACACTTTTTCAAGGCACCTGGCTGATTCTTTGATTCACTAACAGATGCATTTTCCCACCCAGTTTGGCTTCATCGATCCTTGCTGTTTGCTAATCCCATTCTTGTCATCATCTGCTCATTTTTTAATATTTTGCTTCTGGCTTGCCCTCCTCAGTAGGTACTTTTTTGAGTTGTATCAGGGGGAGGGGACTGAAGGGGACGTGGCCCTCCTGGGCATCTGTGGGGAAACTGAAGCTGCCCTGTGGGGGGGATGGAGAGAAGGCAGGAGGCGCCCTCACAGCTCAGCACTGGGCGTTCACTGAAAGGCAAGCACACCCGACATTGCTTCCCACCCCCACGCCCCCACTGGGTGCGGTCCCCTCCCCTCTCCTCGAAGGAGGCAGTTCTTGTCAAGGACACAGTGACCCCTTGCCTAGGCTTCATCTTACTGAGCAGTCCAGAAGCTTCAGGCACAACCGGACACCCCCTGCCCCTCATGAACCCGTCCTCTGTGTTTCCCTAGCAGCACCCTGCCTGGGACCCCCTCCTGCACCGCTGCCCTTCTCAGGCCCCCAGCTCCCCTCCCCTCTGTATTCTCATCTCTAATGTTTGGGGGCCCTGAGGCTTGGTCCACACCCTCTCCTTTCCCCACGGACATTATTTGGGCCAGTGGCCCCAGGTAGCACTCCACCCCCACCCTCACCCCCGCCTCATGTCTCTACTACCATTCCCAGGAGAAGAGCTCCAGGTGATGTAACCAAAGGCTGCTTGCCCTCTATTAGCTATAGGTTGAACAATCACTTAGCTTTCTGTGCTTCGCTTTTCTGAAACTCAGAAAGGAGCGCTAGCACGAAGGTCCTGGCATGGTGGTGAGGATGGAATGATTAACAATGTGAAGCGCTGACGCTGGGAGCATGGGGCAAGGGCCGGTCACTGTAGCCAGTGCACCTGCAGCAGAGTGTTGGGCAGATAAGCAAGGTAGAATGGTGTCCCCTCTCCCCTCCCGCCAGGGTCATTCCCCATCATTATCTTAGCAATAATCAACTGAAAATCTAAAACGGTTCCCAAGGTTCAAAGGCCACCATTTGTGAAGAAAGAGATGGGGTAGGGGCACCTGCCTCCCCCACACCCTGAGCTCAGCAGGGCTAAGTAGGGACAGGGTATAGATGCCCACAAGTCATGGAACTAAACCCCCAGTTCCCCTGACTCGGAAAATCCAAATTCCCCGCCTCTCAGGTGCTCCCTAAAGTAGACGGTCCACCCCCTGCCCCCTAGAGCCCAGTTCTCTTGCTCTGAAGCATGTTTTTCTTTTGCTTTATAGCCAGTCCTCTGGGCCAAGAGAAACATAAGATTCCATGTTACAAAGGCTTGCTTGTCGTCTCAGAGATGGTGGTGGTGGTGGTGAAATGGAATTGTTGGACTGGAACCCGGATTCTTTGTCCGCCAGAGTCAAAGAATGAATCCACGGACAAGAGGTGGTAGAGCAAAGGTGGAGCTTTACTGAAGAACAAGTACAGACTCCCCCGCAGGGAGAGGGAAAGGGTCCCACAGAATGGACTCCCACTGAGTTCCTTTCCCCTGCGGCTTATAAAGGCTGCAGATCCTGGTGCCTTGATAGCCCCTCTGATTGGTCACTATTCCCTTAGACTGGTTACTATAGTAACTCCTCAACTCAAAGGTCAAACACCACCTGGGACGTGTGATGCCCTCCTCCCTCATTGTTCTTTTCTTTCTGGCTTTCTTCCTTCTTCTTTATTTTGTAAATATAGACCTTTTAGGCTACTTCCAGCTCCCTTGTCTTATGTAAACGCAACTGTTGCTGCTCCCTACACTTGGCTTCCTTGTGTTATGGAGACTTACCTTCTCCCAATCTGTAGCCCTGTGTTTTTCCATGGACCCAAATTCTAAAAATTCCCTAAGCCTGGCTGTATTCCCCTAAAATTCCTGTTTCAGTGGGGGTGACAGGGGAGAGAGAAGCTTATCCTTTGGGGCTAGGCCTACAGAAAAATAAGCTGTGGTAGAGCTCATTTGCTGTGTCTCTGTCCCCAGGGAAGTGCAGGGGTGGGGCCAGGACAGGGCTGTGAGCACCCCCTCCACCCTCCAGGACAAGGAGACCAGAGCCCTCTCCAGGAGAGCAGAAGAGGGATCTAAACGTCTGTTGGAGTCACCATTCAAATAGGACACATTCTTCCTTAAGGACTCCTAGCTGGTGAGGTTCAAGGGTGTCTGGTAAATTGGCTGTCGTTATAGCCAAGTGAAGACTGCAGTCCCAGAGTCGCTCCAGGCAGAACTCTGGAGTGGTCTGAGTTTGTTCTCAGCGCTCTCACCTTCTGCAAGTCTGCAGATGTCCACTGCCGCCCACACGTGTGCAGTCACTATGCCAGGTGTCCTGAAGCAGACATTTGGTGCTCTCCGGTGTCCACCATCAGGAGCACTGGGTTAGGGTTAGGGTTAGGGTTAGGGTTAGGGTTAGGGTTAGGGTTAGGGCAAGGGTTAGGGCTAAAGCTAGGTTTAGGGTTAGAGTTAGGGCTAGCATTAGGGCTGGGGCCTTGGCTGCACATTGGAATCAGCTGGAGAGGCATGAGAACTATGGATGCCTGAGTACCACCCCCAGAGGGTGACCTAACAGGTCTAAAGTGAGGCCAGGGTACTGGGACTTCAAAGAGATTCCAGCTGGTTCCAGGGAGCAGAAAAGTGAGGCCCCTGATGTTAGGCTCACATTACAGGGCCAAGTGAATATATTGGGGGCACGCTAAGGTTTGGAGTGCTGGAGGGGCTCTTCCCAGCCTTGTTGGAGGGGGCGGTGAAAGTCGAGGGAGACCATCTAGAGGCAGGGGCCTGTACTTTCAAGGATAAATAGAAGTGGGTGATGTCATCCAAAGAGGAAGTGGGGAATGGAGAATTATAGGCAGAGGGCAAAGAAAGAGTGGCTAGGATTAGGGTTAAGGTTAGGGTAAGGGTATGGGTTTGGGCTAAGGTTAGAGTTGTGCTAGGGGTAGGGTTAGGGTTAGGGTTAGGACTAGGCTTAGGGATAGGGAAAGGGATAGGTTTAGGGATAGGGCTAGGGGTTAGGGTTAGGTTTAGGATTAGGGCTAGGGTTACGGTTAGGGCTAGAGTTAGGTTTATATTAGGGTTATGGCTAGGGTTATGCTTAGGTTTTAGGGTTAAGGTTAAGGTAAGGGTTAGGGTTAGGCCTAGGTTTACTGTTAGGTTAGGGCCAGGGTTATGGTTATGGTTATGGTTATGGTTATGGTTATGGTTATGGTTATGGAAAGGGCTAAAGCTAAGGCTAGAGCTAGGGTTAGAGTTAGGGCTAGGGCTAGCGTTATGGTTAGGTTTAGGCTATGATTAGGGCTCGGGCTCGGGCTAGGTTTAGGGATAGGGTTAGGGTTAGCATTAGGTTTAGGGTTATGGTTAGCATTAGGTTTAGGGTTATGGTTAGGATTAGCATTCGGTTTAGGGCTAGGGTGAAGGTTAGGGTTTAAGGCTATGGTTATGGGTTAGGGTTAGGGTTAGCATTAGGTTTAGGGTTGGGGTAGCATTATCGTATGGGCCTTGGCTGCACATTGGAGTCACCTGGAGAGCTGTAAGGACTCTGGATTCCTGTGTCCCACCACCAGAGTGACCTAATCAGTCTGAAGTGAGGCCAGGGTACTGGGACTTCAAAGTGATTCTAACTGAATCCAAAGAGAAGAGAAGTGAGGCCCCTGATGTAGAGGTCACATTACAGAGCAGTGACAACATATTGGGGGCAAGCTAAAATGTCAGGTGCTGTAGGGACCCTTCCCCAGCAGGGAGGAGGGGAGTGTGAGGTAAAAGTCCAGTGAGACTTGCTAGAGGTGGTGATCTGTGCTTTAGGTTTGAATAGGGTTGGGTATTGGGTTATTGTTGGGGCTAGGCCTTAGTGTAGGGTAAGGGTTGGCTTTAGGGCTAGGGCTAGGGCTATGATTAGGGTTAGGGTAGTGTTAGGGTTAGGGCTAGGGCTAGGGTTAGAGTTAGGGTTTGGTTTTAGGCTTAGGGTTAGTGTATGGTTAGGGTTAGGATTAGAGTTAGGCCTTGGTTTAGGGTTAGGGTTACAGTTAGCATTAGAGATAGGACTATGTTTAGGGTTATGTTTTAGGCTTAGGGTTCCAGTTAGGGCTAGTGTTATGGTTAGGGTTAGTGTTAGGGATCAGGATAGGTTTAGAGTTAGGGTTAGGATTAGGTTTAAGTTTAGGGCTAGGGCTAGGGTTAGAGTTAACCTCTGGCATCCTGGCTGCACATTGGAATTACCTGGAGAGTTAAAACTCTGGATTTAGGAGTAGGGTCAGAGTGAGGGTTAGGATTAGGGTTAGGGTTAGGGTTAGGGCTAGTGCTAGGGTTAGACTTAGGGTTATGGCTAAGGTTAGGGTTATTATTAGGGTTAGGGCTTGGGCTAGCATTAGGATTAGGGTTTGCTTTATGGCTAGGTCCAACATTAGGGTTAGAGTTAGGGTTAGGGTTAGGGCTAGGGCTAGGGCTAATGTTAAATTTAGGGTTAGGACTAGAGCTAGAGTTAGGGATAGGGATATGGTTAGGGTCAGGATTAGGTTTTAGCTTTAGGGTTAGTGTTAGAATTAGTGTTAGGGTTAGGATTACAGTTAGGGTTCTGCCCATGGCCAGCCTTAGGGTTAGGGTTTGGTTTAGGACTAGGGCTAGGGTTCGGTTTAGGTTTAGGGTTAGTATTAGGGGTAGAGTTAGGGTTAGTGTTAGTGTTAGGGATAGGGTTAGGGTTATGGTTAGGGTTAGGGAAAGGTGTAGGGTTAGGGTTAGCCTTAGGGTTAGTTTCAAGTTTGGGGTTAGAGTTTGTTTTCTGCTAGGGCCAGCATTAGCATTAAAGTTTGTTTTTTTGTTAGGCCTATGGTTAGGATAAGAGTTACGTTTAGGGATGGGGCTAGGGTTACATTTAAGGTTATGGCTAAGACTAGGTTTAGATTTATTGTTATGTTTGGGTTATGGTTAGTGCTAGGTTTTAGGTTAGGGTTAGGTTAGGGTTAGGGTTAGGGCTAGTTTTAGAGTTAGGTTTAGGACTAAGGCTAGTGCTAGGGTTAGGTTTATGGCTAATGTTACAGTTAGTGTTAGGTCTAGGGATAGGGTTATTAGGGTTAGGATTAAGGGTAGGTTTAGGGTTTGGGTTCGGGTTAGGGTTAGTGCTAAGGCTAGGCTTCAGGGTAGGGTTCCATTTATTATTATGCTCAGTGTTTGTGTTAAGGTTAGGTCTAGTGGTAGGATTAGGGTTAGGGTTAGGGTTAGGGTTAGGGTTAGCATCTGGGGCCTTGGTTGCACATTGAAATCACCTGGAGAGTTGTAAGAACTCCAGATTCCCGAGTCCCACCCGTAGAGAGCAACATAACTGGTCTGAAGTGAGGCCAGGGTACTGGGACTTCAAAGCGATTCTAAAGCGCAGAATAGTGAGTCCCCTGATATCGAGCTCACATTTCAGAGCACTGAGAACCTATTGGGAGCACTCTTAGGCTTCAGGGTTCTGCAGGGGCCCTTCTCTAGTCTGGGTGGAGGGGGAGGTGAAAGTTAAAGTAGACCTCTAAGAGATGGTGACCTGTGATCTCAAGGATGAGTAAGAGTCGGTGAAGTCCACCAAAGAGGAGGTGGTGATGGAGAATTCCATGCAGAGGGAAAGGGAAAGGGTAGGAAGAGGGAAAGTGCTTGGACACCACAGAGATCTGAAAGCTTAGAGATTCAGAACATAAGGTGATAGTCACTGTGGACTAAAGAGCAGCATGCGGAATAGTCAGTAACATGGTCATGATGATGTATGGTACCAGGTGGGACTGAAAATATTATGAAAACACCACATTATACTCCTGAAACTAACATACTACTGTATGTCAACTCTATTGAAAAATAAACACTTTTAAAAAATGAGATAGGAGGTAAGGAACAGCAGGTAGGACCTTGTGTGGTTTTAATATGAAGGCAGCAGGGAGGGCCTAATGAATCCGGAGATGTTGGGGAGCAGGATGAGGCTGGGGAGGATGGATCGACTGGGTGGGTAGGAGCAGGTGGTTGGAGGAATTATTAATGCATTTATTAATTGATCCTCTGGCATCTTGACCTCCTCCCCCAATGCCCATAACAGCAAGAACAGAGACCTCTGACCCAGGGTGTTGCCTGAGACATACACAGACTAAGTGCTTTCCATGAGTTATCTTTTTTTAGTACATTTTTATTGATTTCAGAGAGGAAGGGAGGGAGGGAAAGAGAGAGAGAGAGAGAAATATCAATGATGAGAGAGAATCATTGATCGACAGCCTCCTGCACACCCCCTACTGGGGATCAAGCCCCCAACCCGGGCATATGCCCTTGATCGGAATCCAACCGGGGACCCTCAGTCCATCGGCCAACACTCTATCCACTGAGCCAAGCGGCTAGGGCTCTGAGTTATCTTTTAAAAAGCCCTCACACCGTCCCTATGGGATTGTTAGGAGTTTCCCCATTTTCCAGAAGAACAGCGAGGGTAAAAGCGTTCACCGGCTGGTCACATAGCTAGTTTAGTGCCGGAGCCAAGACTCCCAGGCAGCCAAGCCAGAGCTCCTCTTCAACCCTGGGGCTGCTTCAGTCACTCAGCTGAGGTTTGCATTTTAATGGGGGCCTTCTGTTACCTAAAATAAATCAATCACTTTTTAATTGATCCAGATGTCTGAAGCCTCAATGGCAAAATCGGAGAGTCTAACACCAACTTGCTCCTGTAAGTCATTTTGACTCGCCCAGCAAATTCAAAGTCTCTTAGTCACACACACTCACAATTGCTAAACTCAAAACAGGTGGCAGGGCCAGTCAGAGGACTGGAGGTACTTTCCTGCGCCTCCTTGTCCGAGGAGCAAAGGGCTAAGTAGAAACAGGGATTCCTCCAGCCCCACCAGACCACTGAGTCGGATCCCCGGTGCCACTGGAGTCCACACTGTGTGGGTTCCCCTAACCTCCGCCTGGGGCACGCAGCTGGCTCCGATCTGTCTCCAGGAGGGCTTCCTGAATCGCTGTGGCTTCCACTGCCTCCTGCATATCATCTTAAAGGTAAAGGCTCCGACATGCACAGGCTTGAAGTATGAGATCTCTCCTCCCCACCTGCAAAGCCACGGTCCAGCAAAGCATAACCTGTGGTGGCCCAGGCACAAGAAATGGGGGTTGCACAGCTGCCAGATCCAGAACCGGTGGCGGGGGCGGGAGGGGGCGCAGGGAGAGCCGTGCGGCCGTCAGCTGACAGGTGGTCCTGGCTCCTTCCTCCTAAATGCACTCTGAGCTCCACTGCCCCTGATTTCCCGCTCAGGCACCTGCCTGCCTTACAGGGTTGTCTCCATGGGAACTGTATGAGGGATGCTGGGTGGTCCGTGAAGCTGCTGGGGTCAGTCAGGCTCTAGCAGTCTGGTCACTGAGGTTTGACCTGAAACACTTTGACGCTCACGTGGAAGCTCACCTAGAAAACTGCCTGGAGACCACCGCCAAGTGCCCGGCTGGGGCCCTGGTGACTCTTAGAAAGGAGGTGTTTTGATCCCCAGGCAACTTGACTAGCGTTTTCCTGGCTCGACTCCTCTCTTAGGCTGTGACTCAGGATGCTGAGGACAAAGAGTTCTTGGAACTCCCTGAGAGACACTAGATTCCCCAGAACCAGGGCCCAGGGCGGTTTCCTCCCGAGACAGGCCAGGACCTGCTCCGCCCGGCCACGCGGGTGCGGAGTGGGCCTGGGTGGCCATCGGCCTGGCTGCTGCCTTTCTAACTGCTCAGATCCCACAGCTTGCCTTTTCTGGGAGAGGCCCATGCAGTGTGGTTAAGGGATGTTTTTTTATCTTAAACCTGAGAAAGCTAATCAAATGTTCAAAGACTAAACCATGTGTAATTACAAGTTTGATCCAGAGAGAGAGATAGAGAGAGAGAGAGAGAGAGAGAGAGAGAGAGAGATGACACCGAGGGTAGGTGTGGGGAGGCTTTAGGAGAGAATCAGTGGAGGGCGAGGCAGCCACCATCCGAGGAGAGAAGGTAGAGAGGTGGCCTCAGTGTTTGGTGCAGCAGCCACCTGACTGTCCGGCCTATTGGTCCAGCCACATTGGGTGCACGGACCACTTCCTAAACGTCAGAGGGCAGTGTCCCTGGCAGCATCCCCTCACCCACAGGGCCAGGTACTAATGTACCCAACCTCAGTCCAGGCTTCCCTGCCACCAAGTAGAGACTGACTCACATCTATACACTGAGATATTATTTGCATATTCAAGAGGCAGGTTATATGCATTGGAAAGACCCTCAAAGGTGGCCCACTCTAGTGACTCCCACATCTAGCCGGTGGGAGACACTGCAGGGCATCGGGAATCTCCAGGTGCCTGCTAGTAGCCGATATAGGGAATGCCTGTTCTGCTGAGAGTCAAAGTGGCATTTGAGGTGCATAGGATTTCCTTTAGAACATTCAGGCTTAAATAAAAAGGGGTGGGGATATGTCAGGCAGGGTCCTCACAGGAAGTAGGGTAATGGGGGAGCATTTACTGTTTATAAGGGAAATGGGCAAGGTCTAGGGAAGCCCCTGGGGGCTGGAGCCAGCAGCATGAGAAAGCCCCTCCCGGGCAGTGGCCAGGCTGTGGTGCAGGGAAGGCTGGCCAGGAGCTGGCCAGAAGGGAGAGCACAGCGCTGCCAGCCTGCCAGGAGGGAACTCCTCTCTGGACGCCTTCCCAGTCCCCCTGGAACCTCCGGGGAGCCAGGGGCAGGGAGCCTGGTGAGTGCTCTGTGCAGCTCACCCTTCCGGAGGCACCTGGGGCAGCAAATGCAAAACCTTCACCTGGGGGAGGGGAATCAAGCCCAAGGGAGGGGTAGGGCACTGGCCTCCTTACTTGGGAGTCTATTAGGACATTATTAAGTTAAAAAGACACACAGCCATAGCCGGTTTGGCTCAGTGGATAGAGTGTCAGCCTGAAGACTGAAGGGTCCCGGGTTCTGTTCCAATCAAGGGCACGTACCTCAGTTGCAGGCTCCTCCCCAGCCCAAGCTGGGCCCTGGCTGAGGCACGTGCTGGAGACAATCAGTTGATGTGTCTCTCTCACATCGATGTTTCTCTCTCTCTCCTGCTCCTTTCCACTCTCCCTAAAAATCAATGGGAAAATATCCTCAGGTGAGGATTAAAAACAAAAACAAAAAACACCCAGATTCCCAGGCCTGGCTCCATACCTAACAAATCAGAATCCTTGGGGAATAGAGCCAATTTGTGTTTTTTAAAAGATCCCAGGTTTTTAACCTCTCGTCTAACCTGAGCTTCTCTTTTCAGAGGAAGCTGGGTCCCTGAGGAAGTACACGGAGCCCACGGTAAAGACGAACAGAACACAGGACACCAGCCCGTCGGCTCTGAAGAGCAGGGGCGGCAGCAGCGAGCACACGGGCCATTGCACTGCATTTTGCCTGCTCAGTGCGTGCCAGGCGCGGGTCTGTATGTGCGTCATCTTATTGGCTGCCGGTGAAGATGCGGTGAGTTACATCATTAAATGGGTTTAAACCTTGCTTGGCACATAAAAACCTTCGACAAATAGTAGTTATTATTACCACCATTTTCTTTAAGTATCACACCAACCTTCTGCAGTAACTGTTGTTATTTTTCCTTTTTGAACAGATAGAGACATGGAGGCTGAGAGAGCTAAGCCTCGCCCTGGTGTCAGCTGGGCTGGGGGTTTGGACACAGGCCTGCAAACCACATTCCTTCGAAAGTCGAGGCTGTGTGGGTGCCTGACTTCCAACTCACTCCGTGGGCTGTAAGTCTGTGGTGTTGTCGTATACACGTCACTCTTTCTGCACAACTGGGGCGCTGGGATGTTTCTAGGTTCCCTGGAGCAGCACAGCATCCTCCAGCCTCTGGCACCCAGGAGGCACCAGACCTGTGTCCTCCCCATGACCGAATGGAGAAAGGAGGGTCGGCCTTAGAAACGGATGTCATCCACCACCTGCGGGCTTCCCTTCTGCACCTTGGTAGACATGGGTTACTCAAGTCCTCGTGAAGTCTGGAAACTCCACCAAAATCCACAAAGGAGCCCAAGCGTTGAGCCACAACCAGTGCCGTGGGGTTGGCTGGTGAGATGAAATTGACTGTGCTGAGCCGTGCAGTAGATATTTTTAACAAAAGTTTGTCACTCTTCAGCCAAGAATGTTGCTTGTTGAAAAGCAATAACAATGACCACAGGTCTCAGAATCAGAAAGGACCTAGACTGGGCCTATGTGTAAATGTTGCCTGAATGACCTCAAACTAGTCACCTACCTCCTCTGAGCTTGGGGTCCTTGGCTATAGGTTGGGATGTCAATGTAACCATCCATCGTGGTTGTCATAAGAATTAAAGAAGAAAGTATTTGCAGCAGTGCTTGATAGACTCTAAAGCAGTATATACATGCAAGTTATTATTAACAGAGATGCCACTGCATGTGGGAGCAGGTGCTAGTTGTTCTCTATGACATTAACTTCATCTAATTAACAAATGTGTCCTGGGAGCTTTCAGTCCTCCTCAACACCATGGATTTCTCATCCACAAAGGCCAAAGAACTCTCTTGGAGCCTATTTATTTGATAATTTTTGTGATGCATTGAAGTGTGGGTTCTCTCAGTTTACTGCCTGCTGCATTCCGTAGATTTTCCTTTTATTTGATAAAACAGTCTCCAAATGCACCCCTGCTTGCATCACACTCTCTGCAGTGTTCAGACATTCTTGCTTACATTCAGAGACTGCAATTCCTTACCTAAAACTCTTGAGCCAGACATATTATGAAATTTGGAATTTTTTGGACATTAGAAAGATTATATTATACTAGAGGCCTGGTGCATGGATTCGCGCACCAGTGATGTCCCTCGGCCTGGCTTGCACCCTCTCATAATCTGGGACCCCTCTGGGGATGCCGGATAGTCAGTTTTAGCCCGATCTCCACAGGCCCGATCTCCACAGGCCCGATCTCCACAGGCCCGATCCAGACAGGAGGAAGCCCAGTCCTGCGCATTGAGCATCTGTCCCTTGGTGGTCAGTGCACATCATAGTGACCGGCTGAGTGGTTGCTTGGTTGTTCTGTTGCTTAGGCTTTTATATATATATAAACTAGAGGCCCAGTGTATGAATTTTTTGCACAGGTGGGGTCCGGCCGCCCGGCCCCAATGGAGGAGGAGATGGCAGGAGGTTGGCGGCTGACCTGGCTCTGGGGTCCCACCCTCTATTGGGGGGGGGGAGTGATTGGGGGCAGAGCTGGCTGGAGGGAGGGGCCTTGGGCTGATTGGGGTGGCAGGGCTGATCAGGGGTGGGGCTAGCCATGGGGAGGGGCTGTGGGTAGTGGGCCAGCTGGCCCTGCCCCTAATCAGAGTGGGGGGCTGATGCTGATCAGGGGCGGAGCTGGCTTGGGGAAGGGGCTGCGGGCCGATCAGGGTGGTGGGGGCCCATCAAGGGTGGGGTCAGCCACGGGGAGGGGCAGGAGGAGGTTGGTTGGCCAGCCCCACCCCTTATTGAGGTAGGGGGGTGATCAGGAGCAGGGCCAGCTGGGGGGAGGGGCTGCAGGAGGATGGCCAGCTGGCCTGACTCCTATTGGGGTGGGAGGGCAGTCAGGGGTGGGGCTGGCTGAGGGGAGGGGCCATGGGATGTAGGCTGGCCAACTCCACCCCCCCTATCTGGAAGTTTGCTGGCCATAGTGGGCATCATAGCAACCAGTCATTGTGGTTGTTAGGGCATTCCAGTCACTGGCTTTTTATATATATAGACTAGAGGCCCGGTGAACAAAAATTTGTGCACTCGGGGGGGGGGAGGGGGGGTCCCTCAGCCTGGCCTGTGCCCTCTCGCAGTCTGGGACCCCTCGGGAAATAATGACCTGCTGGCTTAGGCCTGCTCCCGGGTGGCAGAGGGCAGGCCCAATCCCTAGGTGCAGCCCCTGGTTGGGCTCAGAGCAGGGCTGATTGGGGAGTTGGGGTGCCGCCCCCTGTCATGCACAGAGCAGGGTGGATTGGGAGGTTGTGATGCCACCCTCAGTCACACTCAGGGTAGGGCCAATTGGGGGGTTGGGGCACCGCCCCCTGTCACACTCAAGGCAGGGTCGATGGGGAGGTTGCGGTGCCACCCTATCACCCATAGAGCAGGGCCAATCACGGGGCTGGGGCTCTGTACCCTGTCACGCACAGAGCAGGGCCAATCAGGGGGTTAGGGCGCTGTCCCCTGTCATGCACAGAGCAGGGCCCATCAGGGGATTGGGGTGCCACCCTCTATCACCCAAAGAGCAGGGCCGATCAGAGGGTTGGGGCGCCGCCACTGTCACACTCAGGGCAGGGCTGATGGGGAGGTTATGGCTCTACCCCATCACACACAGAGCAGGGCCTGTGGGGGGTGGCAGTTGGGGCGCCGCACCCCGTCACAGAGCCGCAGGGCGATCAGGGGGTTGGGGAGCTCCCCACTACCAGGCACAGAGCAGGGCTGATCAGGGGGTTGGGGTGCCTTCCCCTGTCACGAACAGAGCAGGGTGGATAGGGAGGTTGTGGCCCCACCCCCTGTCACACACAGAGCCGCAGGGCGATCAGGGGGTTTGGGCACTGCCCCCTGTCATACTGATCCCGGTGCCGGGAGGGCTCACGGCTCCGCTGATCCCGGTGCTGGGAGGCATATTACCCTTTTACTATATAGGATAGAGGCCTGGTGCACGGGTTGGGGCTGGCTGGTTTGCCCTGAAGGGTGTCCTGGATCAGGGTGGGGGTCCCCACTGGGGTGCCTAGCCAGCCTGGATGAGGGGATGATGGCTGTTTGCAGCTGGTCACACACCCTTCACGGTGGGGGTTCCCACTGGCGTGCCTGGCCAGCCTGGGTGAGGGGATGATGGCTGTTTGCAGCTGGTCACACACCCTTCACGGTGGGGGTCCCCACTGGGGTGCCTGGCCAGTCTGGGTGAGGGGCTGAGGGCTGTTTTCAGGCTCGCGGGTGACTGAAGCTCCCAACCGCTCCTTTTTTTCTTTTTTATTCTGGGCCAGCTTTAGCTTTGAGGCTTGGCTCCAGCTCTTAGGCCTCCGCTGCTAAAAGTAGGTTTCTGGCCTCTGCTTACAATATTGCGATCCTGCTGGCTGAAGCCCGCGGACTAAAGCAGGTTTCTGGGGTTTTGTTTAGCTTCTATATTTGTTACATAGTTGCTTAGAGTTGCTGCTCAGAGGTCTGCAGCAGCAGGCGGGGAACGTTGGTTTCCTCCATCACTGAAGCAAGCAAGCCTCATGTTAGTTTCAAGCTGCCTGGCTGCCGGCCGCCATCTTGGCTGGCAGTTAATTTGCATATTGCCCTGATTAGCCAATGGGAAGGGTAGCGGTCGTACGCTAATTACCATATTTCTCTTTTATTAGATAGGATATATAGATATGTACCACCTACTATTTAACACCTGTCATCAAACCCATTTAGTATTTCTGCATAACAAAACATATAAATCTTCACACAACATAGGATAATAGAGCATTTATTGCCTCATGCCAGAGCAGGTCAGTGAGTTTAGGCAAGGTGCAAGTCTGGCTGTCAAATGAGTTACAAAAAAAAGTTTAATTTTCAAAACTTTCTGGATTTCAGAACTTTAGACAAGGCCTAAACTTCTTCTTCTTTTTTTTTTAAATTGACTTTTTAGAGAAACTGGAAGGGAGGAAGGAGAGTGGGGGGGGGGGTAGGGGTAGGGGGAAGGGAGAGAAACATTGATGTGAGAGAGACACATCGATTGATTGCCTCCCATATGCACCCAACCAAGACCAGGGATTGAACCTGCAACCCAGGTATGTGCCCTTGACTGGGAATTGAACCTGTGACCCTTTGGTGCATGGGCTGATGCTCTAACCACTGAGAACACAGCCCAGGGCGACCCGGACTTCTATACTTCACAGGGAGAAGGAGGAGTAGAGTAGAGTAGAATAGGTGCCTGCCAACAATGATAAAACTAGTCAGGATCACAACAGATAGAAGTTCAGGGCATAAAAAGGAGCCCCTCTTTCAGTCACTATGTAATTTGGCCTCCTGCATTCCTGCTCACTGCTGCCAGAGCCGGTGCTCTAAGCCTCAGCTCTCATCCTGTCCTTATCTGACTGAACACCCTTCCATCTGTCCCCAACATTCAGCTCCTTAGCCTATACACAAGGCCTTTAGTGATCTAACCCCTGTCTGACCTTAAGTCTCATTTCCTGGCTTGCCTCCAGGAGTAGCCCAGTATTGGCAGATCCTCCACACTGGACCCTACCAGCCTTGTCCCACCTGGAAGGCCCTTGGCCTCCCCTTCATTATGCTGAAACTGTACTCAACCCTCAAGAGCTGAGTGTATAAAAAGCTTCTGCACAGCCAGAGAGACCAGCATCAGAATGAAATGGGAACCCACCGTACGGGAGAACGTATTTGCCAACCATACATCTAATAAGGGGTTAATCTCCAAAATCTGCAGCTCCACCTCTTGAAACATGAAGCAGTCTACCAGCTTCGCTTGTTCTGCGGTGCCATCCTCTAGACACCCTCTATGCCGCCTTCTGAAGACGGCAATCCTTCTCCCTCATGTAAAGGCTTCCCCCACTTTTTACCCCCTTCTTCTTCAGTGCATGGCAAGACTCTCTGTACCTGGAGATAAGTGAGACTACACCCCTCAACCGCAGGAAGAAACCACAGAAGAGAAGACCTCCAACCCATGTCAGATTATAAGGGTCCAGAGTTTTGAATGGGAGAATAGTAACCATAGGCGGCTGTCAGTAGTGCCTGGGCCTGGCTGGCCACTTTGGAGGGGCAGGGCCATGCAGGGGCAGGTGATGCAGGTGCACTGCGAACCAGGGGTGCCCTGCAGACTCCAACCAGCTCCCTTCCCGTGTCCAGCATCAGGACGCGGGTTGGGGCTGTGGCAACTCCAGGCTTCCTGGTGGCGGGTCCTGCCGTCACTCCCCCACTTCCATAGACAGCCAGGGGGTGCCAGGGGGAACTTCTCACGCCAAGTGCACCAAAAGCTAGAAAAATGCATGGATAGCGCCCAGCTGCTAAAAGCTACAGGGCCCAAGAGCTCCAAAAGCTAGCAAGGTTTTTAAAAATATATTTTATTGATTTTTTACAGAGAGGAAGGGAGAGAGAGAGTTAGAAACATTGATGAGAGAGAAACATCATCAGCTGCCTCCTGCACACCTCCTACTGGGGATGTGCCCGTAACCAAGGTACATGCCCTTGACCGGAATCGAACCTGGGACCTTTCAGTCCGTAGGCTGATGCTCTATTTACTGAGCCAAACCGGTTATGGCAGGTAATTGGATTTTTAAAAAGCCTTCCTATCCCTCTCCCTATAAGAACCGGAGCTTGAGTCAAGTTGTCATACAGGACAGGTATGGCCTCATGGTTATTTTTTATTATTTTTTAAATAATGTACTTATTTATTTTTTTATTTAATCCTCACCTGAGGATATGATTATTGATTGTTTTTAGAGAGAGAAAGGGATGGAAGGAGAGAGGGAAGGAGAGAGAGAGAGAGAGAGAGAGAGAGAGAGAGAGAGAGAGAGAGAGAGACATTGATTGTTGCCTCTCGTATGCTCCCCAACCAGGGATGAACCTGCAAGCTAGGTATGTGCCCTGGCTGGGAATCAAACCTGTGACCTTTTGGCGTAATGGACAACACTCCGACCAGCTGAGCCCCACCAGTCAGGGAGGCTCATGATTGTTTTGCACCCTAGCAGATGCGTTCTCCAGCTGGGTACGTGATGCAGTGGGCAGTTCAATCCCGCTGAGCCGCATGGCTCACTCACATGCCCATGCGGGAGTCCACGGCCTCCTGGTGAGGGCACCTGTTTCTCTGCACTGGCACTAGCGAGGCAGCCCAACAAGCAGGAAAGACCTGTCCCTCCAGCAATCCCAAGCACACTTCAGACCCCCCCTGCTGTCTTCCTGGAGCAGGACACATTGACTTTTGAATGAAAATGTCACTTAGCTTTTCCTCACTGCCAGCTCCACTGCCTTGCCAATGCCCTCCAGGTCCTCACAGTCAAAACAAAAAATCAGACCGGCATCCTAGGGCGCTGGCTCTGCAGCCTGGGGTGCTGGTTAAAGTTACCGGTAGTGGTGCCTCACGCAGCCCTGCTGAGCCCACGCCTGTGAGTGGGGCTGGGCCTTGGGGCTGTTGCCGCGCTCCCTGGGTGCCGGAGTTTGGGTGCCTGAAACCAGTCTGCAGACCAGTTTTGAGAACATACCCTCCTAAGGGCCTCGGAATTAAGAGCAAAATGCCCCACGATGTGGACATCCTGAGCCTGTGGACACTCGGGTCCAAGACACAGCAGGAACCTGTGAAAGAGCTGGGGGCGTGGTGTCTGAGAGACCCCACGGGCCCTGCAACGACCCCGATGTGCAGCTTCAGGCCGTCACTCACACTCTCTGGGTTTCTGTCCGCGTGGGAAAGATAGAAAAGATTAAGGTTATTTTGGGGATTCATGAATTCAACAGAACAACAAAAAATGAGCGAGCACTGGTTACCTGCGGCAGGCAGCCTAACAGTGCGGCTGTGTGGTGAATAAGAAAGACAGTCCTTGCCCCTCGGAGCTCATGGTTTAGTCATAGGGGCAGCCAATAAATAATGACACACAGGACGAGGCCATTTAATTTGAATGAAGTAAGCGAGGATAAAGCAGAGTTACTGTAGACAAGTCTTGGGATTCTGGCCCGCGCGGTCATATCTCTGACGAGAACTGGTGTCCTTCAGCTTCAGAAGGGCGGCCCCTCCCCTACAGTCAGCGTGGCCCCTCGCTGAGCTGACAGCACCTGGGGTGGACGTGGCCAGCTTCTCGCCTTTGGAATCCAGGCACAGCTCAGAGATGCTGCGGCCTGGTTCCAGCCACCGCCACGAAGCACGTCTCACCACAAAGCACGTTGTAATCCTTTTGCGCCTGGAGGGCCTGGCTCTCAGTTTGTAGAAATGTGCCGCGGTTGGACCACAGTGAAGAGAAGCCCAGTGAGACGAGGTCCGCTGCATTTCCCTCTCGCTCTCTTTGAACCAAGAACTAGGGATGGGAGAGTCGGAAGATGAGTTACTTCAATGACTAGACACTCTAGACCAGGGGTGGGCAAACTTTTTGACTCGAGGGCCACAATGGGTTCTTAAACTGGACCGGAGGGCCGGAACAAAAGCATGGATGGAGTGTTTGTGTGAACTAATATAAATTCAAAGTAAACATCATTACATAAAAGGGTACGGTCTTTTTTTTTTTTTAGTTTTATTCATTTCAAACGGGCCGGATCCGGCCCACTGGCCGTAGTTTGCCCACGGCTGCTCTAAACGTTTGTTCCTGAGAAGAGCCTGATCCCAACTCATCATAACTCTGCTGGTTTATCATTTTCTTAAATCCACTGAGTAGCATGGTTGTACTTTGTGTGTTTGAATGTTCTCAAAAGTTGTTCTCTATGTGAAAAATAACCTCACCAATGACCAGGCCTGTCAAAGTGATGAATCAGCAAAGCAGACACCATAACTGCATTTGCAGACGCGTGTCCACAGTGATTCTTCACAAATCTCAACATCAACCGGCTACCTTCTCACATGTACACGTTCTGTACGTTGCAAGCACCTGACTGCTTCATTGTGTCCCCGCGAATCCATGCCAAGCACTTACACACTGAAATGCATGGGGACGATAAATAGCACTGCTTTTATTTATCTTTTGCATTAGAGTTAGATGTAAGTTTATATTTCAAAATGAACTTTCTTCAGGGTGATAAAGGGGCAAACATCTTTTTAAGAAAAAGAAGGTGACTTTCAGACACCTGCTAGAGAACACGTTATCCAGGCAGGACTAGGATCAGCTGCTCTCCTGGCCAGGGACCCGCTTTCCCTGGCCTCACGCAGGAGCCACTGGGCCTTCGCACCTTCCACTGCCTTTTCTCTCTTTCCCACGCTGCTCCCTTACCTTGAATCCCGGCTCTTTTCCTTTCTGACTAGTCTCCGCTATACAGTCATTTAAGGGATGGCGACCGAGCTCCTCCGGGGGCAGGCCCAGCAGTGACACAGGTGCCCTGCGGCCAGGCCTCAGTCTCTGGGAGGAGGAGCCGGCACAGCTACAGAAAGTCTGGGGGATGCTCAGTGACCAGGGCGTTAGCCGGAGGGTTCCTGTGCTGGAAACCTGCATGAGTTCTCCCAGCTCCAGTTTAAAATGTGTTGCCTGGAGCAGCCAGGGCCTCTCCTGTGTCCTACCCCGCCCTGGAAGGGCCTCTGGTTCTGGAAGCGGGTCTGTGCGCGAGGCCTGCCATGCCCCCTCCCTCAGGGGCGCACTTCTGGGCATGGGGGGGTGGGGGGAGCTGGGGCGGGCGGGGGGGAGGGAGGGGGGGCGGGGGGGGGGCAGGCCGGGCGCCACCGCGTCTCTGTCCGCCCTGGGCTAAAGCTGGGGCCCCAGAGGCCAGCCTGGGAGGAGGCGCCTGCATGGCGGCTAACAGGCCCCAGGGGAGCGCAGACCCTCTCCCCCAGCCCGCAGCTCCGCCCGTGGCCAGCACTCAGGCGCCCCTGCACTGCTCAGCCCAGCGTGGCCGCCCCTTCTCTCCTCCTCTGTGTCCTTCATTTGCTCCCCTCCCCACTGACTGGGCTTTGAAGGTACAGGAGCCCATCAGCACACAGCGCAACCACGTAGCAAGCCGGTCTCACATGCGCCCCAGCGAGCTGCAAGCCCAAGCAGCCTGGAGGAGGAGAGGCCGCTGGATTCTCAAAATGAAAGTCTGACAAAGTGGTTTTTCTCCGAAAAGAGAAAGGGACCCCTCCCCCTCCGCCCACATACCTCCCCATTCCTACCCCAAGGAGCGTCCTGCAACTGGGAGGAGCCCGGGAGAGCCCGGTTCCTGCCCTGGGCGGGAGCAGTCCTGTCGCAGCAGCCAGAGGTGGACGGAGGGGTCAGTTCCGAGCCGGGAGAGAACAAGGAGCCGAGCTCGCTGGCCATTCATTGGCAGAAGGAAGGGACTCGGTGGACCCAGCGGCTCTCACCTGGGAGGGTTTCGCCCCACCTCCACCCGGACTGTGGCCGCGCCTGGAGCATCCCCACTGTCAGGGCTGGGCCAGCGGCACGTGCAGGGGGCGGGGAGGCCTCCCTCACTGCAGGCTCTCCCCACAGGGAATGACCTGGTCCCAGCGCCCAGGCTGAGGTGCCCTAGGGAACCCTCCTGACGTCAGGGCCTGCCTGCTGGCGACAGATTTCCAGGCTCCTGCGCTGAGGACTGTCCAGGCAGCGCTCAGAGGCCCTGAGTTACAGAGGAAGAGGGAGCCAGAGCCTCCTGCGACCTCTTCTGGTCCTGCGCTAGGTCGGTCCTTGCCCAGACTCCAGACTGGGAGGGAAGCACCCCAGGAAACACTCGGGGGTGGGGGGCAGGGGGCAGAGGCAGGGCGGGAAGGGTGCCTCTTAGGGTGTGCCTCCAGACAGCCACCTCCACCAGGGGTAGGGGGGTGGGGTAAGGGGGAGGGAAGAGGGCAGGGAAGGGGGTGAGCACGATCTGCCTGCAGGAAGTCACGGGGAGGGGGGGGAGCAGTCACCACGGGGGGGCGGGGGTGGAGGGTAGTACTTGCACCTCTGAGTCGCCCCTGGGAGAGCCGAGGAGGTGGGCCCTGGCCTCCCCTCTCATCAGTCATTGACTGGGCTGCTGTGGCCGGGAGATGCCAGGGGCTCCTTGGCTGGTACTGGAGGCCGCCTGGCTAGCACAGGGGTTCCCGCTGGGAGAAGGTGCTCAGGCAGAGGGGCGTCAGCCACTGTACTCACACCTGCTCCCTCACCACCCAGAACCCTAGGGGGTTGGAGCTCCTAGGCGCGGCCACTCACCCCCCACCCGAGAGCAGCAGCTCCCTCTCTGGGTGGTGCTGGCATGCACCATGGTCCCTTAATGGAGGACCCACAGGGACTGTCAGTGCCTCACCCAGAACTTGGCTCTTGGTCCCTCCAACTGCCAGGGCAGCAGCAGGCAGCAGCGAGCTGGACCCAGTGTGGAGCACAGGAGGATGGAGCAGCCTCAGGAAACAGCTCCTCTCCGTGGACGGGGCCCTGCAGGCTCTAAGCCGTCACCCCCTTTCGTTGCACATGCACCACACCCAGCACCTGTGCAGAGGCAGGTCCTGCTTGGGCATTTCTAACAGCTGGTGGGCCCACTGCACCCGGAGCAGAGCCGGCAGGGGGGGGGGGGGAGACCGCCTGATGAGACCTCAGAAGGGGGTCTGAGTCTCCAAGACTCTGGTTACACCAAACGATTCCTTTTTCCATTCTATATAAATGCTCATACCTAATTTTCTAATTTTTCTTAAGCCCCCCCCCCCATATCCCCCACCAATTTATATGCCTTTGGTTTCACAAAACATAGCCATTCCCTGTCTGAGAACATCTGATCTGGCCCTGAGAGCCTGGGCCCCATGCATTTTGATTGGTGTCTCCGGAGTTGGGGGACTTTCAGCTTCTACACCTACTCCTGATCCCCCACAGCCTTCAAAGTTAGAGGCTAGATAAGCAGAGGAGGACACACCTGGGGAGCTGATGCATCTTCTCAGGACAGGACCAGTGCTGCTCTCTGGGGAGCAGCCAGGCCTTGCCCCATCCCTCCCCCTGTCTGTTCTCACAGCTCCTCTCCCTCCCCTACCTCTCCCCCTGCCTGGTCTCCCCAGCTTCCTCCTTCCCCTCCCCCTGCCTGTTCTCACAGCTCCTCTCCCTCCCTAGCCCCTCCCTCTGCCTGGTTTCAGAGCTTCTCTCCTTCCCCTCCCCCTGCCCCCTGCCTGGCTCTTTTTCAAACCTCCTCTCTCAGGTGACTCCACCATCTCAGCAGAGACCCTGGGTAGGACTGGGAGGCTGTAAATCTTGAACTTTCTCCAGGGAAAGCCTCTTACAAACCTGAGTCCGGCTAGCTGCCTACCACGTGAGTGAGTCGTTTATTGAATAGTCTGGGCTCAGAAAGGGTACAGACACAGCTGCTGTGGGGTGACGGGGACCTGTCTCCAAACCACTGCTGTTCCTTCTCTTAGCGGCTCTGCGGGCCTCTGGGCAGTGCCCCTGCGGGCTGTCCCTGGAGGCCTGTCCGGAGACACCTGCTGGCTCACTTCCCTGGAACGCCCCAGGGGAGAGATGCTCCAAGTCCTCCTACAACTTCCATCAGGGGGGGTCTCTTTCGTGAACTGGGCTGAGAGAATGCCGTGGAGGGACCTCTCGGACTCCTCAGGCCGGGCCATAGAAACCTTGCAGCTGCCACAGGGTCTCTGGGAACATTCTCTGGGGCCCGGATCAGCCACGCAAGAAGCCTGACTGTTCTGAGACTGCCCTGCTGGTGGGCAATGTGCAGTGCCATGCCCGGGATCCTGGCTGAGCCCAGCCTGAGGCCCTCCCACCAGGTCAGCAGAGCAGCCCACTCCTCCTCGCCGCCCACCCCCCCTGCTGCCCAGCACCTCTGTCCGTGGCTGCCACGTGGGCAGATGATTCCTCCGCGGAGCCCTGCCTGAGGTCCTGACCCACAAAATCATGAGGTGCAATACAATGGCTGTTGCTGTGAGCTGTTCCGTTTGGGGAAGGCTTCTTACACAGCCCGCTCCTGTCTTTGGTGCTGCACTAAGGAGGCCCGAATGGAACCACATTCTTTGGTGTCCATGTGACCTCCTGTTGCTGTGGTCTCCCTCTGCCCATCGCTCTCTGATTCCTCTCCCCCTGCCCAATTCTGGGGTGATACTTTCGAAGCTCCTTCACTTGGTTTTGGGGATGAAGGGTGGCCCCTCTGTCCTGCATGGGCAGAGATGGGAGACTCAGCAATGCTACCCACTAGGTACCAGCAAGAGACAACTCCCAACACCAGCTGAGGGACAAGGGGGGGCTGCTGAGAGGCCACGGGCCAGCTAATCTGCGTCTTACTCAGCCCCGGACACGTATCTGTTTGATAACTCTTTGAGGCTTCTTTGTCCTCAGCTTTGGGTCCCCATTGCTAATTTTGAAGATGAATAAACATAGCGTTTTCTTTTCTACTTTAGGTTAGTGAACACCAAGATACCAGTATTATTTATGATAAAGCTAGGGTAGACAACATATTTATATCCCACAGCTCCTCTCCCTCCCCTCTAGCACTGCGTCCTGGATTTGATGTATTCACCAGCTGCTAGGTCCTAGCCTATCCCAGGCAACACTGGGGAATCTGAGGCTCTCTCCTTGGGGGGCAGGGATTTCTTGCTAAGATACCCACATGAAGGAGACTACACCTGAATACATACTTTCTGGGTGCAGGCAGGTCCCCAGAGCTGGACTACCATGCCTTCTCTGTTGGTTGATTTATTGATGGTAGCCATTCTGACAAGGGTGAGGTAATATCTCATTGTTGTTTTGATTTGCATCTCTTGGATGATTAGTGACTTTGAGCAATTTTTCATATGTCTCTTGGCTTTCTATATGACCACTTTGGAGAAAAGTCTATTTAGAACCTTTGCCCATTTTTTTAAATTGGATTGCTTCTCTCCCTTCTGTTAAGTTGTATGGGTTCCTATATATTTTGGAGATCAACCCTTTATCACATATGACATTGGCAAATGTGCTCCCATGTGGTGGGCTCTCTCGTGGTTTTGATGAGGTCTCTGTGGCAGTGTGGAAGCTTTCATTTGCATGCAGTCCCATTTGTTTATTTCCCCCTTAGTTTCCATTGCCCCAGGCGATGTATCGGTAGAAATATTGCCATGAGAGTTGTATGAGGCTTTGGTGCTTATGGTTTCTTCTAGAACTTTTATGGTTTCCTGTCTTACTTTTGTCTTTTATCCACTTTGAGTTTATTATGAATGGTGTAAGTTAGTGGTCTAGTTTCATTTTTTTGCATGTACCTGTCCAATTTTCCCAGCACCATTTATTGAACAGACTGTCTCTGCTCCAATGTTTGCTCTTGCCTTCTTTGTCAAATACTAATTGAGCATAGTTGTTTGGGTAAATTTCTGGGCTCTCTGTTCTGTTCCATTCATCTATATGCCTCTTCTTGTGCCAGTACCAGGCTGTTTTGATTACGGTGGCTTTGTAGTATAACTTGATATCTGGTATTGTGATGTCTCCAACTTTGTTCTTCTTTCTCAAGATTGCTGTAGCTATTTGGGGTCTATTTTCATTCCATATAAATTTTTGGAGTGCTTAGTCTAGGTCTGTGAAATATGCTGTTGGTATTTGAATAGGGATTACATTGAATTTATAGATTGCTTTGGGTAGTATGGACATTTTAATGATGTTGATTCTACCCATCCATGAACATGGAATATTCTTCCACTTGTCTATATCTTCCTCTATGTCTTTTTTTCAACGTCCTGTAGTTTTCAGAGTACAGGTCTTTTACCTCCTTGGTTACATTTATTTCTAAGTATTTTAATTTTTTTGTTGCAATGGTAAATGGGGTTGTTTTTTTAGTTTCTGTTTTGGAGAGTTCACTATTGGTATAAAAAATGCTATGGATTTTGGGGTGTTATTTTTGTATCCTGCTATGTTTCCTAATTCACTTATTAAATCTAGTAGTTTTTTATGGAGTCTTTAGAGTTTTCTATGTAAAGTATCATGCCATCTGCTAATAATGAGAGTTTCACTTCCTCCTTTCCAATGTGGATGCCTTTTCTTTCCTCTTCTTGTCTGATTGCTATGTCCAGGGCTTCCAGAACTATGCTGAACAAGAGTGGTGAAGGAGGGCATCCCTGTCTTGTTCCTGTTCTTAGAGGAAATTGTTTTAGTTTTTTCCCATTATGTCTGATGTTGGTTGTAGGTTTGTCATATATGGCCTTTATTATGTTGAGGTATGATCTCTCTATTCCCACTTTGCTGAGAGTTTTTATCAAAAAAGGATGTTGGATTTTGTCAAATGCCTTTTCTGTATTGATTGATATAATCATATGGTTTTTGTTTTGCAAACTGTTTATGTGCTCTATCACATTTATTGATTTGCAAATATTGTATCAGTCTTGCATCCCTGGAATAAATCCCTTTTGATCATTATTTATGATCTTTTTAATGTATTGCTGGACCCCGTTTGCTAAAATTTTGTTGAGAATTTTAGCACCTATGTTCGTCAGGGATATTGGCCTGTAGTTCTCTTTCTTTTTCATGTATCTATCTGGTTTTACAATTAGGGTGATTCTGGCCTCATAGAAAGCGTTTAGAAGTTTTCCTTCCTCTTCAATTTTTTTGGAATAGTTTGAGGAGTAGAAGTGTTAGTTCTTCTTTAAATATTTGGTAAAATTCCCCTGTGAATATGTCTGGACTAAGAGCTTTTGTTTGCTGGAATTTTTTATATTTATTTTTATTTATTTATTTTTTTACCGCTTCAAGTTCATCAGTAGTTATTGGTCTACTCAGGTTTTCTGATTCTTCCTGATTGAGTTTTGGGAGGTTGTATTTTTCTAGGAATATGTCCGTTTCATCCAGGTTGTGTCATTTCTTGGAATAAAGTTGTTCATAGTATTTTCTTACAACCCTTTGTATTTCTGTGGGGTCAGTTGTTACTTCACCTCTTTCGTTTCTGATTTTATTTGGGTCCTCTCTCCTTGTTTCCTTGTGAGCCTGGCTAGAGGTCTATCAATCTTATTTATCCTTTCGAAGAACCAGCTCTTAACTTTATTGATCTTTTGTATTGTTTTTTTAGACGCTGTCATTTATTTCTGCTCTGATCTTTATATTTTCATTCCTTCTACTTGTTCTGAGCTTTTCTTATTAGTCCCTTTTTAATTCTTTAAGTTGTAATGTTAGATACCTTATTAACAGTTTTTCTTGTTTTTTCAGGTAGGCCTGTAGTGCTATGAACTTCCCTCTCAGGACTGCTTTCACTATGTCCCATAGGTTTTGGATTGTTATGTGTTCATTTTCATTTGTTTCCAGAATGTTTTTTATTTCTTTTTTTATCTTGTTGGTAACCCTTTCATTGTTAATAGTATTCTATTTAGCCTCCATGTATTTGTTTTTGAGTGTTTTTACTGTAGCTGATTTCTAATTTCATGCCATTGTGGTTTGAAAAGATGCTTGATATTATTTCAATCTTCTTGAATTTGTAGAGACTTAGCTTGTGTCCTAACATGTGGTCTATCTTTGAAAATGTTCCATGTGCACTTGAGAAGAATGTATAATCCATAACTTTGTGGTGGAATGTTCTGAAAATGTCACTTAGTTCCATCTAGTCTAGAGTGTCATTTAGATTTTTTCTACCTTGTCTTCTAACTCACTGTTTTGGTCCTCAGCTTCTTCTAATCTACGTGTTGATTTTTGTTGAGATTTATCCAGTGATGTTAGTGCAGTATGAAAGTCCCCTACTATGATTATATTGGTGTTGATCTCTCCCTTGATATCCTCCAGAAGTTTAAAAAATATATTTAGATGCTCCTGTATTGGGTGCATAGATGTTTAACAGAGTTACAGCCTCTTGTTGTATCGGTCACTTTAGTATTATGAAGTGGCCTTCTTTATCTCTTGTTCTGGCCTTCACTTTGAGATGTATTTTTTCAGTTATAAGTATTGCTACCCCAGCTTTTTTTTTCATTTTCATTTGCCTGAAAAAATTTTCCCATCCCTTAACTTTCAGTCTGTGTGAGTCCTTTGTTCAAAGGTGAGTCTGTTGTAGACAGCATATAGTTAGGTCATGTTTTCTTATCCATTCAGCTACCCTATACCTTTGATTGGAGCATTTAATTCACTTATGTTTAAAGTTATTATTGATAGGTACTTATTTGTCACCATTTTTATTCTTTATGCCTGTGTTTCTTCTTCCCTTTCTATTTCTTCTGTTTACAACAGTCTCTTTACCATTTCTTGCATTGCTGGTGTAGTGGTAATAAACTCCCCTAGACTTTTTTTTTTGTCAGAAGCTCCTGATTTCACCTTCAATTTTGAATGATAGCCTTGCTGGATAGAGTATTCTTGGATTCAGACCCTTGCTTTTTATCACTTTGTATACTTTACTCCATTCCTTTCTGACCTGATGTGTTTCTGTTGAGAAATCAGTTGATAGTCTAATAGGTAACTTTCTGTCTCTCTCTTGAGCCCTTATGATTCTTAATTTGTTGTTGACATTTGCCAATTTAATTACGATGTGTCCTAGTGTTGGTCTTTTCTGGTATCATCTTGTTTGAGACTCTCTGTGCTACTTGGACTTGTGTGACTTTTTCTTCCCAAAGTCAGGAAAGTTTGCTGCCATTATTTCTTCAAACAGGCTGCTCAGCTTCCTCTCCTTCTGGAAATACCTTGTTATGTGCATGCTGCTTCATTTCATGTTGTCCAAAAGCTCCCTTTGACTCTCCTCCTGCTTTTTATTTTAATTTTTTCAATTGCTCTGCTTAGGTGTTTTTTTTCCACCTTGTCACTGATTCAGTCCACAGCTTCTTCTAGTCTGCTGTTGAAACATTTCATTGTGTTCTTTATTGCAGCTATGTCATTCTTCATTCCTCTTGATTCGTACACATGTTGGTGACTTTCTCATCCAGACATTTGCACATCCTTATAACCATTACTCCGAATTTTTTCTCTGACAAATTGCTTGCCTTCATTTCATTTAGTTTCTTTTCTGGTGATTCCTCCTTTTCTTTCATTTGCCTCCCTACTTTTGCTGCTTCTTTGTAATTGTTTCTATGTATTAGATCAAACTGCTATGCCACTCAGATTTTTTGAATTGGTCTTATGTAGTAGATGTTTTATGGGACTTAGTGGTGCAGTCTCTCACATCTCCTGGGCTGGGTATTTTAGGGTGAACCTCCTACTTGAGATATTTGGTTCTCCTGATGTAGTTGGTTCCTGAATGTTATTGTCCCATTTGTGGATGGAGCTTCCTCTCAGGGTGTCTGATTATGTGGCTTGCTCCCTACCATGCTGTGCCAACTGTTGTGGAGGCACTAACCGAACAGCACAAAATACAACACAATAAGGCATGACTCAGAAGGAACAGAACACAAATGTACACAGATGCTTATAACCCCAATAAAAGTGACCACCAGAGAAAAGAGAATTAGAAAATAGAAAAGAGAGCAAGAATGATAGTGAGAAAAAATAAAGAGAGAAAGAATATGGGAAAAAAACACAACAAAACAAACAAAAATAACAAAAAGCACAAACAAAAAACACCCAGAAAAATGGAAGGGGCCACAGGATCTCTAGATATAGAGCTGAAATAAAGAAAATAGGGTTAATGAATTGGATGAATAAGGGGAGGACCACAGATTAGAATAGAGGAGGGAGAAAGGAAGTGAGAAGACAAGAAAAAAATTAACAAAAAATTATTTTTTTGAAAAGGAGAATAGAGGAGAGAGCAGACAGGCCTAAATTAATGAATTGAAACAAGTTAAAATGTTAGGAGAAGAAAAGAGCAAGAGAGGAGAGAAAAAAAACTAAATAAAAAATTGAGTAGTGAATAAAAAGATAAGAGAAAGGGAAATGGAGTAGGAGCAGGGAAGAGGAAATTAGATATATGAACAAACCAATAGAGACTAGAATAATAACTCATCAATAAAGCAGATAAAAAAGATCAATTTTTGAAAAGGGGGAGAAAGAAAGGGAAGAGAACAGGGAAAGGAGAAAAATTGGAAGGAAAAAAGGAGAGGAAGAAAGGGTGCAAAAATAGATATAAATAAATAAAAATAATAAAAAATTAAAAATAAAATATAAAAATGTGAAGTGTCATTCACTTCAGCTGAGTTTTAATGCCCCATCGCAGCTGGTTTGGGATCCCACTCTTCTGTCTGCCAACTCTGGGCTTCCTGTTAGGTACTGGGGTGCTGACCACTGTCTGGCACTGTCTTTTGGCTTTTAGCACCTGTTTGAAGCACCTCCCAGCGATCCACTGCTCCTCTGCTGTGTCTGCCTCCACAGGCCCTGGCTGTAAGCAGGCAGGGTCCAATCTGCCCTCTTTGCCTGTCTGCCAGCTGTCAATCTAATTCCTCAAGCATCTGTTTCTGACAGGGCTTTAGGTGGGGTTGGTGCTGTTTCACTTTCAGGGAATAGGATGGGTGTTTTTTCCCTGACCCAGAGCTACTCCTCCACAAGTGGCCCAAACTATTCCTCTACCCTTGGCTGGACAGAGATCCTTGCATGGAGACCAGTAGGGTTGGCTGGCAACCTGGAGTTTTTATCAGTCTGGTTCCCAGAATAGCAGGGTGGATGGCCCCCCTTCCAATCTAGTCACTGAGGGCTCCTTGGGACTATTCAGACCCATAACTTGGCCTCTGCCTTTGTGTCCTCAGTACAGCTCAAAAGGCCCAATGCAGGACTCCTGGCCACGTCTCCCTGCCCTGCTTCCCTCCCAGCCTCTCCTCAGGCACTTCAAGTCTGTCCCTCCCTCCCTGCGCCAAAGCCTCGGGTGAGTGATTGCAAGAAAAAAGGTCTCTGTTCTGCCTTTAGAGAATAAAAACAAAGACAAAACAAAAGCAATGAAACCGAGGCTGTCTCTCCCCCCAGCACCGTGCTGCTTTTCCCTCGCGGGGCCGCGTTTCACCGGGCAGCCTTTCGTGGCTGTGGTCTTGGGTCCAGACTCCCTGCTGCCAGCAGCCCTGTGGCCTTTCCTTTTACAGTTGGATGTCAAGCCTGCTGCGAAGGGACAAGGCTTTGGTGTAACACAACTTCCTTCTCTCCCTCTCGGCCCGCTGTCCCTTTCAAGCCCCCCTCCCCATTCCTACCGGTCTCCAGGTGTTTTCTGCCCTTCCTTGTTGATAATTGTCTCCTCAGTTGTGCCTAATTTGTTAATTCCAGGTGGATGTTCTCTGATTTTGTTGTATTTCCAGTCTGGCCCTGGGATGAGGGGCACAACACGTCTGCCTATTTGGCCGCTGTTTTCCTTCCCCTAGATGCTTTTCTATTTCACCACTGTGTTCTGTTGGGTATCTTTGCTCCTCACTACAGACCCATCTTCATCCTGGTCCACCTGCTGGGTGCACCTGCAAATGGCTCCCACACTCTTCGGATCTCCGTGGGCTTGGCCAAAGGCAGGCACTAGCAGGAGAGCAGAAGATGGGAGGAGCTGAGGGTGGGGTGTGTATCCCCTCGCTCTTCCTTTTGCCAGGTCACTGAGGTGTGGCTGGGTCCCTCGAGTGAAGGCCACTGCTTCCCTAAGGCAGCCAGCTCCATGAGCCATGTTCTCTGGAGACCTGAAGCCATTGGCCCCTGTGCCCTTCACGCTAAAGAGGTAACAGCTCTGACTCCCCGCCCCTCCCCCTGACATTGATTTTAGAGAGGGAGGAGGGGGAAGCAGAGAGGAACTTTAATGTGAAAGGGAAACATCAGTCGGTTGCCTCCAGCATGCATCATGACAGGGAATTCAACCCACAACCTGGGCATGCGTCCTGACTGGGAATCAAATTAGCAACTTTTTGGTGCAATGAATGATGCTCAGCCAACTGAGCCACACTGGCCAGGGCAACAGCTCTGACTTTTGCTTGACTTGGAATTTTCTCCCATCTCCTCCAGGCGTACTTAAACCCTGCTCTCAGCTCCGTAGAGTCCCTTTGTCAAACAGTCCCCAAGCCACCCTGCCTGAGAACATCATCTGTTTGCTGTCAGAGCCCTGACTGGCACATCTCTTACTAAAGACTGTCCCTGCTGCGGGAAGAAAGCACCACTGCACCGCACCCCTCTCAGACTCACATGTGGGGTCCTGGTTCCCAGTGTGATGCATTGAAAAGTGGGGCCCTGGGAGCGGGGGGAGGAATGGGCCTTGAGGGTAAAGTCTCATGAATGGGATAAATGCCCTCGTATTAGAGACTCGGGGGCTCCAGGCCTCCTGCCGTGTGAGGGCACAGCGAGCAGGTGGCCAGCTGTGGACCAGGAAGCAGCCTCACTGACTCTGCAGGTACAGAGCGTGGACTTCCAGCCTCTGAAGCTGTGAGGAATGAGTGTTTGCCACCCAGCCTGTGTTGGGTTTGTTCCGGTAGCATGAATGCACTAAGACATGAGCCTCGTCTCAGAGCCCTCGGCCTGCCCTTGTGCTTTCACTGGTGCCTACCTCACACCCCTAAGGGAGCGGGGGTGGGGAAGAATCTCCGATCGAAATGAGAATCAATACTTCTTTCCTGGGAGGACATACTGCCATAGCAGGTGCCAACAAGAGTTGCCTCAAATTTTTGAAAAGTTAATGAGAGAAGGGTGTCTAGTGGCTAAAACCCCGAGCTCTGGAGTCTGATGGTTTGAGCTAGATTTCCTGCGTGGTCGCTTGGACAAGCCACTGTCCCTCTCAGTCTTTCCTTCCTTATCTGTGAAAGTAATGGTGATAGTAAAGATGGAGTGAGGTAATGCTTGGATGCATAGCAAATGCTCATACAATTGTTCAGACACCAGAGTGCAGGGCCCTGGGGATGAGTGAGGCCACTGTTTTGTGCCAGCCCTACTTACCAAGCTAAGAGCTACCAGGCATGTTGTACCAAGCATTGGGAAACCCTCAATAAATGGTGAACTTATTGACTCAAAATGCCCTTTTGAAACATGGCCTTAGTAAGTGGATACCAGAAGACTTACAGGTGGAGGAATTATTTCTTCTATCACCTCAGCTCAAACCAGCCGAAGACAAGATGGAGACAGCTGCCCGCAGAGCCTTCTGAGAGCATGTATTTGGCTGGGAAGAGCCGCTGATCACTACATTTCCAACGTCCTGGTTTGTGAGTAGCGGCATCCCAGGAGCCCTGCTGTAGGCAGGGGGTAGGTTCAGAGGCCAAGGCTGATGGGTGAGCAACTTTAATTACCCAAGAGCGGACTTAACAGCCAGCCTCTGGGTATCTTATTGCTAGTCTGACACTTGGGAACATGGCATTTCCCCATTAAAATGCCAATTACCCTGAGCATTTCTGCAAATCCATCAGCTGACGGCTGCCAGATTGTCAGGCAATGCAGTTTGATGGCTTGAAGCCTCCCAGTCAGATCAAGGGCATTTTCTCTGGTAGTTTGTGACTGTTCGGAGTGCTATGTCAGCCCCGCCAGTCCCCCCCCCCCCCCCACACACACACACATACACACTCCACCAAGCAGGCACTCAGAATCTCTGGCTCCAAGTAGCTAGGGAAAGGAAGTGTTCAGGAGCTGAAATCAACCAGAAAATAAAGATTTGGAAAATAACCCTCAAATACATTTTTTTCTGCATCTGGAAAGCTGAAAGCATCAGCCCAACAGAAATGAATCTCATTGGGGAATCAGGTGGTCTCTCTCATCTGACTACCAAAAGCGAAGGTCAGCCTGCAAGGTACCCACCTCCATGCACCACTTTCCTGCTGCAAATGAAAGGTTTGCTAACGCTGATGCAGCTCCCACGACTCCTCTGCCTCGCCCCACGCGTGGCCTAATGCTCGGCGTGTCCGGTTCTGCTTCTGGAGGAAGTGCTTATGCAGGGCTCATGCCTCAGTGTGTGGAATTTCTTGGGAAGGTGGTTGTAGACCTGTTTGGTCCTTACTTTCTTGGAACTCTGTTGAAACTCTGTTATAAATTGAAATGATTATGTAGTAGAAGATGCAGGGTTTTGTTCTTAGTGGATCCTCCTTATAGAACAGCAGTGTGATAGTGTGACTGAGCACACAGATTATAGATCCAGAATCTGGACTTCAGATTCAGGTCAACCATTCATGAGCCACGTGAGCTTGGACAAGCTATAGCCTCTCTGGCTATCAGTTTCCTCATCTGTGAAATGGGGATAGGCGACACTGACCTCCTACGAAACTGTTAATATCTCAAAATTCCTTGGAACGGTACCTAACCCACTGTAAAGGCTCTAATAGTGAGAGGATGCTCATCTGTGTGTTTAAATAGTGTCAAAATTGTAATTGTTTTAAAAGAAATTTTAAAAATGTTTTTCCATTTCAAAGGAATTCCATAATTGAAGTATTTCATAATTGAAGACGAGTTGGCTGTAATGTAAGGGGTGACCCCCGTCTGCAGAGGCTGGTGGCCACATCCCCGAAGCAGGCGTTGCTGGTGCTGCTCCCTGTCCCCAGTGCCCGCCCGCCGCCCGCCGCCCAGGTGCTGTGGTGCTGACTGCTGTGGCTCACGCTGTACCTGCTCGAAGGGTGGCGAGGTCACAGGAGACGTGGGTTCTTAACCACCTGGGAGATACTCTCATGTTTTGTCATTCCTCCCAACCAGAGGCAGATTCTAAATTCCATTCCCTTCCCTTTGAAGACGGGCAAGCATAATGCCTCACTTGTACGGAGCAGGATGAGGCAGGAGCCAGGCCATGTGCCTGCTGCTGTGGGCTGACTTGTGTCTCTCCGAAAGGTGTTCAAGTCCGAACCCCAGGACCTGTGAATGTGACCTTATTTGGACACAGGGTCCTTGTAGATGTATCAAGTGCAGATGAGGGCATCCTGGATGAAGGTGGAGTCCCCACAAGGAGACACCCGGAGACCCAGACTCAGCCACACACAGGAGCACACCCTGTGCAGGGGGAGGCAGAGATGGGAGGGACGCAGCTCCAAGCCGAGGGACGCCCAGGATGGCGGCAACACCAGGAGCCAGCAGAGACAAGGATGAGTTCTTTGCTAAGGACTCCAGAGAGATCATGGCTCTGAAGACACCTTGATTCCAGACTTGGAGCCTCCAGAGCTGTGACAGAGCAAAGTTCTGCCACTTTAAGCACCGAGTGTGTGGCGCGTTGTTAGAGCAGTGCCCAGGGACCGGGCACCTGGCTGGTAAGAAAGGATGGAGCTTGGCCTTGGTCTCTGCTGTCTGTCTGTCTCCCTCTCAGGACATGTCCCCGGCCGCCGTGTAAGAAGTCAGCCAGCCAGATGCCAGCGTGCTGGGGCCGCTGTGTGGAGGGACCACCCAAGCCCAGGAGCCTCCCAGGCCAGGTGAGTCTTCCCAGGCCAGGCACCAGCTGCGAGGGAAGAAGCTTCAAGATGACCCACGCCCCGCCCATCTCCTACAACCTCATGAGACATCCTGAGGGGGACCGGCCAGCCCAGCCCAGCCTCTCCCGAATTGCGACCATGGAGAGAGTGACATCCAATGAATGGTTACTGTTGTTTTAAAATTTACATTTTCTTTAGTTGTGGTAAGAAATACAACATAAAATGCATCATCGTAGCCATTTTAAATGTACAGTTCATTGGTGTTAGACATGTTCACTTTGTTGTGCAAGAATCTTTAGAGCTTTTTCATTTGTAGAACGCATTGAACGACAATCCCCACTTCTCGCCCCGTTTCTAGAGACTCCCACTCTGCTCTCTGTGCCGGCAGCTCCGGGCACCGCCTAGGAGTGCGGTCACACAGCTGGGCTTGTGGGCCGGGCTCATTTCGCTCAGCACAGGGCCTCCATGGGGTCCATGCTGTGATGACTTCCCTTGCAAGGCCGGCTGGTGTTCCCGTGCGTGACAGATTGCATTCTGTGTATCCATTCATCCGCCCATCCTGAGCACCCGCCATGAACATGGGTGGGCAAATGGACTTGCTATTGTTTTAAGCTACTAAGTTGGGGGGGGGGGCTTGTGACACAGCAATAGATCACCGAGTGTGCAAGCGCGGTGTCCAGCAGCCACGCCTGCTTGCCGCTGGGGAGGCCACCCCGCTTCCTGGTGCCTCATGCTGCAGAGCTTCCAGGGGACATGTGCAGGTGGGCGCCTCCTGAGCCGCATTTGCCGGCTTCCCTCACCCCCTCACAGGTTTCTTTTGAGGGCACCCCCTGTATCTCCCTTGCTCCAAACTCCCGTCAGGCTCTGCTTTGGGGGCACTGATCTAAGACAGCTGAGGCCCCGGCGGGTGCTGAGCCCTCCCCGGGTTGCGGGAGCACGTGCCTGTGGAGTGCACTCAGTGCGGAGTGGATAGTCAGGCTGTTCCAGAAAAGCAGACCTGGCGCGCTGGCTGCAGAGGCCAGGGCGATCCACGTCTGCGTCTGCGAGGAGACCAGGGCCAGCCTGCCTCAGTCTGCGCCCAAAGCAGGAGGCAGACAGCGCGCGGTGTGGGGCCAGGAAAGACCCGTCCGGGTTCAGCAGCCAGCAGAGGGACAGCCTCTTCCTTTTCCTGCCTTTCGCTCTGTTCAGGTCCAACAGGTCAGACGGCGCCCACACTGGCGAGGGCCATGTCCCCCACTCCGCTTACCAACCAAATGCCACTCTTGGACACCCGGACAAGGGTTAAACTAATATCCCAGCTCCCGGTCATCCAGCCAAGCAGACGCATCCAATGGCCCGTCACAGTGAGGCGTTCGCTCTGGTAGATGCTGAGCAGCCACTGTTGCACAGACACTCTGAAGTGGACACGGTCTCCTCTTGGGTTCAGATCCTAGACTCCGCCGGGGCTAACCCAGACCAGGCCAGCGCGGGCGCTCTTCCCGAAGCACCACCTGGGTGGATTCTGCCCTGCAGTCCTGCTGGCTGGTTGTGGGGGAGTCGCTCCACCGCACAGGCCAGGGGTGAGGGTCCCCGAGGTCACCGCACTGGCCTGGGAACACGGAGCAGACCTGGCGCTTCAGACCCCCCGTGGCCCCCCTGCTTCCCCCTGGCCCCTCCCGCCCCTCCCACAGGGTAGACCTGGCAGTACTTTAAACATGCAAACCAGCCTGCTCTGCTCTTCTGGGCGCCGCCAAGAGCTGGCCCTGGAACACGACGCAATGTCCACATGATACAGAGAACGCCTGGCCGCAGAGCGGCTGCCCAGGAAGCTGGCCACGGGGCCTGGGGGAAGGGTCCTGCTCACTTCGGGCTCCTCAGAGCTTCTGGCTGTCACCTCTGCCTGGGCACTCGGCTCTCGCCTCTGAGGAGCAGCCTGGGAAAACACACCCCCAATTCTTTGGCGACTCCTCCCTGCAAAAGGTGGGGCCCACTATCTTCCCTTTGAGGGTCCCCTGGCCTCACTGACTCACTCGTAACAAATAGAGCGCAGGAGTGATGACAGGCGCCTTCGGAGACGAGGCCCTGGAAGATGTGGCCGCTTTCTCCTGGTTCCTCTCGGGACCACTTGCTCCGGGGCAGCCAGCTGCCAGGATGTGAGGGCTGCCGCCCTGAGAGGAGGCCCATGGGGTGAGGGACCGAGCCTTTTGTCAAGAGCCGGAGAGACCAAGGCCTCTAACAGCACAGGACTGAGATGGTGCGATGGCCTCCCAACATGTCCCCTCCACTAGGCTGAACCCCTACCTCCCCTGCTTGTCTGTTTCTATGGGTGGGCCAGGGCGACGCTCAGGGCTTGGAGGGGCAGCAGCACTGAGGCCCACACAGCTTTGTTGCTGGTCTGTGGCCTCACCTTGCTGATGTGAAGCAAGGCCTGGCCATTGTAAGGCGCCGTCACCAAGACTGAGCACCAGCTCGCCCCCCTGGCGAGCTTCCTTCTGGCGCTGCCCACTGGATTCCACGCTGCAGCACCTGGTGTGGAGGCACCTTCCAACCCGCCAGCTCCCAGGTGCATTCTTCCTGCCGGCTCTGCTGGTCAGTCCCGCTCTTGGGCGCAGCGCGCCCCTGGAACTGGAACCGGATCCTCGGCCGGAACCAGATCCTCAGCCCGTGGGCCTCTGCTGCAGCTCCAGCCAGTCCCTTGACTAAAACCTCTTGAGAAAATGAGCCAGAACCACCAACTAAAGCCACTTTCACATCCCTGACGGCGGCGACTGGGGCCAGTGAAGGGTTCTTGCTTTGAGCACTGACGTGGGGTGACCTCTCGCACAGTAACAGAGGCCCTGATGCCCTCGGACGCCTGCTGAGGCGCACACGTGCCTGGCCCTGCTTTGATCACAGCACTGGCTATTCCCTTTAGAGCACCCGCCTGCTTTGGAATTTACATGCTGACTTGCTTCTCATCTAGTTTCCCCACCAGCAGGCCGACCTCCGAGGGCAGGCACCTGCTGTTTCCACGCATCCTCAGCCCCTGGGCATCCAGCTCTGCCTCTCACTGGCTGCGAGAAAACTGAGCTCTGTGCTGCAGTGCTCTCAGCTATCGATTGGCATGATGGTACTCATACCTATCTTACTGGGTTGTTGTGAGAATAAAATGAATTAATACTTATAAGGTGTTCCAAACATTACTTGCACATGGTAAACATTCAGGAAGTATAAGCTGTCAGTATTTTTAAACTTATGGTAGAAACTCAATAAATATTGTTGGGAGACTAAATGAAGGAATTCACTAATCTCTGCCCTATTACCTTAAGTATTCAAGACCAACTAAAACAGTCCCTAGACCCGTGGTCAGCAAACTGCGGCTCGCGAGCCACATGCGGCTCTTTGGCCCCTTGAGTGTGGGCTCTTCCACAAAATACCACGTGCGGGTGTGCACATACAGTGCGATTGAAACTTCATGGCCCATGCACAGAAGTCGGTATTTTGTGGAAGAGCCACACTCAAGGGGCCAAAGAGGCGCATGTGGCTCGCGAGCAGAAGTTTGCCAACCACTGCTCTAGACAGCTGAAACAGATGTGCCAGAGGCCAGTAGCAAAGCCAATCTAATTAACTTGCAAGCTCTTAGGCCATTGTTCAGAACCTAATTACTTAATGGTCTTAGAAGATATCTATTAGCCACCTAACATATGCAAAGCATTGTGCTAGGTGCTGGGAGAGGGGAACAGAGAGCCGCAAAGGTGAATTAAGCTCATTATCTTCCCTCAAAAGAGAATGCTGCATAGAGAGGGAGACAGACAGGAGGAGTGGGCGGGAGCAGAGCAGTACTGACTATCGGGTGGCCAGACTCAATTAGTCACAATTACAACGCGTGTAACAAGCTTAATTATCTGGTCTCCTAGTCCATAATTAGAAAGCATGTTAGACAAGAAGAAAGGAGGGCTGTTGCTAGGAGCAGGTCCGTGGGCAAGGGCCGAATAGTGATAACTAGTGGGAATAAGGAATCATAATTGTAAAAAACATTGAAAGCAGAATTAGATATCGGAAGCACGTTAGTTTAAGGCCATTCGTGTAAAGCCAACAGCTATGCATGACAGTGGATAGTGTTATAGTTCAGGTCTGGACTCTGTGCCAATCGCCGTGGCAGCATCGCAGCATCACCACTGCCCCATGGACAAGCTATTCAACCTTCTGTGACTCGTCTTTCTCATCCATAAAATGAAGTTAATAGTAACAGCTACTTCGTAAAGTCACTGTCAGAATTAAATTAGTTGATATTTGTCAAGACCTTAGGAAGGCTTCCCGGCACATAGCAATTCTGAGAGTCTGTATCAGTCAGGTTGCTTGGTTTGTCGCAGTAACAAACACTCCCCAAATCTTAGTGACTGAAAATAGTGAAAGCTTACTCTTCACTCAAACTTAGGCTCATCATCGGCAGGCAGGAGATTCTACTCTGACTCACAACTGTCTTCACTCTAGGACCCAGGCTCAGAGCAGCCACCATCTGTTACAATGTCTGTTGCCATGGCAAAGGGAAGGAACGCCTTCATAGGTGACTTGTTGACAACTAATTGCTCATCCCTGAGGTGACACACTTTCTGGCCAGCACTGACCACATGCCCTCACCTTTCCATGTGCCGAGAATGAGGATGATCAGGATGTCAGCACGAACCATGCAGGGGTTCCTCGTCCTAAGAATTCGCACTGCTGTAGTCAGGGCACTGAGTTTAACACAGTGATGGACCTGAAGACTAAGGCCACTTGTTCTGAGAAAGTGAAATCAACATTCATGCCCTGGCTGGTTCGGCTAAGTGGACAGAGCATCAGCCTGCAGACCGAAGGGTTCCAGGTTCAATTCCGGTCAAGGGCATGTACCATGGTTGCAAGCTCCTCCCCTGCCTGGATCCTGGTCAGGGCTTATGCAGGAGGCAACCAATTGATGTGTTTTTATCACATTGATATTTCTCTCTGCCTTTCCCTCTCTCTTCCACTCGCTCTAAAAATCAATGGAAAAATATCCTCAAGTGAGGATAAAACAAAAACAAAATGAAACAAAACAAAAACATTCACAAGGATTCCATGGTGCTGCTGGACCGGTTTGGCTCAGTGGATAGAGCGTCGGCCTGAGGATTGGAGGGTCCCAGGTTCGATTCCGGTCAAGGGCACGTACCTTGGGTGCGGGCACATCCCCAGTGGGGGGCATGCAGGAGGCAGCTGATCAATCTCTCTCATCGATGTTTCTAACTCTCTATCCCTCTCCATTCTTCTCTGTAAAAAATCAATAAAATATATTTTAAAAAAATAGGATTCCATGGTTCTAAGTAAGAACACAGCTGGCATTTATTTGGTGGCTTGAGGAAGGGAGGGGCACAAAGTGCGACCAACTGCTCATCCGTGGGACTGTGGTGTGCATGGAGGACATGATGTACCCCTGAGACCTGCTCACCTGTGACAGCAGGGTCCCGCTTCCAAGTCATTGTGACAATAACACCTCATCTATTTCCTAATACTGAGGAGTTAGGAGTGGCTAGGTAGTTAGGGACAGGACCACAGGAGAGGAATGTAAAGGGGGTGCAGCTGAACCCCAAACCAGAAACCAGTTCGTCAGCCACACCCTGTCCCATGTAAAACCATAAGAACAAAGCAGGCTGAACACACAGGGCAGGGAACCCTGAAGTTTAAAATGTATGGATGTTGCTAGGGCCGAATTATTCAAACCAACCAGTGGGAAGTTAGCAGGGCACATATTAACCCCTAGACCAGTGATGGCGAACCTTTTGAGCTCGGCGTCAGCATTTTGAAAAACCCTAACTTAACTCTGGTGCCGTGTCACATATAGAAATTTTTTGATCTTTGCAACCATAGTCAAACAAAGATTTATATTTTTGATATTTATTTTATATATTTAAATGCCATTTAACAAAGAAAAATCAACCAAAAAAAATGAGTTCGCGTGTCATAGGTTCGCCATCACTGCCCTAGACAAAGGAGCTGCCCCGGGACCTGCTAGGTCCCTCTCTGCAGCAGGGAGCTTTTTCTGTAATAAAGCTTTGCTTTGGCTTACCTCTTTGTGAACTCATTCCTCGATTTTGCAAGACAATGAACTCGGACCTGAACAGAAATTTTGGATATCATCTTTGGAGGCCCGCCTCCCCCACCCCGAGATTCTGCGGAATATAAGTGGGACGGACACTTTTGCTTTTACTTTTATATTGGAGGCAAAACACTGGGATGGACTTAAGACTCAGGCCAGGTTTCTTGGGGGACAACTCACCGAATGCCTCCCCATTTAAGAGACTGTTGGACCAGATCTGAACCCATTTTCCTCTTTCACTTTCCGCTCATCTTGCCCGAAGCCAGGAGGAAGGTGAGTTCCAGAGTTCCTTGGGTCCAGAACCAGCTCAGTCAACTCCACAGCTTGGTAGTTGCCCTCCCGCAGGTGCCTGGCTGAGCATGAGCAGGTAAGTGTCTTCTCTGGTTCTTGCCTCCTGGGCCCTGACCCCAGCAGAGCAGCCTGTACTCCCCTGCTCAGCTCAGAATGCTTACAGATAGTTGGCTTCCTAAAATCCATGTCCTGGGGCCTTAGAAATGCAAAAACTCTTACCTGCCACCTTTAAAAAGACAAGTTTCTATTGAAAACCTATTTGAAGAAATAATGACAGAAAACTTCCCCTACCTGGTGAAAGAAATAGACTTACAAGTCCAGGAAGCACAGAGAACCCCAAACAAAAGGAATCTAAAGAGGACCACACCAAGACACATCATCATTAAAATGCCAAGAGCAAAAGACAAAGAGAGAATCTTAAAAGCAGCAAGAGAATGACAGTCAGTTACCTACAAGGGAGTACCCATATGACTGTCAGCTGATTCCTCAACAGAAACTTTGCAGGCCAGAAGGGAGTGGCAAGAAATATTCACAGTGATGAATACCAAGAACCTACAACCAAGATTACTTTATCCAGTAAAGCTATCATTCAGAATTGAAGGTCAGATAAAGAGCTTCACAGATAAGGAAAAGCTAAAGGAGTTCATCACCACCAAACCAGTATTATATGAAATGCTGAAAGGTATCCTTTAAGAAGAGGAAGAAGAAGAAAAAGGTAAAGATACAAACTATGAACAACAAATACACATCTATCAACAAGTGAATCTAAAAATCAAGTGAATAAATAATCTGATGAACAGAATAAACTGGTGAATAGAATGGAATTGGGGGCATAGAAAGGGAATGGACTGACTATTCTCAGGGCGGGGGGGAAGGGGTGTGGGGGGTGCAGGAAGTGACTGGACAAAAATCATACACCTATGGATGATGACAGTGGGGGGAGGGGGTAAGGGCAGAGGGTGGGGTGGGAACTGGGTGGAGGGGAGCTATGGGGGGAAAAAAGAGGAACAAATGTGATAATCTGAACAATAAAGATTTAATTAAAAATAAATGAATAAATAAATGATAAAAAAAACAAATAAAATAAAGATCTAGCTGCAAATATTTGAAAAATTAAAAAAAAGACAAGTTTCTGGGAAAAAACTTAGCCATGTGAGCAGATGTAATTAACTCATTTCAGCTGTTAAACCATTGATTGCTAGGCAAGTCTTAAGTTTACCTACTTTGGGCCCTTTTAATACAAAAAAAGAGCTCAAAATAGTTTTGAAACTGTTAATTTAAAGGCTTGTGCTTTGTTGAAAGTGTGTCTTGAAACTGAGTGTGTTTAAAATATGTTCATAAGGGTCAGCTTAAGGAATGCTGGTTGTTTGCTTTTTCAGTTATTGGAAATTGAGGCTTCTACGGTTTATTAGTTGGAAATTGTATGGTTTTGGTAATAGAAGGCATGAGGCAAGGACATACATTTTGAAGGAAAAGAAAGTGAAAGTTATAAGGTCTGTAAGGAGCAATGTTCAAAGGAAGTTCTATAAATGACAGGCCAGTAAGCCAGGACGAGCAGAGTGGGAAGCTGAGAGAGTGGCACAGCAGTTTGTAGCCATCCAGTAAATCCATCTTCCCTCAGCCAAGGACTCTTAAGAGTAACTGATTTGTATTATTCCTCCCCAGCCAGAGAGTAAGTAGTTTAAATCAGTGGTCAGCAAATTCATTAGTCAACAGAGCCAAATATCAACAGTACAACGACTGAAATTTCTTTTGAGAGCCAAATTTTTTAAACTTAAATTATATAGGTAGGTACATTGTTATTAACTTAACTAGGGGCCCGGTGTACAAAATTCGTGCACTGGGTGTGTGTGTGTGGGGGGTGGGGAGGGAGTGTCCCTCAGCCCAGCCTGCCCCCTCTCACATACTGGGAGCCCTAAGGCGTTGACCCCCACCACCCTCCAATCGCAGGATCGGCCCCTTGCCCAGGCCTGATGGGCTTGGACAGGGGACTCCCATCTCCCCCCGATCACTGGCTCTGGCCCCCGCCCAGGCCTGAGGCCTCTGGCCCAGGAATCATGCCTGGGCAGGGGACCCCCATCTCCCTCTGATCGCTTGCTCCACCCCCCGCCCAAGCCTGACGCCTCTGACCCAGGCTTCAGGCCTGGGCAAAGGGACCATCATATCCCCGCAATCCCCGGCTCCGCCCCCCACCCAAGCCTGATGCCTCGGCCAGAGGAGTTGACCCTCATCACCCTCCGATCACCAATCACTGGATTGGCCCCTTGCCCAGGCCTGAGGCCTCCGGCAGAGGTGTCAGGCCTGGGCAGGGGACCCCCAGCTCCCCGCGGTTACAGGCTCCGCCCCTGCCCAGGCCTAAGGCCTCTGGCCTAGGCGTCCGGCCCGGGCAGCGGGGACCTGCAGTGGCAGCGGGGGGCGCCGCGATTGCGCGGGCTCCGCCCCTGCCCCTGCAGGACGCCTCTGGCTGAGGCGTCCAGCTCGGGCAGCGGGGACCCGCTGCTGCAGCGGCCCCGCGATCGTGGGCTTCGCTTTAGGCCCAGGCAAGGGACCCCTAGCTCCCGAGACTGCCAGCTTCGACTGTGCCCAGCTCCCATCGCTGGCTCCACCCCTACTTCCTGCTATCACTGGCCAGGGCGGAAAAGACACCTGATTCTCCGATCATGGCTGAGTGGGAAGCTGAGAGAGTGGCATTCACCTTTGCCCTGTCCCCTTGCTCTTAGCTCCCCCCTGGGTTTCTGATCACTGTCAGTGGAAGGGGGCTTCTTCCTGCTTTCCCTTTCGCCTCCCTGCATTGTGCCTACATATGCAAATTAACCGCCATCTTGTTGGCAGTTAACTGCCAATCTTAGTTGGCAGTTAACTGCCAATCTTAGTTGGCAGTTAATTTGCATATAGCCCTGATTAGCCAATGAAAAGTGTAGCGTCGTACGCCAATTACCATTTTTCTCTTTTATTAGTGTAGATTAGGGTACTCCTAATGCTTAGGAAGAGCCACACTCAAGGGGCCAAAGAGCCGCATGTGGCTCTCGAGCCACAGTTTGCCGACCATGGGTTTAAATCAACCTACTCAGGGAGACAGACAGCAGAAATCCAATTAGTGCCATTTACTGACAACACCCAAGGACAGATGAAGTTAAGCTCCTGAGTAGTAAATGTAATTAGATAAATGAATCTAAAGTAAGCTCATTTGGAATTTGTTTAGTTCTTTTCCAGTCTGTTAAAAAGGAAAACAATCTTTGGGTCAAATAAGTCTGACAACCTTCCCAAGGTTTTAATTTTAAGAAAACTTTTTTTTCTTTTTTTTAAAATTTATTTTCCCTAAATGATTAAGATGTGACCTTATCCCCCCAATCCTGCCCTCACCTCCTGTTGTCCATATCCATCGCTTATGCTTATATGCATGCATACAAGTCCTTTGGTTGATCTCTTCCCCTCACCCCCTACCTTCCCTCTGAGTTTTGAGCATCTGATCGATGCTTCTCTGTCTCTACATCTGTTTTTGTTCATCGGTTTATGTTGTTCATTATATTCCACAAATGAGTGAGAGCATATGATATTTATCTTTCTCTGACTGACTTATTTCACTTAGCATAATGCTCTCCAGCTTCATCCATGCTGTTGCAAATGGTAGGAGTTCCTTCCTTTTTACAGCAGCGTAGTATTCCATTGTGTAGATATACCACCGTTTTTTAATCCATTCATCTGCTGATGGGCACTTAGGCTGATTCCAAATCTTAGCTCTTATAAATTGTGCTACTATGAACATAGGGATGCATATATCCTTTCTGATTGGTGTTTCTGGTTTCTTGGGATATATTCCTAGAAGTGGGGTCACTGGGTCAAATGGAAGTTCCATTTTTAGTTTTTTGAGGAAACTCCGTACTGTTCTCCACAGTGGCTGCACCAGTTGCATTCCCACCAGCAGTGAATGAGGGTTCCTTTTTCTCCACATCCTCACCAGCATTTGTCATTTGTAGATTTGTTGATGATAGCCATTCTGACAGGTGTGAGATGGTACCTCATTGTCGTTTTGATTTGCATCTCTCAGATGATTAGTGACTTTGAGCATGTTTTCATATGTACCGCAGCCTTATGTATGTCCTCTTTCAAAAAGTGTCTATTTATGTCTGTTGCCCATTTTTTATTGGGTTGTTTATCTTCCTTTTGTTAAATCGTATGAGTTCCCTGTAAATGTTGGAGATTAAACCTTTATCAGATATATCACTGGCAAATATGTTCTCCTATGCAGTGGGCTTTCTTGTTGTTTTGTTGATGGTTTCTTTTGCTGTGCAGAAACTTTTTATTTTGATATAGTCCCATTTATTTATTTTCCCTTTAGTTTCCATTGCCCTAGGAGCTGTGTCAGTGAAGAAATTCCTTTGGCATATATCTGAGATTTTGCTGCCTATGGATTCCTCTAATATTGTTATGGTTTCCGGTCTTACCTTTAAGTCCTTTATCCATTTTGAGTTTACTTTTGTGTATGGTGTAAGTTGGTGGTCTAGTTTCATTTTTTTGCATTTATCTGACCAAATTTCCCAGCACCATTTATTGAAGAGACTGTCTTGACTCCATTGTATGTTCTTGCCTCCTTTGTCAAATATTAATTGAGCATAGTGGTTTGGGTCAATTTCTGGGTTCTCTATTCTATTCCACTGATCTACATGTCTGTTCTTGTGCAGTACCAGGCAGTTTTGAGAACAGTGGCTTTGTAATACAGCTTGATATCTGGTATTGAGAGCCCTCCTACTTTGTTCTTTTTTCTCAGGTTTGAAGCAGCCTATTCGGGGTTGTTTTTTTTTAAATTTCAGATGAATTTTTGGAGAGTTCTTTCTAGATCTGTGAAATATGCTGTTAGTATTTTCATGGGGAGTGCATTGAATCTATAGATTGCTTTGGGTAGTATAGACATTTTGATGATGTTGATTCTACCAGTCCATGAACATGGTATGTTCTTCCATCTGTTTATGTCTTCCTCTATCTCTTTTTTCAATGTCCTTTAGTTTTCTGGGTAAAGGTCTTTTACCTCCTTAGTTAAGTTTATTCCTAGGTACCTTAATTTTTTTGGTGCAATGGTAAACGGGATTGTTTTTTAAATTTCTCTTTCTGTAGGTTCATTATTGGCGTATAAAAATGCCATAGATTTCTTGGTATTAATTTTGTATCCTGCTACATTGCCAAATTCATTTATTAAGTCTAATAATTTTTTGATGGAGTCTTTAGGGTTTTCTATGTACAGTATCATGTCATCTGCAAATAATGACAATTTTACTTCTTCTTTTCCAATTTGGATGCCTTTTATTTCTTCTTCTTGTCTGATCGCTTTGGTCAGCACTTCCAGTGCTATGTCGAACAGGAGTGGTGAAAGTGGGCATCCCTGTCTTGTTCCTGTTCTTAAGGGAAATGTTTTTAGTTTTTTCTCATTGAGTATGATGTTGGCTGTAGGTTTGTCATATAAGGCTTTTATTATATTGAGTTATGATCCCTCTATTCCCACTTGCTGAGCGTTTTTACCAGAAAAGGGTGTTGGACTTTGTCAAATGCCTTTTCTGCATCAATCAATATGATTATGTGATTTTTGTCTCTCAATTTGTTTATGTAATGTATCACGTTTATTGATTTGCAGATATTGTACCAGCCTTGCATTCCTGGAATAAATCCCACTTGGTCATGGTGTATGGTCTTTCTAATGTAATGCTGGATCCGGTTTGTTAGAATTTTGTTGAGGATTTTAGCATCTATGTGCATCAGGGATATTGACCTGTAGTTCCCTTTCTTTGTGGTGTCTTTATCTGGTTTTGGGATTAGGGTAATGCTGGCTTCATAGAAAGAGCTTGGAGGTATGCCTTCCTCTTGAATTTTTTGGGATAGTCTGAGAAGGATTGGCTTTAGTTCTTCTTTGAATGTTCAGTAAAACTCCCCTGTGAAGCCATCTGGTCCAAGGCTTTTGTTTGTGGGAAGCTTTTTTATTACTGTTTCAATTTCATCAGTAGTTATTGGCCTATTCAGGTTTTTTGATTCTTCCTGATTGAGTTTTGGAAGCTTGTATTTTTCTAGGAATGTGTCCATTTCATCGAGGTTGCCCAGTTTGTTGGAGTAGAGTTGTTCGTAGTATTTTTTGACAATCCTTTGTAGATCAGTAGGGTCTGTTGTTACTTCACCTCTTTCATTTCTGATTTTATTTATTTGGGTCCTTTTTCTTTGCTTCTTGGTGAGCCTGTTGAGAGGTTCATCAATCTTGTTAATCCTTTCAAAGAACCAGCTCTTGGTTTCATTGATCTTTTGTATTTATTTTTTTTTGTCTCTATGGCATTTATTTCTGCTCTGATCTTTATTATTTCCTTCCTTTTGGATACTGTGGGCTTTTTTTGTTGCTCTCTTTCTAACTCTTTAAGTTGTAGGGTTAGATCATTTATTACCAGTTTTTCTTGTTTTCTGAGGTAGGCCTGTAGAGCTATGAACTTCCCTCTCAGGACTTCTTTCATTGTGTCCCATAGATTTTGGACTGTTGTGTTTTCATTATCATTTGTTTCCAGGATGCTTTTTATTTCTTCTTTGATCTCTCTGGTAACCCAGTCATTGTTTAATAGCATGCTATTTGGCGTCCAAGTGTTTGATTTTTTTTCAATGTTTTTATTGTAGTTGATTTCTAGTTTTATGCCATTGTGATCTGAGAAGATGCTTGTTATGATTTCTATTCTCTTGAATTTGAAGAGACTTTGCCTGTGTCCTAATATATGGTCTGTCTTTGAAAATGTACCATGTGCACTGGAGAAGAATGTATATTCTGTAGCTTTGGGGTGAAATATTCTGAAGATGTCAATTAAGTCCATCTGATCTAGTGAGTCATTTAGGATTGATGTTTCTTTGCTGATTTTTTGTTTAGAGGATTTATCCAGTGGTGTCAGTGGGGTATTAAAGTCCCCTACTATGACTATATTGCTATTGATCTCTCCCTTAATATCTTCCAGAAGTTGTTTTATGTATTTGGGTGCTCCTGCATTGGGTGCATATATGTTTACCAGAGTCATATCTTCTTGTTGAATTGCTCCCTTTAGTATTATGTAGTGGCCTTCCTTATCTCATTATAGTCTTTACTTTGAGATCTATTTTGTCAGATATAAGTATCGCAAACCCAGCTTTTTTCTCATTTCCATTTGCCTGAAAAAATTTTTTTTCCATCCCTTTACTCTCAGTCTGTGTGAATCCTTTGTTCTGAGGTGGGTCTCTTGCAGACAGCAAATATATGGGTCATGTTTCCTTATCCATTCAGCTATCCTGTGTCTTTCTAAAAATATATATATATATTTTATTGATTTTTTACAGAGAGGAAGGGAGAGGGATAGAGAGTTAGAAACATCGATGAGAGAGAAACATCAATCAGCTGCCTCCTACACACCCCCTACTGGGGATGTGCCCACAACCAAGGTACATGCCCTTGACTGAAATCGAACCTGGGACCTTTCAGTCTGCAGGCAGATGCTCTATCCACTGAGCCAAACCAGTTACGGCTACCCTGTGTCTTTTGATTAGAGCATTTAATCCATCTACATTTAATGTTATTTTGAAAAGTACTTGTTTGTGGTCATTTTTATTCTTAATGTTTGTGTTTCTTCTTGTCTTTCTGTTAATTCTTTTTACAGCAGTCCCTTTAGCAAACTCTCTTAGCCCTTTTTTGTTTGTGAAGCTCCTGATTCCACCTTCAATTTTGAATGATAGCCTTGCTGGGTATAGTATTCTTGGATTCATTCCCTTGCTTTGCATCACTTTGTATATTTCATTCCATCCCCTTCTTGCCTGGTGTGTTTCTGTTGAGAAGTCAGCTGATATTCTAATAAGCCAGTGATGGCGAACCTTTTGAGGTCGGCGTGTCAGCATTTTGAAAAACCCTAACTTAACTCTGGTGCCATGTCACATATAGAAATTTTTTGATATTTGCAACCATAGTAAAACAAAGACTTATGTTTTTGATATTTATTTTATATATTTAAATGCCATTTAACAAAGAAAAATCAACCAAAAAAATGAGTTCGTGTGTCACCTCTGACATGTGTGTCATAGATTCGCCATCACTGTAATATGAAATCCCTTGTAGGTAACTTTCTGTCTCTCTCTGGCAGCCTTTAAGATTCTTACTTTGTTGTTGGTGTTTGCCAATTTAATTATGATGTGTCTTGGTGTTGGTCTTTTGGGATTCATCTTGTTTGGCACTCTATGTGCTTCTTGGACTTGTGTAGTTTTTTTCTTGCCAGTATCAGGGAAGTTTTCTGTCATTATTTCTTCAAACAGGTTTTCTATTCCTTGCTTCTCCTCCTCTCCTTCTGGTATCCCTATTAAGCGAATGTTGTTTCATTTTGCGTTGTCCCAAAGCTCCCTTAGGCTCTCCTCTTGCTTTTTAAGTTTTTTTTCCAGTTGCTCCTGTGTTTGTGTGTTTTTTCCTACCTTGTCTTCTAATTTGCTGATCCGGTCCTCAGCCTCTTCTAGTCTGCAGTTTAAGCCTTCCATTGTGTTCTTTATTGCAGCTATGTCGTTCTTCATTTCCTCTTGGGTCCTTTTCGTGTTGGTGACATTCTCATTCAGCTCCTTATAATTCTCATTGAGTTGTGTGTATTTGTCAGCCAGCCGTTTGAGCATCCTTATAACCATTACTCTGAATTCTTTCTCTGATATGTTGCTAGCCTCCATTTCATTTAAACCCCTTTCTGGTGATTCCTCTTTTTCTTTCCTTTGTGGGTTGCTTTTTTGTCTTCCCATGTTTTGCTCTAATGTTTTAATTGTAGCTCCGATTGCTTTGCTACCCAGTTTCTTTAGGGTGTGGTGCTACTGGTGTGACCTCTCAGGTCTCCTGGGCTTGGTAGGCTAGTGTAGCTCCCTACTTGAGCTATTTGGGTACTCCTAAGGCTTAGGAAGAGCCACACTCAAGGGGCCAAAGAGCCGCATGTGGCTCCCGAGCCTCAGCTTGCCAACCACGGCTCTATCCTGTATAATAAAATTGTAATATGCAAATCGACCCTAACAGCAGAACAACTGGGAATGACTGGTCACTATGACACACACTGACCAACAGGGGGCAGATGCTCAATGCAGGAGCTGCCCTCTGGTGGTCAGTGCGCTCCCACAGGGGGAGCTCTGCTTAGCCACAAGCCAGGCTGACTGCTACCAGCACAGCAGTGGTGGTGGGAGCCTCTCCCGCTTCCTCAGCAGCACTAGGGATGTCTGACTGCAGCTTTGCATATTACAATTTTATTATACAGGATAGAGCCGTGGTTGGCAAGCTGAGGCTCGGGAGCCACATGCGGCTCTTTGGCCCCTGGAGTGTGGCTCTTCCTAAGCCTTAGGAGTACCCTAATTAAGTTAATAACAATGTACTTACCTATATAGTTTAAGTTTAAAAAATTTGGCTCTCAAAAGAAATTTCAATCATTGTACTGTTGATATTTGGCTCTGTTGACTAATGAGTTTGCCAACCACTGGGATAGAGGCCTGGTGCATGCGTGGGGGCCGGCTGGTTTGCCCTGAAGGGTGTCCCAGATCAGGGTGGGGGTCCCTCTGGGGTGCCTGGCCAACCTGGGTGAGGGGCTGAGGGCTGTTTTCAGATTGGCCACACCCCCTTCAGGGTGGGGGTCTCCGCTGGGGTGCCTGGCCAGCCTGGGTGAGGGGCTGAGGGCTGTTTTCAGATTGGCCACACCCCCTTCAGGGTAGGGGTCCTGCTGGGGTGCCTGGCTAGCCTGGGTGAGGGGCTGATAGCTTTTTGCAAGCTTGTCACAGCCCCTTCAGGGTGGGGGTCCCCACTGGGGTGCCAGGCAAATCTGGGTGAGGGGCTGGTGGCTGTTTGCAGGTTGGCCATGCCCCGCAGTGGGGACTCTCACCCCATGAGGGTGTGGCCATCCTGGGTGAGAGGCTGATGGCTGTTTGCAGGCTGGCCACAGTCCCCAGCCACCCAAGCTCCCAGTGGAGGCTGGCTGGAAGCAGGTAGCTGGGATTTATTTATCTTCTATAATTGAAACTTTGTTGCCTTGAGTGGAGCCCACAGCTGGCCAGGGCAAGTGGGAAGTTTGGCTTCCTCCATCGCCGGGGCAACCAAGGCTCCTGTTTGCTCCAGCTCCATGGCTGCCGGCCACCATCTTGGTTGGGTTAATTTGCATATAGTCACTCTGATTGGCTGGTGGGCATGGCTTGTGAGTGTAGTGAAGGTATGGCCAATTTGCATGTTTCTCTTTTATTAGATAAGAAGCCTGTGGTTGTCACACCATCATGCCGTAACGACCGATCAGCAAGAGGCTGCGTGCATGGGGTGAGTGGGGCTGCGTGCATGGCAAGGCATGTGCTGGTGGGTGGGGACTTGACTCTGGCGGACTTGACTAGAGGTGTGGTTGGGTTTCTGGGTCCTGCCTCCCATGGCAGCAGCAGTGGCCACTGCAGGACTCTTTCTGCGTCCCGCCTCCTGTGGCAGCAGTGACAGTAGCCATGGGACTCTTTCTGGGTCCTGTCGAGCTGCGGGACTCTGGGTCCTGGGTCTTGTGCAATTTCATGTGCTGGGCCCCTAGTAAATAAATAAAACCTATCTAATAATAGACAAACATGGTAATTAACTGTAGCTCCAACACGCTTCCCATTGGCTAATCAGGGCAATATGCAAATTAACTGCCAACCAACATGGTGGCCGGCAGCCAGGCAGCTGAAGTGAACAGGAAGCTTGCTTGCTCCAGTGATGGAGGAAGCCAAGGTTCCCCGCCTGCTGCTGCCGGCCTCTGAGCTTGCACTCTATGCAACTATGTTACAATTATAGAAGCTAAACAAACCCAGAAACCTGCTTTCAGCCAGCCAGGCTTCAGTCAGCAGTACCTCAACAGTGTTTCAATTATAGAAGCCAAACAAACCCAGATACCTGCTTTCAGCAGCCAAGGTCTCAGAGCTGGAGCCAAGCCTCAGAGCTAAAGCCGGCTCTCAGCTCCAGTGACAGCCATAGAAGGTAAATAAATCTCAGAATAAAAAAGAAAAAAAGGAGAAGTTGGGAGTTTCAGTCATCCACCAGCCTGAAAACGGCCCTCAGCCCCTCACCCAGACTGGCCAGGCACCCCAGTGGGGACCCCCACCCTGAAACAACAAGATGGCAGCTAATTTTCATACTGAAGGCGGGTGGCAGCAGGCAAGGCTGTCCGCGGTCCCGGGACCTGGATCCATGACCTGGTGGGCGGGGGGCAGCGCTTGAGGCCGTCCACAGGACCAAGACATGGATCTGTGACCCTGCTGGGCAGGGGGCAGTGCTTGAGGCTGTCCGCAGTCCCAGGACCCAGGTCCGTAACCCTGCCAGGCGGGGGGCAGTGCTTGAGGCTGTCCGCGGGACCAAGACATGGATCTGTGACCCTGCCGGATGAGGGCAGCGCTTGAGGCTGTCCGCGGGGCCAAGACACAGATCTGTGACCCTGCTGGGAGGGGGGCAGTCCTTGAGGCTGTCCTCGGTCCCAGGACCCAGATCCGTGACCCTTCCCAGTGGGGCGGCAGCTCGCACAGGGGCGGATTAGCCGGGGTTGGGCAGGGCAGGATGCCTGGCTTCCATCCAGCCCCAGTCACTCTGGGCAGGTGAGCAGCGCAGAGAGCCTCTGGACAGGGGAGGCAGGCCGGCGGAGGGCGGCCTGTACTCCCCACATGGCAGTGGTGACAGCTGTGAGCACATGAAGCAGAGCCTGCAGGCTGAGCTGAAGTAGTGCCTGCAGGCCATCAGCGCCCAGGAGTGGCTGCGCAAGATCCGCCTTCTGGCCCAGAAGGTGCAGGATCGCAGGGACAGCCACTGTGGCGGGCCATACTGACATCCTCCTGGCCGCACCATGGGGGTTTGCGGATCTGCAAAGCCAGAGGCCTCCGGTGTGCACATCCCCCCCCTGGCATGCGAACATCCCCCAGCACACTGTCACCCTCCCACACCTGCAACAGTTGCAAACCAAGGCGTGCACAAGTTCCCCCCACCTCTCCACCGCACTTCCATCAACCCGGCATGCCTAACACCCCCACAGGATGTGCACACATCCCCTCTGATGCGCTCACATCCTTTGGAGAGTGTCTGGGTGTTCTGGGTGCTGAGGGTGGGTGCCTGTGAGATGACAGTGAGAGGGCGGAATGGTGATGCCCTGTTCCCACGGAGGCCAGTGCAGCTATGAGATCACCTCTGGGGGGTTAATGCAGGTGCTGAGGCGGGAGCAGGTGCAGACAGACACACCTGGTGGGCGCGGGCAGCCCTCGCTGAGGTGCCTTCGGTAAGCGTTCAAGATCAGGAACCCAGAGGAGGCAAGGAGTTCTGTCCTCTCAGTGAAACGGTGGGATAGTCGGGGCAACTGTAGAGGAGGAATGTGCATTTTGGGTTTCAGCACCCATGAGCGAAGGCTGCCCTGAGCCTCGCTTGCTTGGGGCCTAGCGCACTCCTGCCAGGCATCGGGTGACAGGACATGCTTTTCCAAATTAATGAGAGAAAACGTTGATTCTTCTGCTGCCCACGAAGGTGGAAAGTGAAGTGGGGAGACATGTGGGGAGTGAGCGAGGTTCCCTGTCTGGGGGTTCCAAATCTGCTGTTGGTTTCTTTCACCGCTGACAAGAGATATACAGGGTGTCCCCCCAAAATGTATACACACTTTGAATACCTACTAATTCCAATGGTCTTAAGCATAAGAAAGAAACAACAATGGAGCTGTTATCTGTTAAAAGTGTGGGCACAAACAGGTAGTTGGACATTCCCTGAGGGGTCTCAGATTGCAGAGGGTGAAGGCCAGACTGAGGGGCCCTTCCCCCCCGCAACCCCCTATCCTAGTACACGAATTTCGTGCACCAGGCTACTAGTCCTATATAATAAAAGGGTAATATGCAAATTGACCCTAACAGCAGAACAACTGAGAATGACTGGTCACTATGACACACACTGACCACCAGGGGGCAGACGCTCAATACAGGAGCTGCCCCCTGGTGGTCAGTGTGCTCCCACATGGGGAGCTCTGCTCAGCCACAAGCCAGGCTGACAGCTGCCAGTACAGCGGTGGTGGTGGGAGCCTCTCCTGTCTCCTCAGCAGCGCTAAGGATGTCCGACTGCAGCTTAGGCCTGCTCCCCGCTTGCAAGTGGACATCTCCTGAGGGCTCCTGGGCTGCCAGAGGGATGTCTGACTGCCAGCTTAGGCCCAATCCCCTGGGGAGTGGGCCTAAGCCAGCAGGTGGTCATCCCCCGAGGGGTCCCAGACTGCGAGAGAGCACAGGCCAGGCTGAGGGACCCACCTGAGTGCACAAATTTTTGTGCACTGGGCCTCTAGTAAATAAATAAATAAATAAATGGGCTCAGAGGAGCCTAGGAAAATTTTGGTCAAGGAGAGAGTATCAATGGTATGCCATATTAGGCAGAATGGTGAATGCAAATAGTGAAAATTAGTTTTACCCAAATCACATTTCAAGTTGATTTTTTTTCTCCTTTACTTGTTTGCTCATATCTTACATATACATATATAGAGAGTCCAGGGCTGTCACATCTGAAACAACCAAACAGATGACTGAACAGGCTGAATGGGGTGACAACGCCAGCAGGGGACTTAGTGAGGGATGACCAAACGACTGAACAAGCGGGCTGCGTGGGGTGACCAGGCCAGCAGAGGGGTGGTGAGGGGTGACCAAACTACTGGGCAGCCAGTTAGGGGAAATCAGGCAGGCAGGCAGGTGATCAGTTAGGAGCCAGTGGTTCTGGATAGTGAGAGGAATGCCCAACTGCCAGTTTAGGCCTCAGGATTGGGCCTAAACCAGCAGTCAGACATCCCCTGAGGAGTTCCGCATTGGAGAGGGTGCAGGCTGGGCTGAGGGGACCCCCCTGCACGAATTTCGTACAACAGGCCTCTAGTACATACATATCTATACTAATAAAAGGGTAATATGCTAATTAGACTGGACATCCTTCCAGACAGCCATGGTGGTGAGGCCAAGGCAGAGGCGATTAGAGGTGATCAGGCCAGGAGGGGAGGACAGTTGGGGGTGATCAGGCTGGCAGGGGGGCAGTTGAGGAGAGCAGGCTGGCAAGGGGGGGTAGTTGGAGGTGATCAGGCCAGCAACGGGGGGGCAGTTGAGGGCAATCAGGCAGGCAGGGGGGCAGTTTGGGGCAAACAGGCTGGCAGGGGGGGCAGTTGGGGATGATCAGGCTGGCAGGGGGGCTAGTTGGGGGCAAGCAGGCCAGCAGTGGGGGGAAGTTGAGGGTGAGAAGGCTGGAGGGGGGGCAGTTGGGGGCAAGCAGGCCAGCAAGCAGAGTGGTTAGGGGCGATCAGGCAGGTAGGCAGGTGAGCGGTTAGGAGCCAGTGGTGTCAGATTTCAAGAGGCAGTCAGACATCCCCTGAGGGGTCCCAGATTGGAGATGGTGCAGGCCAGGCTGAGGCACACACCCTCTGTGCACAAATTTCATGCACCAGACCACTAGTATATATATCTATATTGATTTCAGAGAGGAAGAGAGAGGGTGAGGGAGATGGAAACATCAATGATGAGTGAGAATCATTGATTGGCTGCCTCCTGCACAACCCCCCCCCCCCCCGATCAAGCCCCCAACCCTGACCAGAAATCCAACTGTGACCTCCTGGTTCATAGGTTGATGCTCAACCACTGAGTCATGCCTGTTGAGCATTTTGCTTGTATCTTATAGCTTCATCTTACCCTCTTTTTTTGTTTGTTTTTTGTTAATCCTCACCTGAGGATATTTTTCCATTGATTTTTAAAGAGAATGGAAGAGAGAGGGAAAGAGAGAGAAACATCTATGTGAGAGAAATACACTGATGGGTTGCCTCCTGCAGGAGTCCTGACCAAGGCCTAGTCTGGGGATGAGCCTGCAACCTAGGTACATGTCCTTGACCAGAATTGAACCCAGGACCCTTCGGTCCACAGGCCGATGCTCTATCCACTGAGCAAAACTGGCCAGGGCCATTTTACCCTCTTGCATCATAATTCTTATATATTCTTATATTCACACATTTTCACTGGGTCATTGGACCACCCTGGCCTGTTTTGAAAGCCTTGTACCTGCCATGTCTTCCCCATCTGAGGCCTTTGCACACTCAGCTCCTCTGCCTTGAACTCCTTCAGGTATGTATGTATGTATGTATTTGTTAATCCTCACCCGAGGGTATTTTCTTCATTGATTTTTAGAGAGAGAAGGGAGGGAGAGAGAGAGAGAGAAGGAGAGAGGGAGATGAGAAAGACACATGATTGGTTGCCTCCCACACACGCCCTGACTGGGGCAGGAGACAGAACCTGCAGCCAGGTACATGCCCTTGACTGGGAATGGAACCTATGACCCTGGGGTGTGCAGGCTGATGCCCCAATCCCTGAGCACACAGGCCGCGCCATCTTTAGTCATCTTTGGCAGTAGCCATCCCTTGGTTCTCTCCTTACATATGAATTGGTTGCCTAGATGAAGGAAAGACGGGCTTCTTCAATCCCTGACTATGACACAGCCCACAGTGAAATGATTTTAAGAGTTAGGTAACTCTCCATCATAGTACTTATCACAGTTGCAATTTGTTCTTTGTTAACCAGTTGAATAATGTGTAGCTCCTCCATTATACTGTCAGCTCTAGAAGGGAAGAGACTGTTTTGCTCACCCTTGAGACTACTCTGTTAGCAGATGGCCTGCAAGTGGGAGGAAAAGGGAGGGCCTGGGTGAAGGAGGTGAAATGGCTACTGTCTACAACCAGGTGCTTGGCCATCCTGGAATCCTTCAATTCAGGGAGGGGTCAAAGGCAGAAGCCATGGAATGGACTTGCTCATGAAGGACTTCTTGGGAGCAGGCCCGTGACCAGGTGGCCTCACCAGTGCAGCCGATGGCAGCCTCACCCAGCCCCATGGGGAACCGGACAGCCTCCCACAGCGGACCTGAGACCTTCCCACAGCCTCATGGGGGACCTGAGACCCTCCCACAGCCTCATGGGGGACCTGAGACCCTCACCCAGCCCCACGGGGGACCTGAGACCCTCCCACAACCCCATAGGGGACCTGAGACCCTCACCCAGCCCCACGGGGGACCTGAGACCCTCCTACAGCCCCACGGGGGACCTGAGACCCACACCCAGCCCCACGGGGGACCTATGGCTACAATGCCCTTTAGGCTCGGCCAGCCTTGGGCCAAGATGACCAGGCCTGTGTGCAGTCATAGGCTGTAGCTGCACCAGGGAGGGAATGACCTTGGCCAGCACTGCCAGCAGCTGGTCCTTCCTTGGCTGAGACCTGGGAGGGGGGTACCATGGCTCCTCTGTGAGGTGGCCCTTCTGCCTCCAGGTTCTGGGATCTGCCCCCTCGTTGCCTAGTCCCGCAGGCCTCATGGTGCTGAGAGCCCTTCGCCTGCCAAACCTCGTGCTGCTCCAGGCTGGCTGGGTCCCGCTGGCCCACACCTTTGCCAATGGTCCCTTTAGTAAACTCTCCTGCAACTGCCACTTCGATGTGCCCTCTGCTTCCTGCTGCAGCCTTGACTCGCCCCCCGACTCCCCAAGCAGAGGGCAGGGACATGGAGCCATGTGGAGAAGGGCACCTCTTTCCTCAGGACTGCTGTGATAGGTCTAGGACCATGGTGATGGGAGAGAGCTCAGCCTCCACCCCACTCCAATGCAGTGCATCACCTGGGGATGGCAGCATGGAGCAGGGCCACTGACACATCACACTGGGAGCTCCACTCACGGGGGGGGGGGGGGGGGGGGCACGGGGGGGGGGGGCGGGGGCAGCAGTGCACGATGCCCCAACTTTCCTTGAGCCGGGAAAGGCCATAACCAGGGCATGATGTCACCCTCTGCCTCACCCAGCGAAGGCCCACCCTCCTTTAAGGTCCATGCAGATCCTGCTTTTGGAAACAACGTTGGCCGTGAACCAATGACTGAGCTTGGTTTCCTATGAACTCCCACAGGATTCGTTGCTTGAGCTTCTGGAAGATATTTACTGGGTCTTGTTTTGTGCTGTAACTTCATTCTTTCTTATTTTTAAAGGGCACATATCCCAGCCTCGGAGTGAAGAGGAGGGTGTGTTTGGGAACTTACTCCCCGCTCCTGCGCACGGAAGTTAGCGAACTAGTTACGATCAAACTGGGAAGCTGGAACATGTCACTGGGTAGCTGACTGTTCTGCCCCACTTTCTGGCTCTTTTTGACTGAGTTATACCTAGAAGCCAGAAACCAATTCGCATTCACCATCAATGTGTGCCTTTTTCTATCTGAATTCGTTTCCTGTGTAAGAAGTAACACATGATACTTCTCTCTTATTCTAATTCCGAGGCACTGGAACGTGAGCTGGAAATACGAGGCACTTAACCATGTAATTCAGACAAAATCGCCTGGAAATGTACTTGGTGCATTGTACACAGCCCAGAGGTGGGAGAATTGAAGCATTCGCTCCTGGCTGCGTGGGCGGTGGCGGGAGCGTTTCTAACCTGTTAGAGTCGCTACTTTGAGGGAAGCAGCCGATGACACCCTCACTCTCCTCCCGTCGTGCCACTTGAGACAGAATCTGTATTTCCTGTGCTGGTTAGGGTGCTGGGGTGGCAAGTGACAGAGACCAAATCACAAAATCCGATCAAATAGAGGAAAAACAAAGAACCATTGGCAGCGATGGTGTAACGCTCAGGAAAAGCTGAAAATGAAGCTTTAGAAAAAACTAGAACAAGAGAGGCTCTGGGTTTCTGGGTAGCAGGAGCTTGAACACGTGGCATTTTAACCTGCAAGTCCTAAAGGACCTGCCAGTCCACCCCACCCACCCCACCCCCACCCTTGGAGGGGCCACTGTCAGGGGAACTGGCCCGGCTTCACTCCGTCCCGGCCGTCAAATGGCTCCTGTTGGATCCACTTGCTTTCGATTGTGGTGGGTCTTCTCAATCCTCATTCATGCATTCGACACGCATTTCTTTAACGCTACACGGACCTATAGACAGGTATGGAGGACTCAAAAGTACGTGCAATGCAGGTTCTGTTCCCTAAGGGGACGATGGGAGGCAAGTGTTTAAATGCCCACAAGAGGGAGGGAAGGCTGTGCGCCCTCCGGGTCTTCCCTGCCAGGGACCGAGGCCAGTCTCCACCCCGAACAGGGACAAGCACAGCTCAGGGGCCCGGCCACTGCCTCTCACTCCTGGCGGGGTGTGTGTGTGTGTGTGTGTGTGTGTGTGTGTGTGTGTCTCGCAGGTTCTGGGCGGGCAATGAGTTTGAAGGAGCCTGAAATACCACCTGGGAGCTTCCCACACCGCCCCCACCCTGCTTCTTAAATCACAAAGCAGCTGGATAATTTTCTTCCTGTTAATAACCCTGTGTTTTATGTTTTGAAATCCAGACCATGCAAACAAAGCAGCCTACATTCAGTAGTAATTAATTCATTCATTCTCACATTATAAAAATTAATGAATGGCATTATTGAGTTCATGTTGTTAATAAAAGGGAAACATAATTTCGACGTTGTTCTTGGAAATACTGAAAAGAGCTTCCAGACAAGTAATATATGATCCCACTTCATGTGAAATCTAAAAACTAAAGGAAAGAAAAAGAAACTAAAGTCATAGAGACGGAGAACAGTTGGACAGTTGCCAGAGGTGGGGGGTTGTGGGTAGGGCGGGGAGAGATGGGTGAATTGAGTCAAAAGGTATAACTTCCAGTTAGAAAATTAGCAGGTCATAGTGACTAAGGTTAATAATAGAAAACAGAATCTGGGTCAGGAGAGAAACCAAGATGGCGGCATAGGTTAACGCCGGAGATTGCTGCCTCGAACAACCACTTCAGAGATATAACTAAAGGACAGAACAGACATCATCCAGAACCACAGGAAGGCTGGCTGAGTGGAAATTCTACAACTAGGAGGAAAGAGAATATCATACCCAGACTCAGAGGAGGTGCAGTGCTGAAGTGAAATACTCAGGTGCGGAGTGCTCGCGCGGAGTGCTCCCGCGGAGCGGCCTGGCGGTGGAGGGCGCGGTTGTTGTTTTCAATCAGGAGGGAGTTTCAGACTCTGAGCTCCAGATCCGGGCGAGTCTCTGGGGACCCAGACTCAAACGGGAGAAGCAGGACTGTCTGGCTTCGGTCGGAACTCGAAGGCAGCTTTCTCTCCGAGGTTTGCAGCAGTTGCTGGGACTCTGAGAGACAGAGCCCCCAGGGACAGAACTGAGAGCAGCCATAACTGCTTGCTCCGGCCCGCCCTGTAGATCCCCAGGGACCCGCCCCGCCCAAGCCCTGCGCAGAGCCATTTGCTGGATAGCCTCAGGCAAACGCTAGATTAGCACCGCCCTAGAGATCCAGCACAGAAGCTCTCCCACTGCAGACACAGCTGACTCTCATTGCCAGTTAGCCTGGAGGTCAAATCACCCCTGGTATTACCCACAACAATCAAGGCTTAACTACAAGACTCGCACAAAGACCACTAGGGGGTGCACCAAGAAAAGATAAAAAAATTCGGAGACAAAGAAACAGGACACAAATGTCAGAAATGGAAGATATAGAGCTCAAAACCACACTTTTAAGGTCTCTCAAGAGCTGTCTAGAAGCTGCCGATAAACTTAGTAAGGCCCTCGAAAAGACTGGTGAGACTGCCGATAAATGTAGTGAGATGCTCAAGAAATCTAATGAGACCCTCGATGTTGTGATAAAGAACCAACTAGAAATTAAGCATACATTGACTGAAATAAAGAATATTATACAGACACCCAACAGCAGACCAGAGGAGCACAAGAATCAAGTCAAAGATTCAAAACGCGAAGAAGCAAAAAACACCCAACTGGAAAAGCAAAATGAAAAAAGAATCCGAAAATACGAAGATAGTGTAAGGAGCCTCTGGGACAGCTTCAAGCGTACCAACATCAGAATTACAGGGGTGCCAGAAGGTGAGAGAGAGCAAGATATTGAAAACCTATTTGAAGAAATAATGACAGAAAACTTCCTCCACCTGGTGAAAGAAATAGACTTACAGGTCCAGGAAGCGCAGAGAACCCCAAACAAAAGGAATCCAAAGAGGACCACACCAAGACACATCATCATTAAAATGCCAAGAGCAAAAGACAAAGAGAGAATCTTAAAAGCAGCAAGAGAAAGAAACCCAGTTACCTACAAGGGAATACCCATTACGACTGTCAGCTGATTTCTCAACAGAAACTTTGCAGGCCAGAAGGGAATGGCAAGAAATATTCAAAGTGATGAATACCAAGAACCTACAACCAAGATTACTTTATCCAGCAAAGCTATCATTCAGAATTGAAGGTCAGATAAAGAGCTTCACAGATAAGGAAAAGCTAAAGGAGTTCATCACCACCAAACCAGTATTATATGAAATGCTGAAAGGTATCCTTTAAGAAGAGGAAGAAGAAGAAAAAGGTAAAGATACAAATTATGAACAACAAATATGCATCTATCAACAAGTGAATCTAAGAATCAAGTAAATAAATAATCTGGTGATCATAATAGAATCAGGGACATAGAAAGGGAATGGACTAACTATTCTTGGGGGGGGGGGAAAGGGGTGTGGGAGATGCGGAAAGAGACTGGACAAAAATCGTGCACCTATGGATGAGGACAGTGGGTGGGGAGTGAGGGCGGAGGGTGGGGCGGGAACTGGGAGGAGGGGAGTTATGGGGGGAAAAAAGAGGAACAAATGTAATAATCTGAACAATAAAGATTTAATTTAAAAAAAATAATAATGCTGCAGCATGTATTTGAAAGTTTCTGAGGGAGTAGATATTAAAAGTTCTCACCACAAGAAAAAAATGTAGCTGTGAGTGGTGACATGGTGACTAGCTTAGTGTGAGGATCGTTTTGTGATGTGTACGAACACTGAAGCATTGTGCCATACACCCGAAACCGGCAGACTGTTACCTGTCAATTAAAGGAGCTTTCAGTCCCTTCTGGAGACCTCTCATTTGGTGGCTGGAAACTCCAAAATGACAGTGGCCAGCAGATGGGAGCATTGCATTCACAGTGATCATCTCATGGCTCAGGTCCGATTTATAGAGAAGTTCCCATGCTTCCTTGCCACAGCATTACGTATTCTGTGAGAGAGAACGCAGTTCCGCTCCTGGCTAAAAACACTCATGCTGAGGGGGACCCAGGCTCACATTCGTTCAGGAGCCCACAATCTCCAGCGCCTTTTGAACTTTTTTGTTAATCCTCAACGAGGATATTTCTCCATTGATCATCAATGTGAGAGAGACAATCATTAATTGATTGGTTACCTCCAACCAAGGCATTTGTCCTATCAAACCCTGGACCCTTCAGTCCTCAGGCCGATGCTCTAACCACTGAGCGACCAGCTAGGGCAGGGTGCCTGCTTCATATGCAAGCTTGATAGCAGATGAGCTGGGGCAGGAGGCCCAGCCTCCCTGCTTCCATCCAGTGCCTGCCCCCTACCTACTGCCTCCAACTGCCCAGGCACATGAGCGAGTGATTCTAGAACATACACTCAGAAGCAGGCAAACTTCCCAGCAGCCTCAAGCCCTGCAGTTTTCTACAGGGGCCGGGAAGCACTGACAGGCCCGGCCGGTGTGCAGCCTGGGTCAAAGCCGACTATACTCCAGCCCCGCTCCGCTGACCGGCGCTGTGGTCGGGGACAGCGACTCCACTTTTCTGAGCCCTGTTTCCTCCTCTGGAAAAAGAAGATGATGCGAGTCCCACCGGGGCTGGAGCAGTTGCATCAAGCGAGGCCCAGGCAGACCTTCCCCCAAGCTGCTCCCTCGCTGGTGCCCACCTCCGCCAAGGGCACCACTTCCCACAGCGCAGTGGCTCAGGGAAACTCCTGGAGCCATTCCCGATCGTTTCCTCTCTCTAAATCCAAATCAGTGTGCCCGGAGGAGCTGTTTCTGAGGCATACCCAGTGTGTGTCCAGTCTCTCTCCATTTCCCGCCCTCGTCCAAGACACTGGGCACTTTCCCTGTCGGCCACGCTGGCGCCTGCTGTGTCCTGCTCTCCTGCTTCTGCAGCTCCTGCCTCGCTGAGCAGCCGTTTGCTACTGTTCAGTACGATCTGGTTCCATATTTGCCGTAGAGCAAAGCCATCCAGTGGCTTCCAGTACACTTAGAACACCTACCGTCCACACCTCCCCTTGCTGCCTGTTTCTCCAGTCCCTCCCCACCCCCCTGCCACACCCGGTGCGGGGGACTGGGTCCCTGTGCTCTGTTCTCACGCTTCTGTAATAGTCCAGCCAGGGCTGTGTGTGGTAGTGGGCTGCCCTGTCCCTGGACATGGGCCTGGGCCTGAGCTTGGCTTTCAGTGCATGTGAGTGGTTCTGAGGGAGGTAGAACCTAAAATAAGTGTGTTCCGTTTGGCTCAGCCTCTGGACTCCTGTGATCCGCCAGGAGAGAACGTGCCCCAGTACCACGGTCCAAGGAGAATGAGGGAAGATGGCCAGTGGACTTAGACCGACCCACAGTCTGAAGACAAGTCACTCAGCAACGGCCCCAAGCAGAGCCTCCCAGAGGCCCGAGAGCTGCGAGCCACAAACACCGATGCTCGCGCCCATAGCTGCTGAGTCTGTGCTGGGTAGGATCACGGCAGCAGGGGTTGGCTCACGTACCCGAGCCCTTTCTTCTTGTTTTCTATGATTTCCTTGCTGTTTGAAGCTATTCTCTTGGCCGGGAACCAAGTTTCTCGCCCTGGCACTGCTGCTATTAGAGGCGGGCCGGTTGGTGTGGGCTGACCTGGCACTGTAGGATGCTCAGCAGCATCCCTGACCTTCACACACTAGAGGCCAGTGAGTCCTGTCATCCCAGCTGTGGCCACCAAACGTGTCTCCAGACGCTGCCAGGGTGCCCGGGGCAGAGCTGCCCTGGCTGAGAGCTGCTGTAGAACATGCACGCCTCGCCCCGCTGTGCTGGCTCCTCCTGATCACTTAGCTTCCCCTCTGATGTCAGACCTGACACTCCATGGAGCTGCTCATTTGTTTCTTCACTCGGCTGTCTCCCTCCCCCTCTCGCCATCACAATAGACCCTGGCAGGTGACAGGCAGCCCATGAGCTTATCTGGAGAATGAAGGCTGGAAACACTGTCACCTGTGTCGGCTGTAAGGCATTATCATTGTACGAGTTAATTTTAAAAATAATGAAACATAGAAACATTGGCCGCAGATGACAGCATGGCAGCCGGGAGCTGCCGCGTGCTGTAATTGTGCTTTCTGCAGCCGCTGAGCCCGAGGTCTGAACAGAGCTGCACTCAGAATGAATGCTCTGGAGCCTGCGCTGGGTTTGGTTAACGGAGAAAGAAAGAGCTCTCCGGGACCTTAGGATATCTTCTTTAAAATATATTTTTATTGATTTCAGAGAGGAAGGGAGAGGGAGAGAGAGATGGAAACATCAGTGATGAGAGAATCATTGATCTGCTGCCTCCTGCACGCTCCACATGGGGATCGAGCCCACAACCAGGGCATGTGTCCTGCCCGGAATCAAACTGTGACCTCCTGGTTCGCGTAGGTCGACACTCAACCACTGAGCCACGTGACCGGGCATAGGGTATCTTTAGGATGGATTTAAACAGCAAAATAGCTCAGTGGGTGTGACTTAATTTGTTTTCCTCAAACAGCTGTGTTCTTCACTGATGTCTCTAGCTCTGTTTTGCGTACGTAACCTTCAAACAGCCCCAGGTTAACGGAGGGGGAGGCATGTTGCAGTAGATGAATAGGGTGCGAACCTCCTTCTTCATCACTGAGCATGCATGGAATTAGCCATCACATCCTCCTCCTTAACAGCAGTTGAAAAACCAGTTTCCCACCGGTGTCGGCCCATCACAGGAAGATTTTTTCTAAAATTAAGACAGACGCAGCATCCAGGGGTTTGCTGGGGCTTTTGATGGATCAAAGGGAAGCGTAGGGGAGGTGGGACTGGCCCCAGTGCCAGTCAAACTTGAATCTGCCACCTGGTGCGATAAGACACGGCCCCTGCTCGGCTGCTGTGGTGATGGCAGTGACTGGGGCTCGGGCTGGGGGAGCTCGGGGCCGGGGCGGGGGGCGGCGGGGAGGGAGGACAGAGACGATGGGCACAAGGTCTTCCCGGAGACCAGCCAGGACAGGGCTGCTCTGACTCCATCTGATAAGACTTGATCCCCACAGTAGATTCTGAGCACAGCGTGCCCTTTGGAAGTTTGTCCTGGACCAATTTTATTATTTATCATGTTTTGCTAATACTCTCCAGAGGCTATTTCCCCATTGCTTTGTGGAGAGAGTGGAAGGGAGAGGGAGAGACACAGAGAAAAACAGAAACATCGGTTGGTTGCCTCCTGCTCGTTCTGGATTGAGCCTGCAACCCAGATCCATGCCCTTGACTGGAATCGAACCCGCGAACCTCTCCTCCCAGGGCTTTTGTAGCAGCTACGGATCTCCCTGTAGGAACTCCCTGCTGTCAGCGCCCGACCAGGAGCAGTTTTGCTGAGTTGTCCTCCCGCTGACGTCTGGCTCCAGCTCAGGGATCAAACCCTGCGCTTAGGACCAGCCTCAGAGGCTCTGAAAAGGCGCCGCAGGGAGAGACCCAGCTGGAGGACGCTTTCACCATTTTTTAAAAATTGAAAACTTCACCAAAAATGCTGATTTTTGGTTTATCTTAGAAAACTGGGTGGCCTGGCACACTGAGCCTGGGAGGCACGGCGGCTGACGGAGCAGTCCCGCTGCGGGTGGGCACCTGCTCTGCCACAGCCCTGGCCACGCCTGTCCTGCCGCCCGTGTACCCGCCCATTGGAGCAGCCCCAGTACCTGCTCATCGACCGACGGAGGGAGCCAGGAAATGGCCTGTGTCTGCTCTGGGCTGATTTACACCCCCGGCCCCTGCATGTGTTGAAGTCCTAACGCCCAGCGCCTCAGGAGGTGGCTGTGTTAGGAAAACGTCTGTAAGAGGTAATCACGGATACGGAGTAGTTAGGGGCCCCGTGCCAATCCGACTGCACAGAGAGGAAGGAACACCAGGGATGACCGACCAGAGGAAAGGCCGCGGAGGCACCCCAGAAAGGCAGCCCTCTGCACCCCCAGGAGAGAGGCCGCAGGAGGAACCAGGTCCGCTGACACCTGGATTTCAGATTCTAGATCCCAGACCACGAGGCAGTAAATTTCTGTTGTTTAAGCCACCCAACTGGGGGTGCTTTGTTAGGACAGCCTGAGCAGCTAAGTAGGGTCACCCCAGGGGAATCCTCCCTCCCCCAAAGTAACGCTGTGGGTCCCAACTAATACAAATGCTTCGCCTGCAGCCTGAGTAGGTCTCCATTCCCCCAGACCCGCCCTCTAACTTCTAATCATATTTTATTATAAACTTCAAGGCGACAGCGTGTAAACAAAGGTAAGCAAGCAAAGCTCTTGGTGAAGACAGAGGGAAAGTCAGAAATGGAGGCAGCACTCCCCTTTCTCTGGGCCAGGCGATGGGTCAGATGTGACGGCCGGACAGACTCTGGCCCCGCATCTCAGGAAAACGGAGCACCTGCGGGAAGAGGCAGTGGCCCGCACACCAGGCCTGCCGGCCCCGCACGGCCACGGGGGAAACGGAGTCTTGGGTGTGGAGGGAATCTCTCCTTTCTATGGATAAATCACAGAGGGACGGACGGCACACCAACCGCTCCTGCACGTTTGTGGTTTTAGTATAAATGCCTGGGGCTGGCCGGGAGGCAATGCCTACGAGAGCTATTTGGAGGCGCCCTGGCCGGCCTGCTGCAGGGGGGCCTTGGTGGGCAGTTTTAGGGGTTCCCAAGTAGAAAAGGGATCTTTCCACTCATGTGTGGCTCAAACACAGATAAACCCAGTTACTCTTGATGATGAAGGATCAGCTTTAAGAGGAAGGGGCTGGGGAGGGAGAGCAGACACTGCGCTGCGGGCAGTGCCCCCTGCCGGCTGTTTCTTGCTGGCAAAGGCACCTCCCAGATGGAGACTGAGAGCTGGGTGCCTGTTGTTCAGCCTCTTCGGCCAGGCTTCGGGGAAGGGGCCCATCCCTAACAACAGAACCCTCCTGGGCTGAGGCAGCCAGGGACGCGAGGCAGATGGAGACTGAGAGCTGGGTGCCTGTTGTTCAGCCTCTTCGGCCAGGCTTCGGGGAAGGGACCCATCCCTAACAACAGAACCCTCCTGGGCTGAGGCAGCCAGGGACGCGAGGCCTGCGAACAGGACAGACAGCACAGTGGCAGGGACAGGAGCCAGGGGACGACACCAGTCAGCGAGGAGGAAAGTGACAAAAGAGCAATGAACAAAATCAACCTCGTTTTAGATACAATTTATAAAGCTAAATGTGGGGAGCAAGTGATCAGAGCCAATAGAGAGGGGGTGATGTAGAAGTAAGAAGTCCTGGGCTCAGTCCTGCTTCCAGAACTAGCCAGCTGGTACCGGAAGGGCTCCGGGCCTGGGGAAGCTGTCCCCTCTCCTCCGAGCGTGTCTGCACTGCCCACCGAGCAAAGCAGAACGCCAGCCCCAGGGGAGCCTCCAGCCCTGGAGCCCAGGCAGCACCACTGCACCCGCCAGCAGTGTCTCCCGCCCTGGCCAGTCCCTGCTGGCCGCACTCTTCCTGTGCCTGCTCCTCAGCTTCTGCCTTTGTGTGTCTGCGTTCCTTGCGCTGAATTCCCTTTGTTCAAAAGCTTAGGGGGGGTCTGCTTTCCTGTTTGGAGCCTGACAGAAACCTACAGCATCAGCATCATCAGACAATTCTGAGGCCAAACCACGGCTGAGGCCGCCAGGCAGATGTACTGGCAAATATTAAAACTGCGAACACAGGGCAGCCGTGCTCAGGAGCCACCAGTACCCACTGCCCCTGCGTCAGGCCTGAATTCCGGCTCTGACAACGTTTGCATCTGATCATCAGACAGAAGCGAGTCACGTGGCCTCAGGCTGAACGCGAGATGGGTGTAGTCGTCGTGGGCCTTGCGTCAGTCCTGGTCGGAGCCGTAGTTATGTTGGCGGAAGACGACAAAGAGTCTGGGTATTCTAAGCAGCCACCATAATTGGATGAATTGACCCATTTCTAGGTTGTCGGGCCACATACTTGGCTTTTAAGAGCGACAGTCTTTTTTTTTTTCGGCAACTCTGCCTTTTTATTTAGGACTTAAAACTGTGCTTACCACATAGGAGTTCCTCAATAAATATTGGTAGACATGCATTTGTTCATTCATTCATTTGTTTACCAGTAGTTGAATAATTCAGGAGTCTTGATTGCAAGCAATAGAAAGTCAAATCAAATCAGTTTAAACAAAAAGAAATGGATTCGAGTAACTCACAGGCTATTAGAATAGCTGCGGCGTGGCTAGATCAGGTGCTCAGATGATGCCTGGGTGTCTCTCCATTCCCAAGCTCTGGTTTCCTCTGTGTGGCTGATTGCAGACAAACTCTCCCAAGGGAGGGCAGTGAGAAGGCCCCCGACGTGTCCAGCTGATATCCTATCAGAGCAGTAGCCACGAAGAAAGAAAGAACTTCATTAAAAATATATTTTTAGTGAAAAATCTAGGGCTCATCACTCACCACCTCTGACTCTCCCGGCTTGGGTCTCCTGCCCTCCGTTAGCCCGAGTGGGAGCCAGGGCACCTTGATTCCTCCTCCACGCGGACGTCAACGGGCAGGCGGCTCCCAAAGGAAAGGCGGAGAGTTGTCAGCAGCACAGATGGATGCTGGGCAGGCAGACGCCACAGCTGGCCACTGGGGACATGGTGTGGCAGGCAGTGCGGGTCAGGGGTCAACTGCAGGAAACCTGCCACTGTGTGCTGCCAGTTTAAGAACATCCAAACCTGGAGAACAGCTTTATAAGAGTTTGTCAGAGTTCATTTGAGCCAAACAGAAGACATGGTTTGAAGCTTTGAGGCAATGCCTCCCAGAGCAGCAGTGTACGGCCTCTTTCCCGCATTGGGGGCGAGGAGGAGAGGGGGATGCGGGGCGGGGGTGGGGTGGGTGCTGGGTGTGGAGAGTTAAGATTACGCGCTCTCTTGAGGGTGTTTAGCTTCTGAGGGTCTCAAATGGAACGACTCCCAAGGCGTGTTAACCCAGATGCACAGAGCAGTGGATAGCGCTGGCTTAAGCAAAGACACACCTTTTTACCGAAGAGGTTCTGTGCCCAGTTAGGACTTTATGATGGGATCACCCTGAGGGTATTTTCGGTTACGGACGTGTCGGGTTATTATAGAGCCTTCTCATCCACCTCCCCATCCTCAGGCCTCAGGCCCAGCAAGGAGCCTGGTGGAGGCAGCGACCAGAGCCGGCGGGGCCTCCGGGCAGGCAGGCAGGAGCAGGGCCATCTCCAGGTGGGTGCCGGGCTGTTGGGCAGTCTGAAGCCAGGAAGGGGCTCGGTGTCCACATTGAGCCTCAGAGGTTCAGAGAGGCCTCCCAGGAGCTTTGCTGAGGCGGCATCAGGACAGGCAGTTTGGGAGAATGGGCTGGGGACGATCTGTCCCACGGGGGCCGGGGCTGGGGAGGGAGAGGGATGGAATCTGCGCCACCGAACGCACACGGGTAATCTTCCAACTCTCAGCCCAGTTGGGAGAGATGACATTTGTTTTTTCTAATTAAATTTTTAAATTTCAGAGAGAGCCCTTGTGCACTGTGACGTGGGCAAAGGTCTGGACGCTGCTGCAGTCCACAGCCTCACTCTTGGACTCGTCTGTGTGTGTCTGCGACGTATGCAGTTCAACATTCTTGTGAAGGGATAGCCTTTTGTTTCAACTATTTTTTTAATGTAGTTTCACAACATCCTTTTTGTTTTCTTCACTTGGCTCAGGCCTTATTTCTCCGTCCGAGCACGTCTTAGCACCTCTGTGGAGGTTGCATCTGGCTTCCGAGGTTGCGCAGTGCCAGGCGCTGAGCTCCGGGTGGCAGCCCTGCGCCCTTATGCCTGCACCCAGTGCTTGCTGGTGAGCACCTACTTGGTGCCAGGAGTGACAGAGGCAGTGCTGAATTGAAGAGACAGTCCTCCCTTTGCAGAGCTTATAGGCAGTGAGGTGAAAAAGACCAGAGGAAAACCAGTGAGCAGTTAAATAACATGAGCTGCTGATGCAATGCCGGCTCCATGAGTCACAGCAGTGGGTGGGCTGTGCCCGCTAGAGGGGCTGGGAACTGATCTCAGGTGCTGACCTCTCCTCTAAGGCCGCTCTAATGGACCACTGTCTCCCTTTCAGTGCTGTGGCAGACACCCCTCATCTCCAGATACAGCTTCAGGCTTCTTCCCAACACTGCTCTCTCTGCAGCCACGCCTGGTGCCGGAAGCCGGTCCATCCTTGCTGCTTGACATAGTCGCTGCAGGAAAGAAACATCTGCACAGCATATGTTTCAAGGGACCTGGCATATATGGCATACTGTTCTTAATATGTTTGCTCACCTTCTTGGCGCTGTGTTTTAACCAAGGTCACCTCTCCGAGAAAGGTTGTTTCCCCAGGTAGGGATTTTTCCCTGAAGTCAGGGAGGATAAAACTCCTTAACTAAGTGCCAGGCGGCTAGTTAATCACTTTAACTACAAACAATCACGCTTAAGCTACATAATCTTTACTCCCTGGAATGGAGATAAGAAACACCTTAACCTTTGGAATAGAGATTGATAGGATTGGAATCAACTGGTATAAATACAGATGTAACAAGACAACAGGACACAGAACCTAGAGATGGAACATGGCAAAAGAAACTGGCTACAGAACCTAGAGACAGAACCTGGCTACAGAACCTGGATAGAACATGGCAAGAGAACCTGACTAGAACCTGGTGACTGAACCTGGCAAAAGAACCTGGACAGAACCTGGCTGGAGAACCTGTAGAACCTGGCTGGAGAACCTAGCAAGAGAACATGGACACAGAACTTGGCTGGAGATTGTGGCTAGAGATCCTGGCAAGGCTGCTGATCAACTGAACGCTGTCTCCATGTCATTCCTTCTTCGCCGACTCTGTCCACACCTTTGGGGACCCCTGGACCTGCTGGGTTGGACCCCAGCATCTGTCAGCCTGGGAGCTGGAGATGGAACTGTCTGCACCTCCCAGTAGCTCCTTAGTGGACACTGGGAAGGAAAGAACAAGCCGTCTTCCAGGAAGGAAGGAACTCGTTGGATCAATAAAGACGTCAATCTGAGGGAGCCTGGGCCTCGCTGGGACCCCTAACCAGCTGGGCAGCACAGCAGCAGCGGGCACACACCTGGCCGAGCGGGCAAGGCCTGCTGGGGGTGCAGGCTCCCGGGCCTGGGCCAAGGTCCTGTTTTGGTAGGTGATGGGCGGGACCTAGGAGGCTGTTTTGCAACATGCGTCTCTGGTGATTCTGGTACAGGTGCCCCATGGACCAGACTTCCAGAGCCACTGCTCTGTGCCACCGAGTCTGCCATGTTTCCATAACTAACCAGTGGCCTCTTTCCCCACTTATTCCCATCGAAGGTCCAGGGCTCCGGGTGCCAATACTGGAAACTCTAGGCAGGGAGGTGACACGTTGGCCCAGCCTCCCACGATCTGGCCCTCCCTGCCCACAGCCTCATCGTGCACGACGCTGCCTCACTCCATTTGCCTCCGCTCCCGGCCTCTTTTCAGTCTCAAGGATGCAACCACCCCACAAACCACCTGCTGGGACCGTTCCTGTGTCAGGATCCCTTCCTTCACCCACTGATCCCAGAGCCTGTCACTTTCTTGGGAAATCTTCCTTTTCTTCCCTGGGAGATGCTCCACTGGGCCATAAAATCAATTTATTCATTTTGTGCAATTTAGTGAATGGCACCTCTCACTTAAGATACTTGGGATGCCATCTTTCAGAAAACTGACAAAACACTTAACCACACATGGTCAAAATCCATCTCATCTCCTTGTCGCATTAAGAGCTCCCCCTCCGCATGGCACTGGTCTCAGTTGCTATTGCACCTCCTCACTATAGTCACAATGTGGCAATGTTGGTCACTTCCTCCTCCCTATATTAACCAATGTCATCCCAATAACTTCAATAAAAAAATTTTTAAAAATCTCCTTGCTTTGCGAGGGTATAAATAAAAAGTCTGTCTGTGTTCATGTTTGTATCCCAGCACCTGGGATTGTGCTTGACTCATGATACTGATTTTCTTAGTGTTTCTGCAGCTTTCTCCACGGCCTCCTTAAAGAGCTTGCTCCCTCCCTCCTTCTCCCAGACCTGGACTTACCTGTCAGTGATAAAACAGGGTCACAAAGCCCCGCCACGCCCTGGGTTCCTGTCTCACCCAGTCCCTCAGAGCAGGGCCATGCCTGCCCCCGGGCCCGTGGGGCCTGGCAGTGGCAGAGGTGAGTGCTGGACACTTGACGGGGAGCTGCCCGTCGGCCCCACTCAGACCCTCACCTGAGGCGGCCCTGGGTCCTGTGTGCCGGTGATCACTACAATTCCAGCCACATCTCACTCAAATCCCACCAGCTGAAAGACAAAGCCCTTCAGAGACTGCCTTTCCTCAGTCCTGCCGCCTTCCCCGGACTCCTGCCCGTAACAAGCCTGAGACCGGAATCCGGAGGCGACAGTGCCCCGGGCAGGCGGAACTTAGGGCCGGCGGCCCTGGAGCCACTTCCCAGCCACCCAGTCAGGTCCCTGCGGAGTAGTAAGACCCACAAACCTTTTGTCTGGAAAATCATCTCCCTGCAGCACTGGGAGCTGTTACCATGGAAATGAAATAGCTGTGCTTCTGAGGTTCTTCGCTAACAAGGAGAAGAGCAGAGCAGCCTGCACGAGAACTGACTGGAAGACAATGACTTGCTGGGTTGTGATGCTCATGTTTGTCTGGCCTTGTATTGGGGCCGGAGCGGCCGTGCCGGTGGGAAGGCAATGAGGACAGACGGGAAGGAGAGGCATCTGTCCGCTCGGTCCCGCACCCTGGGCACTCCCGGGTGGTCCTGGGGAGGCTCCTGCCCAGCCCAGCCCCTGGAGGGGAGCAGTGCTGTGTCCTGTGAGCAGCTGCTTAGAGAGGCACGGCCTGCAGAGGGCTCCCCGCAGCTGAGCCCGCCTGTCCTGGCCTGCCGTCTGCTCCCCGAGTCACTGTGCGGACGCCCCACGTGCAGGTGGCCGGGAGGGCCCCGCAGCAAGGACTCCGCCTCTTCCTGGGGCCACACATGGAGCCGTGGGCCCGCACCAGGGCCTCATCCTGCACTGGCCGGTGGGGCCACAGCAACCACAGCAGGTGAGAATGGCCGTCTTGACAGGCATCCACCCCCGGAAACTGGCAACGGCCAGTGGAAGCCCCCTGTGCTTGGCACAGCTCCCAGAGTTCCGGGGGGTCTTCCTCATTGTTTTTGGTTCCAAATTGAAGGAAGAAAGGTCAGGGCGTGTTCCGGGGCACCAGTCAGGTCACTACAGGCTCTGCGCCTTGGGGACACCAGTGTCTCCTCCTCAGGGGTCTCTCCTCGCCTCTAGGACTGACACCAGGGAATACAAGGCACCTGCCAACGGCAGGCGTGGCCTGAGGTCAGGGAAGGTGTGCCAAGGACGGTCATCCGCTCACCCTCCAGGTCGCAGCGCCAGGAGCCTGGTGGCCCAGGAAGACGTCCTCGGAGACCCCTCTCAGTCACAGGCCCCCTGACCAGCCGACCTCAGGGCTGCGCCCACCGCGGGGCCCTTCTCACTTCTGTCTGGGCCAACGCGGCCGGGCAGCTTGCAGGAGCCTGGGTCCCGTCCACCGGTGCTGCCCATTTCCAGGCCCGGGCTGCTCCTCGGACCCTCTCAGCTGCTGGAGCTCAACGTGAGAGCGGAGCCGGGCGGCCTCCCTGGCCCGTCTCCGTGGGCGGGCACAGCGCAGCCCTGCCTAGAGGTTAGGGGGTGAGAAACGGGTCCTGCAGGCGCTGAGGCTGGGCAGGACTCGGTAGGGACAGGAGCTCGCACAGCCAGGGGCCGGGCTGAGAATGACTGCGAGCGAGGTCCTGGCTGCCAGCGTCTCCCCAGCGTTTTGTTTTGTTTGACTCAAGAGGGCCCTGAGGCTCAGAACGGCCACTGGGCTCCCCACAGTCAAACACTGTGAGGCATTTCCCTACACTCCCACCTGGGGTCATGGCCCCAGGAGCGGAGATGAGCAAGTATGTATGAAGCTACAGCATAAACACATCACGTCTTCAGGGAAGGGGCCTCAGTTTTGCTCATTCATTTAGCAAATCATGAATAAACTGTGCCTCGGTTTCCTCTCCTGTGAAATGGGGGCGGCAAGCAGACTGCGCATTTAGAGCACTTAGCCCCGAGCACGGAGAACTCGGCGAACTCGGCCCTGTCCGCACGGACGCTGCCTCCCAGTAACCGGAACAGCCCTGGACCGGGCCAGGCCGCTGAAACCACTGGAGGCGGAAGGGTGGGATGGGAAGCTCTCTGAGGAGGGGGTGCAAGCTGAGCCTGAACAAAGAGAAGATCATGTGACAGGGAAACAAAAGAGCCCAGCAGGGGCCTGGCACACAGCAGGGGCTGGGCGAGGAGCAGTGGATGGGCTGTGGGGGGTGAGGCAGAAAGAGTCTCACAACAGCTGGGACGCCTGTTTTCCCCACGTCCCTGCCAAGCAATCCTGCGACAGCAGCTGGGTGTCCGACAATCCAGTCAGTGACCCCCCTACCTGCCTGGAGACCGCGGACCCCGCAGGTCCAGGGCCTCACCTGCCACACGGTGGGGCTCAGTGCAGGGCCAGCCTCAGTCCAGCAGCCCTCCCTCACCCCCATCAGTGTCGGTGCTTCTCGCCTCCTCTCCCCGCCCCAGAACAGTCCAAGTTCATTTCCAGCCGCCCACAGCCTCCAGAGACAGAATGTTTGCTAGCTTTGCCTTCAGCAGAACTGCAACCTGAGCCCTCGGTGCTGTGGACACCCTGTTTCCAATTTCCTTGTGAGGCTTGGAGCAGGGACAAACGTGGAAAGCCCACACATTCCTGAGAAAGCCAGCCGCACGCTCTGCCAGACAAGGGCCCAGGGACGGTACAGCACCGCTGATACTGCGACCCAATAGCTCGTGCCCAGGGTGACCCAGGGTGAGGGTGAGAGGTGCCCAGGAGAGTGTCTGCGCTTGCAGACCTCTCCTAACAAGGCGGACACGCCTGGAGGCAAGATCCAGCAGACGGAGATGAAAGCCCCGAGAACAGCCCTTCGAGAAGCAGCTTCTTTTATGGATTTGGGATCAGGAGGAAACTTAAGGAAGATTCCAGGGAGGGGAGAGAGCAAGGCGGGTTGGGTTACAGGATCACCAGCAGGTTGCTTCCCCCCAGGCTGGTGAGGGCTTATTTCACAGGCTGCTACTGACAACGGACAGGTCGGCCCTGGCCCAGGTGGCTCAGTACATCAAAAGGTGGCGGGTTCCATTCCTGGTCAGGGCACTTTCCCAGTGGAGGTTCGATCCCTGGTTGGGGTGGGTGTGGGAGGCAACCAATGTTTCTCTCTCTCTCTCTCTCTCTCTCTCTCTCTCTCTCTCTCTCTCCTTCCTCTCTCTAAAACAACAAAAAAGAAGTAATGGGCTTGAGGTGTGACTGCCCAGCATGATGGTCCAGTTAGGAATTCACGCTCAGGTCAGCCTGTGAGGCTGCTTTCCATGGCGCCCTTTGTGTAGATTTCAGGGCTGGGGACGTGCTATGAACATCAAAGTCGAAGCAGAATGTCACGGCCTCAGACACTTAGCCCGAAAACCTAACGGCCGGGGGCAGAAGAGCGGAGTGGCCGAGAGTCCCTGCTTCCCAGGCAGCCAGGCCTGATGCCGAGTCCCAGGCGGGTTGACCTTGCTCTGACACTAGGCCGGCCTGCAGGGAGGAGCGAGGGAGAGCGCTGCTTCCCTGACTGGGACGTGGGCTCCGAAGGACGCTGACCAGAGGGGCTTTGCGATGCACGGCTGTGAGCTGGGAAGGAGTCCGGGGACGCGTCTGTCTGCTGCCCACGTTCCCTGCTGGTGCGCAGCCTGGGACGCTCCAGCCCAACCTCGAAGGGAGCTTTTCCATCAAGTGAGCCCTGCCCTGTGCCTGTGTGCATGTGCACACAACACACGCACGCACACATGTGCATGCACACATAATACATGCTCACATGCACACACATGCATGCACATGCACAACACCTGCACACACGCACATACACACACGTGCATACACACAAACACACACGTGCACACATATAACACACTCTCACACACTCACTTGCACACACGCTCACTCACGCACAAACACACACATACACACATGTACACACTCACATGAACATGTGCACACATATAACACACTCACGTGCACATACACACTCACGCACGCACATGCACACACTCACACGCGCGCACACACACACACTCACACACACTCGCGCACACACACGCACAAACACACCCAGTGATGGTTTCTCACCCGCCGCCCCTGCTTCCCGCAGGCTGGCCCATGCACTGGAAGAGGCCGAGTGGGACCATGACAGCCTGGGCGCCTCTGGGCAGCGCCGGGCCTGTGGCAGTGAGGAGCCCATGCTCCTGCCTGGGACAAGCTCCCCTGCTGGGGGGGGGGGGGAGGGTCCCTCCTGAGCCTTCCCTTTAAGGCTATTGGGTGACTTCACTGGGTTTTCGGTCTGGTATCTCCATGGGGATTTCCCTTGGTGCTCAGGCTCCAGCAGGGAACCCTGCCCCCACCATCTGGGGTTCCAGGAGCAGCCACCAGGTGCAGATGTGAGAGCAAGTGGCTGATCCCACCTGAGGGAAGGGTAGAGGAGAGAGGGCACCGGACAAGGCTGTCAGAGGGCAGGTGGGCTCAGGCCTCTGGAGCGCGGACTGTGTGGACATGTTTCCCACCGAGGGTGCAGGGCTGCGAGCTGTGTCTGACTCTGTTCCCTTTGCTCTAACAGAAGCACCAAGGCCTGGGAGCTGACAAACTACAGGCTTTTGCTCCTCACAGTTCTGGAGGGGAGCCTGCTCCCTGGTCCTCAGATGCTGCATGCTCACTGCGCCCCCTCTGCTCCCCTCAGCCACCTCTCTCCTCCCCCTCAGCTCCCTCCTGCCCCCTCCAGCCCCCTCCTGGCCCCTCCTGCTCCCTCCTGCCCCCTCCTCCTCCCCCCTGCTCTCTTCTGCTCCCTCCACCTCCCTCCTCCTCCCTCCTGCTAACTCTTGCCCCCTCCAGCCCCCTCCTGCCCCCTCCTGCTCCCTCATGCTCCCTCCTGCCCCCTCCAGCTCCCTCCTGCTCCCTCCAGCTCCCTCCTGCCCCCTCCAGCCCCCTCCTGCCCCCTCCTGCTCCCTCATGCTCCCTCCTGCCCCCTCCAGCTCCCTCCTGCTCCCTCCAGCTCCCTCCTGCCCCCTCCAGCCCCTTCCTGCCCCCTCCTGCTCCCTCCTGCTCCCTCCTCCCCCCTCCACCTCCCCCCTGCTCCCTCCTGCTCCCTCCATCTCCCTCCTCCTCCCTCCTGCTAACTCTTGCTCCCTCCAGCTCCCTCCTGCTCCCTCCAGCTCCCTCCTGCCCCCTCCTGCCCCCTCCTGCTCCCTCCTGCTCCCTTCAGCTCCCTCCTGCCCCCTCCTGCCCCCCCTGCTCCCTCCACCTCCCTCCTCCTCCCTCCTGCTCCCTCTTGCTCCCTCCACCTCCCTCCTCCTCCCTCTTGCTTCCTCCAGCTCCCTCCTGCTCCCTCCTGCCCCCTCCTGCCCCGCCAGCTCCCTCCTGCTCCCTCCTCCTCCCTCCTCCCCCCCTTCCCTCCTGCTCCCTCCACATTCCTCCTCCTCCCTCCAGCTCCCTCCTGCACCCTCCAGCCCCCTCCTGCCCCCTCCTGCTCCCTCCAGCTTCCTCCTGCCCCTTCCTGCTCCCTCCAGCTCCCTCCTGCTCCCTCCAGCTCCCTCCTGCTCCCTCCTGCCCCTTCCTGCCCACTCCTGCCCCCTCCTGCTCCCTTCAGCTCCCTCCTGCCCCCTCCTGCTCCCTCCTCCTCCCTCCTGCCCCCTCCAGCTCCCTCCTGCCCCTTCCTGCCCCCTCCTGCTCTCTCCTGCTCCCTCTAGCTCCCTCCTCCTCCCTGAGCTTGGCAGAGACATAGAGCAGAGGTGTTAGGGGTGGGCCCTGTTTGAATGGAGTCCCAGGGAGACCCAGAGGGAGTCTGAGCAGTTTGAGGTCATGACTATTCAGAACAGAGAGGAAAAGACAAACTTGGTTTGTGGGGCATATAATGAAGAGGAATACATGCTCAAGTAGAATAGCAGGGGCGGGCCCTGGGACGGTGACCGCCGTTCCACTGAGGGGGCTCCCACGGGTGCCATGGGTGCCTGGCGATGCGGTGTCTGCCAGGTCGGGGGCAGGCGGTGCCTGTCTTGCTTAAGGGCTGTGTTCCCAGTGCCCGCCCACAGCTGGCACCCAGTGGGTGCTGGAAAAGATCCGAGAAAACAAAAGAGAGCACCGAGGTGGGAGGCTCAGCGCCTTCCTGTGGATGCTGTGTTTTCATAAATGAGATTTCTGTAGCTCAGAGTTGAGGGCTGGGTAAGGAGATTTCTAGCATGCCCCCACCACCCGGATGCCCACCCCTGGGTATTCAGGGTGAACCTGGGCACTGCTCTGAGGGATTTTACAAATGGAATTAGAGTCTTGAGTCACTTCGTGAACGGAGAAGGTTTTTGAGGTGGGCCTGACCAATCAGGTGAGTCTTTGCAGTGGAAGCATTTCCCTGGCCAGTGGCAGGAGGGACATCAGGGAGCTCCCCGCGCAGAGACCCTGTGCAAGGGCCCCAGGTGCCTCTAGAGGCCGAGAGCAGCCCCGGCCTCAGCCAGCGGGAAGTGGTGCCCATCAGACAGCCACAGGCACTGATTCTGCCAACAACCGGATGGCCCCGGAGCTGACCTTGGCCGGAGCCTCCAGACCAGAGCCCAGCCTGATTAGCACCGTGCTTTGCCCTTGCAAGACCCTAACCAGAGAGCCCCAGGGAGCCCTCTGTTTTTGACCTGCTGAAAGCTGCTGAGTCGTGGTGGTCCTCTAGGCAGCAGCAGAAACCATTATCAGTGTAAACAGAAGGAGCCTAGACTCTGGCCAGCAGGAGAGCCGGCAGTCAGGGACATGGACTTGGACTTGTAGCCACACGCCTAGAATCAATTCCCAGCTTTGCCACTTTCCCAGTTTGGGCAAATTATTTAACCTCCCGGAGCTTTGGTTCCTTCATCCATGAAATGAGGATAAAAATAGTATTTTCCTCCACAGGTTGTGGTGAGAATCCAATCGGGCGAAATATCCAGAGTGCTGACGGCAGCGCCTGGCACAACATTATCAATCCTGCTATTACCTTTATAAAAGACTAGGGGCCCGGTGCATGAAATTCGTGCACTGGGTGTGGGGTGGGGGGGAGTGTCCCTCAGCCCAGCCTGCCCCCTCTCACATACTGGGAGCCCTCAGGCATTGACCCCCATCACCCTCCAATCGCAGGATCGGCCCCTTGCCCAGGCCTGACGCCTCTGGCCTAGGTGTCCGGCCCAGGCAGCGGGGACCCGCAGCTGCAGCGGCCCTGCGATCGTGGGCTTAGCTTTAGGCCCAGGCAAGGGGCCCCTAGCTCCCTGGACTGCCAGCTTCGACCTTGCCCAGCTCCCATCGCTGGCTCCATCCCTACTTCCTGCTATCACTGGCCAGGGTGGAAAAGGCACCTTATTCTCCGATCATGGCTGGGTTTCCGATCACTGTCAGAGGCAGGGGGCTTCTTCCTGCTTTCCCTTTCACCTCCCTGCATTGTGCCTACATATGCAAATTAACCGCCATCTTGTTGGCAGTTAACTGCCAATCTTAGTTGGCAGTTAACTGCCAATCTTAGTTGGCAGTTAATTTGCATATAGCCCTGATTAGCCAATGAAAAGGGTAGCTCGTACGCCAATTACCATTTTTCTCTTTTATTAGTGTTGATTTCTAGAATCTTTCCCCAAAGCCCCAGACCTGGGAAAGCTGGGCCTGCAGGCTGACCTGAAGGCGGTGATCCTGGGCTGCCCCTCCCCCGCCCTCCCTCCCCATGCACAGCCCTCCCTCCCCATGCACAGCCCTCCTGGCTCGTTTCTGTTTCCTGCTGGGCCCTGTCAGCATGAGTTTGTGATCCCTGACCATGGATCCATTAGCTGGAGAGTCAAGCGAAGCCTCAATCCTGACCTTCCCCCTGAAGGCAAGCCGAGACCCCGCCCCTTAGCCCAGTGGCTGTAGTCTTCCAACCCTGCTCAGTTGTTCTCTGGAGGGTTAGAGGGCTCTCTGGCCTTTGGCCTGAAAGGAAACGTGCAAGGACTCTTGCAGGCTTTTGAGCTGAAGATCCCAATGGATCGCGAAGAAGTGGCCCCTGAGGGCTTCTGAGCATCTGGTCCAGTTAGGGCTGCCTTTGCCCCGCTTCCTGAAACAGGCCCAGCAACCAGGGGAGACGCCATCCTCCCCTCGAGGGCCCTAGGCCAGGCCACTAGACACTCTGGACTGCAAGTGCTGGCTGCTGCTCTGCCCTGGAGACAGTGCCCTGGCGCCTTGCCAAGAAGCAGGAGGAAATGCCGCTTGAAGCCCAAAGCTGTCTCCCCGGTCTCGGCTCCCGTTAGTCCGAGCATCTGGGGAGCAACGGGGGAGCATCTGGGGAAGCAGTGTGTGAGGGCACAGCCCAGAGCTGCAGCAGGCAGAGTACTTTTCATCTGGGGGCAGATGGGCAGAAAGAGGGCCAGTGTTCTCTCAGTGGAAAGGAGTGCCTGGCATGGGGAGCCAGGCAGCCCCGTCCTGCCTGCCTGCCTGTGGGGCAATCTCTGGGCCCCTGGGAACCCTGTGCTGCTCTGCTGCCTCACGGCCTCCATTTCTCTCTTACTCAGCTCTGCTCCCTCTTGGGTTGTGAAAATGGACGGCTGACAAGTTCTTCACTCACCACCTGGTTTTCAGCCTCAGTTTGGAGCAAAAGCTGAAGAGGAGACCTTGATTGCACCTCACTCTCTCTCCTCTCTCTCTCCTCTCTCTCCTCCCTCTCTTCTCTCTCTCCTTCCTCTCTCTCTCATCTCTCTCTCTTCTCTCTATCTCTCCTCCCTCTGATCTCTCTCTCCTCCCCCCCCCCTCTTCTCTCCCCCGTTTCTCTCTCCAAACTTGTCCTGGCATCAAGTTTGCATGTGGTACAAAATGGGTGCAATCTTCCATAGTAAATATTAGACATGTGCCTATTCTCCCTGCTCTTTTCCTTTCCTTTTCCTCATGGAGCCTTGCTATTCAAATAGAGCCTCTCATGGAGTCTGCTGGGATTGCTGCAGCCCAACCTCCCTCCCTCCCCTGCACCTGAGTCAGAAGCTGCAGCTGTACAGGACCCTGGAGGCTGTTCCGATCGAAGGGGAGCAGTCCCGCCTGGGTCTGCCCTCCTTGCTACAGTTGGACTGAGTCACCCACTGCTTTGGGGGAAACAATCACTATAGAATCAGAAAACAAAGTGGGAAGGAGGCATGGAAATCCTGAACACTGAGTTAATAGAACGCGGGTTTAAATTGAAGGCAGGAACATTTGCATGCGTAGTTACAGAACCCATTGTTCTGCCCAACAAACTAAAAGACTCCACCCTGGGGGAGAGGAGGTGAAGATGAGCATGAAAACAAGAGCTAAGTGATGCCAGGGGACTTCATCCCCCAGGGAGCCCATGGCGCCCAGTCAGTGCCCAGTTGCCCTTCCGATGGCCATCTGCTGGGGGCGCTTGTGTGCCAGAAGGATTACATACAGAGGTTCCAGCTCTTCCTGCACCAAGGACGTGCCTCAGTCCCCATCTGACTGCCGGAGACCGGTGTGGGCCCAGTTCCCCAGGATGGAGCAGGAGTCCCAGAGTCCTAAAGAGGCGATGCAGCTGGAAGCAAAGCTTTGCTAGGACTGCGATGGGACTGGCGTAGGCGTCAGGGACCACACCGGGTGTTACACCTGTGGGGTCAGAAGGGATCTGGGTTCCGCAACCTTGGTACTTGGGTTCTGGCCTGGGAAGAATTCAGAGCCAAGACCCAAACTGTAAGAGGACATGTATTGGTAAATCACAGAGGTGGAAGAAGTCATTCCTAGAAGAAAAGGGCTTAGGAAACCAGTTCCTGAGGCAAAGGATGGGCCCTAGGAGCTTGGGAGTGAGGAAGTGATGGCAATGTGCCTGGGGGAGGGGAGAGGAGGGACAGGCTCCCTGTGCTCCAGGGAGGGAGGGGCACTGGGTCCTCCATCCTAAGGGTTTTAAGGGTGAGGTTTAGGGGAGGGCCCAGGGGAAGGTCTCAATAGAATGTTCAGCAGCTTTCCAGGGGTGTCCTTTCAGGTTGGGGTCTCCACTGACTGATTGGCCGGCACCAGGGCAGGGGTCATTACCCAATGCAGCGGGGCCTGATGTCAGCTGTGGCTGGTTTTGCTGCTTTTCTGGGCCTGGAGCTGAAATGCAACTAGATGTTCTCTCTAGGGAGGAAAAGTCAGGGGGCCAAGGATTCCTTGCTCTGCTGGAGTCTAACCACCTCCCTCAGAACTAGGAGATACAGCTCTCACTCCCTCACCAGTGCAGGGACCTCCAACCCACCCACCCCACACTGCGGATTTACATTTTTGCGTGCATGGTTCATTGCGTGAAGAGAAGGCACTGAAGCTCCCAACTTCCTCTTTCAAGGGAAGACACAGGAGCAATGAAGTAGACTTACCATGGAATAGATCGTCAGAGCAGAGAATTACCTTGGAGCTCATGCAATGTAACCCTCACTCCATCCATCCAACCATCCAACCATCCATCCACCCATCCATCCATCCATCCAACCATCCAACCATCCAACCTTCCATCCATCCATCCATCCATCCATCCATCCATCCATCCATCCATCCATTCATCCAACCATCCATCCATCCATCCATTCATCCATCCATCCATCCATCCATCCATCCATCCATCCATCCATTCATCCATCCATCCATCCATCCATCCATCCATCCATCCATTCATCCAACCATCCATCCATCCATCCATCCATTCATCCATCCATTCATCCAACCATCCATCCATCCATCCATCCAACCATCCATCCATCCATCCATCCATCCATCCATCCATCCATCCATCCATTCATCCATCCATCCATCCATCCATCCATCCATCCATCCATCCATGCAGATTTCCACTAACTTGACACAGGTGTTGCCTCCCATAGGCGGGGTCATGCACGGCACCAGGAGGGTCTGTACTGGGCAAAACCTGAAACAGACCATGACTGTCTTCGGCAGCTTATTTTCAGTAAAGAGACGGTCACTACGCACATGGAAGGAGGAACTAGATGTGCTTCCCTCGAGGTCCTGCAGGCAGTGCACTCTCCTGGGAGGTGAGGGCTCTGCAGGAAATGTGGATGAAGTCAGCATCAGAGAAGGGACTGAGGGGCCAGGCAGAAGCCATGCGCCGCCTTCCAGCTTCCCGTCCGCCATGGAATGCCAAGGTTGGGCTTGTGATAGAAGCAAAGCACGCCAGCTCGCACATCTGGGAGTGGCTAAGCTCTCGCGTCTTCATTTGTTAGGGGAGTCCACCCACTGGTGTGTTCCCCTTAGCTGCTCACCAGGTTCCATGAAAAGGAGAGCAAGGGCCCTGGGTTTCAGGAAATGGGAGGAATTGCATCTCCAAGAGGTACACCTGGAGAAGGATGTGTCCCTTTAAAAGTCACCTTGCCAGCAATTGCTAGCAATTTTCAAGGCCTTGTTTTATGCCAAGCACCATTCTAAACCGCACTTGCATAGTCTCCTTTAATCCTTGTAACAATGCTTTGAGTTGGGTTCTATTATAATTCTCATATTACAGAGGCAGTCACTGAAGCTTGGGGAGGCTAAACGACTAGTCCAAGGCCACCGACCAAGTGAGGGATAGAGCGGGGATCAGACCCGGGTTCTACGTGGGAGAGGAACCCGTGCTGGGCTGTGGTGCAGCTGCTGCCTCCACCCAGGGCCTGAGTCACCCAAAAGGCACTGCTAGGTGAGGCCTCCAGCTCAGCCCACTCAGGGGTCTAGTCCTCTGCAGCCACCATCTTGAAACTGTTAATCTTATATAATAAAAGGCAATTATGCAAATCAACCAAAGGGCGATGCACTGACCACCAGGGGGCAGATGCTCAATGCAGGAGCTCTCCCCTGGTGGTCAGTGCGCTCCCACAGGGGAAGCACTGCTCAGCCAGAAGTCTGGCTCATGGCTGACGAGTGCAGCAGTGGTCATGGGAGCCTCTCCCGCCTCAGCGGCAGCGCTAAGGATGTCTGACTGCTGCCCTAAGCCATCAGTAGGACATCCCCTGAGGTCTCCCAGACTGTGAGAGTGTGCAGGCCGGGCTGAGGGACCCCCCCACTCCTGAGTGCACCAATTTTGGGCCTCTAGTAATTATATGTTTAGCTTTAGCCAGTTTGGCTCAGTGGATAGAGCATCGGCCTGCAGACCAAAGAGTCCCAGGTTCGATTACAATCAAGGGCATGTACCTTGGTTGCAGGCTCCTCCCTGGTCCAGGCCCTGGTTAGGGCTAGTGCAGGGGGCTAGTGCAATCGATATGTTTCTCTCTGTCTTTACCTCTCTCTTCAACTCTCTCTAAAAAAAGAAAAAAAATCAATGGAAAAATACCCTCAGGTGAGGATTAACAAATTTAAAAAAAGAGAGGAAAAAAAAGAAAATAGGATTAAGAGTTAAAAAAAATAAAATATAATAATCTATCTACACTAATAAAAGAGAAAAATGGTAATTGGCGTACGACGCTACCTTTTTCATTGGCTAATCAGGGCTATATGCAAATTAACTGCCAACTAAGATTGGCAGTTAACTGCCAACAAGATGGTGGTTAATTTGCATATGTAGGCACAATGCAGGGAGGCGAAAGGGAAAGCAGGAAGAAGCCCCCTGCCACTGACAGTGATCGGAAACCCAAGGGGGAGCTAAGAGCTGGAGGGCAGGGCAAAGGTGGCCCTTGGGCCGCATTAGCCCTGCCCCCCAGCCATGATCGGAAAATCAGGTGCCTTTTCCGCCCTGGCCAGTGATAGCAGGAAGTAGGGGTGGAGCCAGCGATGGGAGCTGGGCACGGTCGAAGCTGGCAGTCCCGGGAGCTGGGGGTCCCCTGCCCAGGCCTGACACCTCTGCCGGAGGCCTCAGGCCTGGTCAAGGGGCCGATCCGGTGATTGGTGATCGGAGGGTGATGAGGGTCAACTCCTCTGACCGAGGCATCAGCCCTGGGTGGGGGGTGGAGCCAGGGATTGGGGGGATATGATGGTCCCCTTGCCCAGGCCTGAAGCCTGGGTCAGAGGCGTCAGGCTTGGGCGGGGGTGGAGCAAGCGATCAGAGGGAGATGGGGGTCCCCTGCCCAGGCATGATTCCTGGGCCAGAGGCCTCAGGCCTGGGCGGGGGCCAGAGCCAGTGATCGGGGGGAGATGGGGGTCCCCTGTCCAAGCCTGACACCTCTGGCGGAGGCGTCAAGCCTGAGCAAGGGGCCAATCAGGCGATCAGAGGGTGATGGGGGTCTACACCTCTGGCCGAGGCATCAGGCCTGGGCGAGGGGCAGAGCCAGCAATCGGAGGGGTCTGGGGGTCCCCTGCCCAGGCCTGACGCCTGGGCCAGAGGGCATCAGGCCTGGGCTGGGGGCAGAACCAGTGATGGGGGGAAATGAGGGTCCCCTGCCCAGGCCTGACGCCTCTGTCAGAGGCGTCAGGCCTGGGCAAGGGGCCGATCCTGCGATTGGAGGGTGATGGGGGTCAACGCCTGAGGGCTCCCAGTATGTGAGAGGGGGCAGGCTGGGCTGAGGGACACTCCCCCTGACACACACCCAGTGCACGAATTTCATGCACCGGGCCCCTAGTATATATATAAAAGCCTAAGTGGCCATCACAACCAAAACAACTGAATGGACGACTAAGCAGTCTGTGTGGGGTGACCAGGCCAACGGGGCAGGCCAGTGAGGGCTGACCAAATGACCAAACAGCAGGCTGCGTGGGGTGACCAGCTCTGCGGGGGGGAGGGTAGTTGGGGGTGACCAGGCTGGCAGGGGGGCAGAGAGGGACGACCAAGCTGGTAGAGGGGGGCAGTGAAGGGTGACCAAGCTGGCAGGGGGGCAGTTGGGGGCAACCAGGCCAGTAGAGCTTAACAGGAACCAGGTCCTGCAGGACGAAGCTTTTTTCAAAGGCTCACTCTCTTCTCTCTCTCTCTCTCTCTCTCTCTCTCTCTCTCTCTCTCTCTCTCTCTCTCTCCATCTTTTACAAACAGTAGCAGTCTGAGTTCTGGCCTCAGATGCAGCCAGTCCCACGTCCCCTCCCACACAGCCAGGGCCACCCTCCCCCTCGTTCCATTCCAGCCACCTGGGCCTTCTGTTGTTCCTAAAATAAGACAGTTTCCTGCCTCAGGGCCTTTACCAGTACACCTGCTGCCCTCTCTCTCTCTCTCTTTTTGTCAATCCTCGCTTGAGGATTTATTTCCCATTGATTTTTAGAGAGAGTGGAAGGGAGGGAGGAAGAGAGAGAGACATGGATGTGAGAGGCACACATCGACTGGTTGCCTCCCGCATGCACCCTGGCAGGCTGGTGATTGAGTCTGAAACCCAAGTACGTGCACTTTACCGGGAATTGAAACCCAGACCCTTTGGTGTGCAGTTGGTGCTCTAACCACTGAGCACACAGGTCAGGGATCACCTACTACTCTCTTTATCTGAAGTGTTTGTTCTGATCTCCTAGCTCTTAAAATGCAGTTCAGTGTTTCATCCTCAGTTTAAAGGTCCCAACCTCAGAGAGACCCTGATGCCTGTGGGCACCCTCCCCTTCCGTCTGTGAGTCGTTTTAGTGCCGCTTGGCCAGACTGAGTCCGGAGTTATTCGATGGAACACTGGCCTAGGGGTTGCCGGGAAGGTGCTTTCTGGACGCAGTTAGTCTGTGATCAGTTTGCTGTAAGGCAGGCTGCATTCCCGTTCCCTGTACAGCAGAGCTGAGGTCTCCCCAAGACATTCTGCCAGCCAAGGCTTCCCTCCCTGAGGGTTGGGCTTAGCTCTTCAGCCCCCCAAGTTGCTGCAAATCATTTGGTGCAAAGAGTCTCAATGCGGACGCCGGGCTCCGCCTCAGGTGGGCCCTGCGTGAGAAACCAGGCCCTTTGCTGGTTGATTGTCTTCCCGCTGGCGCTGCCTAAAAGGAAATACAGTGCAAAGGCAGGTGCGGTTTTGGGAAATACACCTGTTAAAACAAAGGTGCTTCTTTCATCTGACGCTTAAACTTAGCTGGATAGTCCACGTTTGATTTGCGACCCTGCTCGTCCCATGTTGAACTATGTTGGTTATGCATTTGCTAACATTTTACTCTGTCTCCCAGCTCCTGAAACAGGGCCGCGGAGTGGGGATGTGATCGTACCGAGTGAGTGGAGTGAGTAAAGGAATGGGTTTGTCACCGGCACCTTCACGCCTTCTGCCCTGAGGGCGCAGGTGACCTTCACAGGTGGCAGTCAGGTTCTGCGCAGGCCCAGGGAGCCCTCACTGCTGGGGGCTGGGGTGGCACGGGGCTGTGGTTAGTGTGGTTATGTAACTGCTTTAATGAGCAGAAAATGGAAAAACAAAAGTGCAGGCAGTGGTGACGAGAGGCGTGGCTCACAGACAGTGTGGGTAGGGCGAGGAGGATGGGACCCGCAGGCGCCCTGCGTCCCCTCAGGTCAGAAGCCCCCGAGCTGGGCGGCTGTGCACGGGGAGGGAAGGGGCGCCCCTGCAGCTCGGCCTCTGGGGCGGCTGGACTCTGAGGGAGATTTACTTTTCAGTGCATCTGGAGGCAGAAACCGCTTTTAACAAGTGAAGCTATTGTTTGACTTGGGAGGTTGGCTCTTTCTTCTGCCTGCAGTTTCAGCCTCAGCTCAGGGGCCACCTCCTCCCTGAAGCTGCCCTCTGTCCTCTGCTGCGACCACCTGGAGCCGGTGCCACCACACCTGCTGTCACCTGCTTACAGCTCCACTTCCCCTCTAGGCTGCAAATTTCCTCAAACAACTTATGTCCCCTCCGCCCTCACACAAACATGCCTGGTGTGGAACTGAATGTGAACTTGCAGCTGAAAGGCCTGTGGGAACCCAGGCTCCGCGTGCCCTTTGACCAGCCGTCACCTGACTCTCGGAGGAGTTCCCGTCTGTCACATGAGCTCAGGTGTGGCTGAGGAGAGGCCGCGATGGGACATGGTTCCTGGGGAGAGTCCTGTTAGCGGAGCCTAAGCTGACACTGAGGTGAGCGTGTCCCGGGCCCTGGGGAGCTGCCTCTGAGCCCTGCTCCCCGCCTGCCAGTGGGATTGAGATGTCTTTCCTGGGAGAGCCCTGCCCGCGGCCCTCTGCCCACCCCACTGCGGAGCCTGGCACCGCCTGACCACCGGGGCCCTGCGCTGCGTTGGGCTGCAGTCCTGCCCGCGGCCCTCTGCCCGCCCCACTGCGGAGCCTGGCACCGCCCGACCGGGCCCTGCGCGGCGCTGGGCTGCCGCCTGCCCGTGCCTCCGTGCTGGAACCGTGGGCCTGCACGCGGGCGTGGCCGGGAAGTGGAGGTGAAGGAAAAGCCATGACTTGGGGCCTGGGGACAGAGACTTCTGCCCCAGCTTAGCTACGTGCCACCCATTGGATCCTCCCACCCTCCTGCGACCCAGCCTTTCTCAGCTGTTCTCTCATTTACGCGCCTGCGTGGGACCGACGCCCAGCCGCCAGGAGGGCTCAGGCCTGGCTCTCCCATCACTGCCGAGGGCTGCCCCACACGTAGAACACTTAGCAGTCTCCCTGGCCAGGAGCACCCGCCACCAGTGTGACCGCCACGATCTCTCCAGATATCCCCGGGGGCGAAATCTTGGGGAGCCAAGAAGCAGTGCAGTGAGGATCGCACTCAGTAATTCCCACGCGCTCAGAAGCCACAGAGCTCAAAACAAGTGCTGCTCATAGTCACTGTTCTCTTACCCCAGGGAACGCTGAGTCGCCTCTTCTGTGACTCCCTGGCACTTAAAGAATAATACCAGCCACGCAGGTGAGTGCCTGTGACGTGGTGGGCTCTGGGCTTGTCTCGCCGCAGGGGAAAACCAAGGCTCTGAGAGCGGATGAGGCATAGCTCAGATTACAGGAGCACATGGTACGAGCAAGATTTGAACTCGGGAGCTAGGACAGGTGACTAAATTGGTGCTCTCACATTGTATTAGTTATTTGTAACTGCAACAAATTACCACAACTTAGCCAGTTAAAACAGCATCTCTCTCCCGGTGTCCGAGGGAGGCGTCTGAGAACGCTGGTGTGGGTCCCTGCAAGGTCGCAGTCAAGGCTGTGGCCAGGGTCTCACCTGAGCGCTCAGCTGGGGACACAACTACTTCCAAGCTCCGTGGCTGTGGGCAGGTCGCCGCCCTCGGCTGGCTGCCAGGCCGAGCCTCTCGCCGGAGGCCACCCTCAGCTCCCTGCCCAGGGCCTCGCTGCAGAGTAGCTCCTAACAGGACACTGGCCTTATTTAAGCCGGGAAGGCGAGTGTTAGCAGCCGGACATGGCAAGCCTTTGTCATGTAACTGTGGAAGTGCTGTATCCTCGTCCTGCTCTGGTCTGTTGCTGAGCCAGCCCGCACTCGGGTGGGGGTTACAGACGCACGAGCACCCGCGGCAGGACCATCAGTGCCATCCAGGCGGCCCCCTGCCTCCCGCTGGCCGCACACCGGTAGCACCGTTTGGGCTGCAGGGTTCTGTTTGTCTTGTTGTTCCTTTGTTTGTAGGCTGTCTTGTCTGCTCAGGCTGGTATAACAAAGTACCACGGACTGGCTGACACGCCCACATGCATGCCTCACAGCTCTGGCGGCTGGAAGTCCACGGCCCAGGTGCCAGATGGTTCGTTTGGGGGAGGGCCTTCCTCCTGGTTGCGGACGCTGCCTTCTCGCTGTCCTCACTTGGCAGAGGGAGACCGAGAAAGAGAACTGCCTGGTGTCTCTCCTCGTAAGGACAGTGATTTCACTTGGGCACGCCCCCTCACGACCTCACCTGAGTGTGATGACCTCCCAGGGCCCCGCTGCTGACGGCCATCCTGTTAGAGGTCAGGCTTCCTCACAGGCATTCTGAGGCGGGGCAGTCAGTCCACAGCACGGCTAAAATTTTGTCAAAGAAAAGGACACTCTTCAGAGCGAAGGATGGTGACTCCTCTGGAAGGGACACCTTTTGTATATACTTCTCCTGACATTTAAACAAGGCGTGGCCCTGGTAGGGCTCAGGAACTGTAGGCAGAGTGAAGGGAAAAACACATTCATCGGAGCAGAGAAACAGCCCAGGAGATTGGGACTCGGGACAGGCGGACTTGAGTGGGAACTGGAGAGGCAGCTAAAATAAAGCAAGCAGGGGCCTACCTGGTTAGGGCAGCAGGACAGAGAAATGGGCACTTCAGAGTTCAATCTCTCCAAACAGCATTTTTAACTTGCAAGTGAGGATGACAGTAATACTTGTGTCAAAGGGCTGCTGTGAGGATGGGAGAAGGTAATTCATAAAAGCCCCTAACACAGTGTACGGCTACACAATGGTTGACAACATCTGTATTAGTTTCCTCTGTGACTGTAATAAATTGCCACAAGATTCGTAGGCAAAACCAATACAGCATTATTCCTTTACTAGAGGCCCGGTGCACGAATTCGTGCACCAATGGGGTCCCTTGGCCTGGCCTGCGAGATCAGGCTGAAACTGGCTCTCCAACATCCCCAGAGGGGTCCTGGATGGCAAGAGGGTGCAAGCCAGGCCAAGGGACCCCACTGGTACACAATCAGGGCTTGGGAGGGATATGGGAGGTTGGCCAGCCAGGGAGGGACCACAGGAGGGCTCCAGGGCATGCCCGGCCCATCTTGCTCAGTCCTGATCAGCCAGACCCCAGCAGCAAGCTAACCTACTGGTCAGAGCGTCTGCCCCCTGGTGGTCAGTGCACGTCATAGCAAGCGGTTGAGCGGCCTTAGCATACCATTAGCATATTATGCTTTGATTGGTTGAACAGACGACCGGAACGACTGGACACTTTGTATATTAGCCTTTTATTCTATAGGAAGGATAGCTCTGGAAGTCAAAGCACCGAGCCATGGCAGGCTGCATCCTTATTGCAGGCTCCAGGGGGAACTTCCTTGCTTTCTCCAGGGCTGAAGGCCACCTGTGTTCCTAGGTGAGCAGTCCTTCCTCCATCTTCAAAGCCAGCAGCAGAGACTCTCTCTTCTCTCACACCTGATTCCACCTCCCTCTCTTCTTCTCTCTGTAATTCTGATGCTCATCTATTTTATGAGGACCCTGGTGAATACATTGAGCTCACCTGGGTAATCTCGCATCTCAAGGTTCTTAATTTAATCATATTTGCAAGTCCCTTTTACCGTGTAAGGGAACATGTTCACAGGTTCTGGGGGTTAGACTGTGGATATATGCAGGGCATTGTTCAACCTGTAACAAGTCACTCTGTCCCTAGAGTTTCGTGCTGTCACAGTGCCACCTCACTGGGCGATGTCCAAGCTGCATCTCTCCCGACATCACGCTGAGGACAGCATCGCTCAGTGAGCACTGTCCGTGGCCTCTGGCACCACCTCGCATCTGTCACGTTTACCTCTCTCCATAGACGAGGAAGATGAGACTCAGAGAAGTTAAGTAACTCCAAAGTCACACAACCATGGCAAACAACCACCCAACAGACCAGGGTTAAGGGTGACCTTAATTGACTTCCAGTTCCGTGTACTTGGCACCAGCAGGCACTGTCTCCACACACACCCCCATCAGACCCTGAGGCAGAGCTTAGAGCTCAGGCCTGACTGGTGAGGCCCCCTGTGTTTGGGGTGTGGCCAAGTCAGCGGGAGCCTGGCTGGATTCCCCGCAGCTTCTTGCGCACTGAAGGCCCATCTTCTGTGGCTGCCTCCACCCCTGCCTTCGCATCATTGCTTTCCCTTCTGTGCCACCTCGTTGCTCTGTTATGATAAACTGCTGTCTGGATGGTGATTCACAGTCTCCTCTCTCATCTGCTTAGGGTTCTGCAGGAGAATTAAATTGGATGGAGTGTGCCAGGCCCTGATTCTGATGTGCTCTGTCCTTCACCCCGTGACCCATCACACTGGGTTCTCTGGGTGTGTGGGCACCTTAATCTGTCCTAGTACCCACTCTGGAAGCGTCCTCTGGGCCACCATGGCCATGGCTCTGTTGCTGAATCATGGTCAGGGGTAGGGTGCCCTTCCTTTCAGCTGGGCTCACAAACTCGAGGGGCCTAAAGCCCGGGGCTGGGGGCTCTGTTCAGCTGTCTAACACCTGCTCAGCTCCCCGAATTGTTGACTTTCAGGAATTTAGGCCCAGATCTTCCAATTTCTGGATACAATCTTTAAAAAAAATGTTTTTATTGATTTTGGAGAGAGATGAAGGGAGAGGGAGAGAGAAACATCTATTGGCTGCTTCCAGCATGCCCCCTACTGGGGATGGAGCCCCAAACCTGGGCATGCGCCCTGACTGGGAATTGAACTGGTGACCTCTTGGTGCATGGGAGAAGGCTCAGCCAACTGAGCCACGCTGGCTGGGCTCTGGACACTGTTACGTACAATATTTCCCTTTAAAAAATGTCAGCATCTATTTATAAACCATTTTTAAGCACCAGTAGGACAAATAAAACACGTCAGCTGGCAGCTTTGGTCCCATTGTGAACTCCGTGCTGGAGAGACCCTGAGACTCCCAGCTGTGTCGTCCTTGCCTCAGATTTCCTGCAGCTCGCTGCTCCGCATGGGCAAGGAAATGATGAACGAGTCCCTCGCCACCCTGTTGGAGCCCCTGCACATTCCCTCCTGCCCCCTGGAGGGAAGATAAACAAACAGGAAAGTCCTGCCCTGCCTCCACTGGGCTCAACCAGCCACACTATCCCCATGGGAGGCACCGGAGGCCGGGCTCCGGAGAAGCACCCCGCTGCAGACCGGCTCCCCTCGTCTCTGGGCACTGAGTGCCCAGCACAGGCCACAGGCAGGAGGCTTCCCCAGCGGGGCCGGGGAGGGGCCTGGGCAGGGCCAAAGCTGGGTTCAGAAACTGGTGAGCACGAGCCTGGGCATGACCGGCTGAGGGGCGCATTGCTACGGTGACCTGCAACTTCCAGAACCATCTTCATCCTTTGGAAACCTCTCCATGGGGATCAAGGGTTTCTTTTAGTGTCTCATGTAGTATCTCTTCAGCATCACAGCCGCATGTGCCCTTCAAGCCCGCGAGGCGCCACTGCTCTTGAGAGGCCGAGCAGAGTGCCCCTGGGGCCCCCACTGCCCATGACCTCTGGCCCTCGGCCTCCCTCCCTGGAGAGTGCAGCCGGCAGGGTCTGGCCTTGGTGGTGAGATTGGATGAGCTGTCCTGGAGCACAGTCGCTGTGGCTCCTGGCACACGGCCAGCTGTGTCAGGCACACCACCGCCTCGTCACCTTTGAAGAATTTAGGTGGAGGGTCATCACCTTTGAACCTGCCATGAGATAGAGATGCGTGCTCTCCAGAGGGCCCCATGCACCCACCCTTGTCACATTCCCTCCCCTCCTCTCCTCTACAGAAAGTCTACCCAACTTCCCAACCCACTCCTCCTCCCATTCCAGTCGTCCCTCCCAACTCCCAGCACCACTCCCTCCTCACCAGAGGCAGTGGCTTCAGCCTCCTCCCAGCCCACCGTCTCCTTCACTGGCACATGGCTGGGGCAGCCTCACCGCTTGCCCTGGGCAGTGGCTGAGTGGGTGTGCCTTTCTCCCTGGGGACAGGGATTGCATCTTATTTTCATGTCACCATGGCACCAGGTCTTTGATACACTAGGTGTTAAGTCAGTATTTGTTGAAGATGTGTTAAAGGAATAAAGGAATTAGGCCTCCTGGAGCCACCAGGGAAATTCAGCCAGAGTGAGTGTGAGATGTGGGAGCCAGCCGTTGTCAGGCTGAATTTATAGACACAGCCTTCACATCTCAGAAGCTATGGGTTTTTACAATAATTAACAACAATGCGAGCACTGACGGAGTGCCTGCTGCAGCCGGTGCTACGCTAAGCCATTCACACAGAATGTTTTCTTGAGTGCTCACGCTGCCTTGGGACATTTGTTGGACTTTATTGGCTCACCATCTAGGGGCGTGCGCTGAGGCCCAGGTGACCGGAACGGCCCGAAGACTTCCACTGGCCAGCGGCGGAGCAGGATTGAAGCAGGCATCTTGGTCCCCACAGAAGCAGATCCTGAAACAAATACCTGAGTGCAAACAGTTCATTTGCCAGGTGTTCCGGGAGGCCAGGTAGGAGACAGGAAGCTGAGGGAGGGCAACGGGGGCCCTAGGGAGCCTGCCGTCTCTGGGGGCAGCCGGGCCTTTGTCCTCCAGCTCCCATTCCTCTCTGGCTGGGGCTGCTCTTGGGGGCATGGGCCCCGCGCGCCATGGCTGCAGCGGGGCTGACCTCCCAGTCGACACCAGGATGCTGAGTTCAGAGTCGTCCCTCTCACCAGCCAGAGGCTGGTTCTGCTCACTGAGAGGCTCAAGAGGCTCATGCTTCCCCAGGCCCTGCCTGGACACGGCTCTGTTCCCATAATTAGCGCCACCTTCTGGTGCCGCCCTGTGCCCTCTTCAGCACACACATACCAACATGAACCTATAAGCAGCACATTCGTTCCCTCTGGAAGGAGCGAGGAAGGCAGGTTGGAGAGCCATGCTGAGGGTCTTGGAGGCTCACCACATGTCAGTGGCCACAGACCGGCCTGCATGGCCACAGACGGAGAGTAAGTCTTGCTTATTTATTTAGGAAATCTGGGCCTGTTAACCAGCCTGAGGAATATTAGAAGTAAACTCTCATTTGTGAAATAAAATAAAATTGGTGAACTTCAAGACACTGGATTGATTGGCGGGAGACTTTGAGAGAGGTGCTCACAGGTGTGCAAGCGCAGCTGCCTGCGCTATCTTAGCACCTGGTATCTGGGACCAGCGACAGCCAGCTAAGGAGCCCTGGCCCTCCCTGCATCCCTCTGCGGGCAGCATGGCCGGTGAAGCACACAGGCCTGGCACTGCTCCGTCCAGTCCAGTCCTGGCACCACTCCGTCTGGTCCAGTCCTGGTTTGCCCAGCAGTGAGGACCTCACCGTGAGTCATTCAATCGCGCTGAGGCTCGGTTTCCTCACTAATCAAATGAGTAGACACACTAGCACTTGCCTCTAGGCCTGCAGTGAGCATAACGGGGCACGGACATCAGCAGCTGCCCGGTGCCCAGCTGCGAGCGGCCCGAGAGTTTGGCTGAGAACAACTCCTGGGTTCTTTCTCGGTCCACAGGCCCAGCTCGGGCACCCCGAGGCCTCCTCCTGGTGCGCAGGCCCAGCTCGGGCACCCCAGGCCTCCTCCTGGTGCGCAGGCCCAGCTCGGGCACCCCACAGGCTTGGCTCTGAGGCCGCCACGTGGGGCGAGGATGGCACCTCGGCACCACCTTCCTGGGTCTGGCCTTGCCTTCAGTTTGCACAGAACCGCAGCACCAGAGAAGCAGTAAACCTGGTGCTTGCAGACGGAGCTGCCGCTGAAGGCGCCTGCGTTTTAAAGGAGACTCCACCACACTTAGGGTTTCTCAGCTCTTAATTAGCAAGCGAGCACAGAAACCCTCAGAGGACCCGCTTTGTTGCAGCCATTCCTGGGCCTGAGGCGGGGCATGGGCGCATTTGCAGTTGTGCCTAGTGAAGCCCTTACAGACAGCCCAGAGGCCGCGCTGCATTCCTACTGTCTGGACAACTCGCTGGCCTGTCCCTGAGACCTGAGCCTCCGTTCTCCGTGACCGCCTTTGATCTCACAGTGAGCGGTGAGCGAGCGCACTTCTAACAGCCCCGGCGGTGCTGCAGCAGGCCGCCCTCATGGCTGGCCTGGTGGGGGTTACTGGGCACAGCTCCCTGGGCCGCTGCGTGTGGGAGGCACAGCGGTGCACAGCCCCTCCAGGCCCTGCATCCCCACTGGCTGCTGGGAGCTCACGGTGAAGGGCTGTCCAGGAAGTTGGAGACATTCAAACCTGGCCTACGGTGAGTACTGGCACCGACAACTGGGCTCACCCAGTGCTCACATGGACAGATCGCCACCTCCCCGCCAGGGCGGCGGACACAGAGGACTACATCACCTCCAGCAGGTGCGCTGCCCAGGCGGAGGCCACGGAGTTGGGGATTCCTCTGCAGCGGCCAGGACAGGGGGTGGTGGGTGCCGCCAGGAGCACCTTCCCTCGCAGGAACGAACGAGGCACCTGGGACTCGCCCGGAGCCACCCAGCGCGGGCGCTCAGTGGCCTGCGAGGATGGCCTGGCTGAGGAAAGCTGCTCCCAGCAAGGCCGGACCCCTGTTCTTGGGGTGTAAAGTCCTGACCTCCCACCCCCACTCAGATGACTCTCAGGTGCTCCTAGCAGAACCCCCTGGAGCGCCGCGGCCTTCCTGTGGCCGCCTCGCCGCTCCCACTCCCTCTGCCAGCTCGCCTCCTCCTCCCCTTCCCCAGACATGGGTCCCAAGAGGACGTCCTGCTCATGGTCCCCTCGGAGCCGGCTTCTGGGGACCCGCGTGCAAAGGCGAGAACTGGAGCTGCCACAGTTCATGTTACTCCGAACTCCGACCTATGCTCATGGGGGTGGGGGCTGAACAGATATGAACACTATTCTTCCCGCCTGGTCAGTTCTGGCTGCACAGTAACCAACCAGCAGGGGCAGGAACAGAATCAGGGGTAACACAGGCAAGTCAGCTGGTGACAGCGGCCACTGGCTAGGGAGTAACAAGGGAAGGAAGCCAGACCCCCAATTAAGCTGGATTCCCGGGAGAGGCACTTCCCAGACCCTCCAGGGAACCACTGCACCCTCAGCCGAAGAGACTGGTCCCCAAGAAGGCAGGAAAGACCACTTTCCAGTCTCCTCAGATTAGGGGGGGGTGATAAAGGGGGAATTCCTCTTCTGGGCACCTGCCTGTCAACCAGATGTGCTGGGCCGGGAAAGCTTGGGGAAAGGGTGGGCAGGGGGTCGGCAACAGGATACTAGGAAAGGCTCTGGCTGGTTTGAAGGAAAGCGGGCTCTTCCTGAGCCCAAGGAGACAGTCAAAGCGAGAGGAGGCCTGGGTCGCACACTGTGCAGTGGCCGCGCGGCCCACGGAGCAGAGAGGAAGCAGGACGGAGCCTCCACGCCGCGAACGCCCCGCTGGGGTCCTGGCGCCCCTGCTCGGTGAGGACAGGCGGCCAGAGGCTGGGCTTGTCCCACAGGGAACTCGCTGAGCCTGTGCTTGGGGGGCGGGCTTTTGTTTTTGCTCCACTAAACCTCGCCCCTCAAATCCTGGCATGTGTGTCCCTAAAATGCCTTTCCTGCAACACCGTGGAGGAATCCCGTGTCCTCACAACAATGAACATTCCCAGAGACAGGGTGGTCACGTGGGGGTGAAAGGCTTTCCTGGACAAAGGAAAAGCCAGGGTGGGGGCGGGAGGGGTGTCAGGTTTTAGGAGGGACCACAAGAGACATGCAGGCTGGTGAGAGCGGGACACTGTGGCAGGCAAGTCCCCGGAGGCCTGCAGAGGCCCTGGGGCTTGGGAGTCCAGCCAACAGGCACTGCCAAAGCCTCCTGTTACCAGGGTGAACCGGACGAGGCTGGATCAGACGAGGCTGAACCAGATGAGGCTGAACCAGATGAGGCTGGACCAGATGAGGCTGAGGCAGATGAGGCTGAGGCAGATGAGGCTGGACCAGATGAGGCTGAACCAGATGAGGCTGGACCAGATGAGGCTGAGGCAGATGAGGCTGAGGCAGATGAGGCTGGACCAGATGAGGCTGAGGCAGATGAGGCTGAGGCAGATGAGGCTGGGCCAGATGAGGCTGAACCAGATGAGGCTGAACCAGATGAGGCTGGACCAGACGAGGCTGAGGCAGATGAGGCTGAGGCAGATGAGGCTGGACCAGATGAGGCTGAACCAGATGAGGCTGGACCAGATGAGGCTGAGGCAGATGAGGCTGAGGCAGATGAGGCTGGACCAGATGAGGCTGGACCAGACGAGGCTGAGGCAGATGAGGCTGAGGCAGATGAGGCTGGACCAGATGAGGCTGAGGCAGATGAGGCTGGACCAGATGAGGCTGAGGCAGATGAGGCTGGACCAGATGAGGCTGAGGCAGATGAGGCTGGACCAGATGAGTTTGAGGCAGATGAGGCTGAGGTGGCATCCAGGACTCCCTCCTGAGCAGGTTTCTCTGTCTGAGTCTCTTGGGCCGAGTCTGGGGGAGGATCAAAGGTTCTTTCTGAGTTTTTTTGTTTTTTAATATCAGCTTAAAATCAATGTCCCCTAAGCAGCTTTGGTGGCCGAATAGGGTCCCCTCAGGGTCGAGAGTCCTTACAGTCCTCATGGAAATGCCAGGTGACCCTTGAACCAGATCCCCAGGGTCGGCTGGGATTTCTGTCCCCACCTCCTTCCAGTGCACACAGGGCACGCCAACCTCAGCCTCAGTGAACTGGCCCAGAAGCCTCTCCTTCCCAAAGCTCTTTTCAAATGTCTTTCAAGAACCCAAATGTTCAGAAACAGGGCTTTCCCTGCAAATGGTCCCTGGGTCAAGCCTGTTACTGTCAGATGAGGGAACCGAGGCCCAGAGACCGTAGCTATGAGTCCCAGGTCTAAACGACCTGGTGGTGAGTTGGGACAGAAGCTCAGGTCTCCCATTGGGAGGGAGGAGAAAGGTGTTGGGGGAGGGGAGGTAGGGAGAGGGGGAGCAAACACTTTTACTCAAAACTCCCACTGGCCGGCCCAGCCCGGGTCTCAGGTGGCTGGAGGGTGTCCCGAACACGAAAGGGCTGTCTGCTCAGGACGCACACCTGGGTTGCAGGTTTGATCCCCAGTCAGGGTGCATACGGGTGGCAACTGATAGATGCTTCTCTCCTCACATCAATGTTTCTCTCTCTCTCCCCAAAAATCAATAACATATTTTTGGGTGAGGATTAAAATACAATCCCTCTGATGAGGGGCAAAGGTCTGCTTAGTAATAATAACAACGACCATCTTTTATTGAGTGCTTACGATGTGCTGAGAGTCATAGTTGGCTCTTTAAACGTTAAACTTCAAAGGTGGGTGTTGTGACCACACCTGGGATATAGAGGGGGAATCAGACTAGAGTGGGGAAGTAACTGCTCCCAGACACCCAGCACAGCATGGGGTCAGTGTCCCCTTAGAGCAGCGGTTCTCAACCTGTGGGCCGCGACCCCTTTGGCGGTCGAACGACCCTTTCCCAGGGGTCGCCTAAGACCATCCTGCATATCAGATATTTACATGACGATTCACAACAGTAGCAACATGACAGCTATGAAGTAGCCACGGAAATAATGTTATGGGGAACTGTATTTGAAGGGCCAGAAGGTTGAGAACCACTGCCGTAGAGCTCCCTCTCCCGGTGTAATTGAAGGGCCTTCTCTTTTTCTAGATTCCTGAAGACTTTAACTTCTTTCCCTGGTGCTTCACTCCTTTCCTTTTCAAACCGACAAGGTGGGGGCACAGTTATTCTGTAATGTTTAGAGCACTGGCAGCCAGAAATGTGGGAGGAAGTAGGGGTCAGAGGGGCCTGGATTAAAAGAAGAGAAGAGTGAAGAGAGGAGAGAGGAGAGAAGAGAGTGGAGAGAGGAGAAAGGAGAGAGGAGAGAGGAAAGAGAAAGGAAAGGAGAAAAGAAAAAAAATTTTAAAAAGTGAGAGAAGGACTGGATTGAAATTCTGACTCTGACCTTTGATGGCTCTGTCCCTGTGTGAGCCTCCAGGTGCTTGTTGGCAAAGGATAAACCAACCAAAAACCTGTGCTTGTGAGCTGTACATTCCGACAGAGCAGAGTGCTTGGGGCCGTGGAGACCTTGCAGGGCCCTCTGCTGCAGCAGGTCCTCACCACAGTGAGAGCAGGCCGGCTCGGGGCTGACAGTTCCTGCGGCAGGAGGAGGGTGAAGGGGGGCAGCAACTGACACTCAAGATAGTCAGCCGACCAGTGGCCCTGGCCTTTGCTCTGTTTCCCGCCTGGACAGTGGGATGAAGTCACGGAGCTGGCCTCGGGGCCGCTGGCCAGGCTGAGCAGCAGGAACGCGAGCCCGTGTGCACACCAGCCCAGGCAGAGCCGGCCCTGGGGTGCTCAGACGACTGTCCGTCTGGCTCAGTGTCGTGCTGTCAGCATCGTGAGATTCCCAGTAATTGTGCACAGGGCCCTGCGTTTTCACCTGGCTCTGGCCCACACGCTACGCGGCCAGTCTGGCCTGGACAGCATAGCGAAGCACAGAGCTGGGCCCCGCGTCCAGGGGCTGAGCAGGAGGCCCTCAGTGTGCATTTCTGACACGGCCCCAGGCCCTGCTGGTGCTACTGGGCTACAGACCCTGGTGTTTTGTTTTGTTTTGAGAACTGCTGAATCTGGGAACCCGGGTTGGCACAGCAGCTGCACATCGGAATCCCAGGGAAGTGCCCGCTCCCCTGCCCCAGGTGAGTGGGAGGCTGTGAGTGACTCCTGGCTCCAGTGTGTTTTTAGAAGCTCACCAGGTGGTTCTAATGTACAACCAGGACCAAGACCCACGGGGTCTGAGCAGAGTCATGACTTTCTCTCCGGAAAAGGAAGGCATCAGGCACCCAGGCCCCTCCTAGCCGCTCTGCGGGGGGAACCCTTGGGGAGGGCAGGAGGCAGGGTGTTCAATGAGCACCTCAGACGAGCCTTGTCCTGGGACAGCTTGGAAGACCCGCGAGGAGTGGCGTTTCTTCGTCTCTAATGTGCACAGGAAGCACCTGGCATCTTGTTAGGAGGCAATTCCGACTCGCTAGGTCTGGGGTGGGTCCGAGAATTTACTCTTCTTCCTTGCTCCCTGGGCCAGGGTCGGACGGGTAGGACGTGATGTTTGAACAGGTCATCGGAGGGGCTCAGAGCGGCAAGGCCCCGAGACCAGGACCTTCCGGGGAAACCGAGGACCCGTGTGAGGAGCTGTATCAGGGAAGTGTCATCCAGTTACAGGGGACAGACCTGCAGTCCCCAGGAAGCCTGGTGTGGCTTAAGGTGGAGGTGATTCTTGGCAATCGAATGGGCACACGCCAGCCCACTCCGTCAGAACAGTCGCCAGCACACGGCTTCACAGAGCACGGCCATCCGCCACCGTCCATGCCCACGCCGAGTCGGTGGCATCGCTGACCCTGACCGCTAATTGCTCAGCAAGCGCTGCCTCTGTGTCCACGTCTCCAGATGAGTCTGGTTAGTGTGCTTTGTGCCTGTTTATTCTACAGCCGGAAAGACTTTCAACAGCCGCCCTAGTAAATTGAAAACGGATTGCCCTGACCGGTTTGGCTCAGTGGATGGACTCAAGGGTCCCAGATTCGATTCCGGTCAAGGGCATGTACCTTGGTTGTGGGCACATCCCCAATAGGAGGTATGCAGGAGGCAGCTGATCGATGTTTCTCTCTCATTGATGTTTCTAACTCTCTATCCCTCTCCCTTCCTCTCTGTAAAAAATCAATAAAATATATTTAAAAAATAAAAATAAAACGGATTTGACAAACATCTGACTTTACCCGAGTTTTACAACCATTCAATGAATAGCACCAGTAATCTTCCTGGTAATTAGGCGGGCGTCGGTCCGCCAGGCACGGCATTGAGCACATTAGTAGCCAGCACTCACCCGGTCGTATTTTGGGGGGTTCCAAATGGCAAGCACGCGAGCTTGGGGACACCAGGACGGAGTGCCACGCTAGCTGGCGGAAAACCCGCCTGCAAACAGGGTTCACTATGGGGAGAAGGGGCCTTTGTGGCTAACACGCATCTGAGCATTCCTGCTGACAGAGGAGAAATGGTTTCCTCGGTTGCTAGGAAATAGATTAGTTCCTGCGTCTCATGGCCTTCTCCCCGCAGCTGGCGACCCCACAGCAGAGGTGGGGAGCATCAAGTCCCTGCCCCTCGCGAGGCGACGGTGAGCTGGAGCTGGGTGCAGGCGGGCGGGGATGGCTGCAATGCAGCAGTGAGGATCAGAGGCTGATGTTCAATTTCTGAGAACAATTGCAACTTCATGTGCCCAAGGTTCTCTGCCAACTGTCAGACTTCGAAAGGAGACAGATTGTTGATGTGTATGAGAAATTGGCAACTGTAACATAACCCAAATGTTCCTGTTTCCATGTCTACAGCAATTTAATCCCCAAAATATATCTCAGCATTTAACAAAAACTTAGGCTCCTCAAAAAAATAAATGCTCCCTGTTAGAACCAGTTCAACAACCCAATATTCCCCATCCCGGAAAAAGCAAGACTAATTCCGCGCTGCAGGCACCTGTGAGTGAGACTTCAAAACACCCCAACCAGGCGGCGACATCCGAGTGTCCAGGCCGGGGCTGCAGGCGGACTGGCGCTGAGCTCCCTTCTCGGAAACTGCGTGCCGCCAGCGTGGCAAACGGAATCTGACAAACCGTGAAGGGCGGCTGAGCTGCAGGCTCTTGCGATGTCAAGAGGCCCCCACTAGAGGCTTGAGAACAGGGCCTCGTGGCTGCAGGGGAAAGGGAGCGGGCCTGAGCTGAGGGCAGCCGGGACCCAGCTGGGGGTCCTGGGGGTTCCCACACTGCCGCTGCCCCGCCAGGCGAGTCCTGGTTTAACTGCTCTGCTCTGCCGCCTCCTCTAACAGCGGATGCTGTGTTTCTTCACAGAGTTGTCTGAGTATTGGAGGATACAATGTAACAAAGCACCTGCTTCCGGGCAGGTCTGCAGTGAGTGCTAGGAGCTTCTCCTTCTCTTCTTCCCAGATCCCACCCCTTTCCATTCAGTCTAGCAAATGCCAAATTCTGCCAAAGACCCCAAAATAAGGCCCTATTCTCAAGGAGTGTTCAGCCTATTGGTCTGTTTACCTGCCCAAATGTTACAGCTGGAGGAGACGGGATCTTCCTGCAAGCCTGTAAGGAGTCCATGCAGCCTTTGTGCTGTGGGCCTTCCGGACTTTCCTCTGAAAGGCACATATGCGACTCCAGTAAATATGAAAGTTCAGCAGCATCCCCACCACTGTAACCCACCCATCAGCCTTGGACCTGGCTTCTGTAAATACTGACTCTGACTACTATAGCTTGTAGATAAATAGCATGTTTGTATAAGAATCCTAGGAACTAACCTCAGAAGATGCAGACTCCAGCCTGGTAGGTGTGGCTCAGTGGTTGAGCGTCAACCTATGAACCAGGAGGTCACTGATTCCTGGTCAGGGCACCTGCCTGGGTTGCAGACACAATCCCCTATGGGGGACATGCAAGAGACAGCTGATCAGTGAATCTCTCTCATTATTGACTAGAGGCCCAGTGCACGAATTCATGCACCAGTGGGGCCCCTCCGCCTGGCCTGCAGGATTGGGCTGAAAATGGCTCTCCAACATTCCCCAAGGTGTCCAGGATTATGAGAGGGTGAAGGCCAGGCTGAGGGACCCCACCAGTGCATGATCGAGGCCGGGAAGGGATGTGGGAGGTTGGCCAGCAGGGAGGGACCACAGGAGGGCTCTAGGGCATGTCTGGCCTGTCTCACTCAGTCACGATTGGCTGGATTCCAGCAGCAAGCTAACCTACTGGTTGGAGCATCTTCCCCCTGGTGGTCAGTGCACATCATAGCAAGTGGTTGAGCAGCCTTAGCATATCATTAGCATATTACTCTTTGGTTGGTTGTTGGGTTGTTCTGCCATTTAGTCTATTTGCATATTACCCTTTTATTAGATAGGATGTTTCTGTCTCTCCTCCCTTCCTCTCTGAAACCAATTAAAAAAGATGCAGACCTTTACCTTCAGTCATCTCAGTTCTGAGATATTTGCTGACCTTCAACCATAGAACCAGGATCACATAAGCCAGGGGGACAAAGACCAGGATGACACACAGGCCATCACTTGACCAGGCTTGAGGTCCTTACGGGAATGGACTGTGTGGCCTGCACATGGATAATTTTTCAACCCCTTCCTCTTGGTGTCTGTGCTCTGCTTTTCCTCTCCCTCGTTATGGAAACCTCTGCCTGCACTGAAGTGGGAGATGGGCTTTGGACAAGAGACCCCATCTTCTCAGGTGACCAGCACTTGAATAAACCTCTTTTCTTGTTCACCTGTCTCAGGAGTTTGGCTTTTGTGGTGACAGGCAGCCAAACCTTGGTGTCAGTTACAAAAGCAGAAAACTGATTCAGTGGTTGAAGGGACTTAAAAAGAAGTGACTTAAGCCCTGACCAGGTGGCTCAGTTGGTTAGAGTGTAGTCCCAGTACTCCAAGGAAGTGATTTAAATTGTGAGCTGGTTGCTGGTATGTATCCAGCCCTAAAAAACAAGAATCGTGTTGGTGAACACAGCCTTTCCGTCACTAGAAGGCGAGTGCCTAATAGTTATAGAAAAACCACTCTCCCATCTTTATGAGGGAAAACATCCTGCTCGTTGGTAAGAAACTGAAGGAGGCGCAGGAGGCTGGGGCAGCCTGAGAGGCAGGCAGGCCACGGGCTGCTTGGCATTGTGAATCCTTGCAGGGGGTGAGACTTCATCCTGGGAGTGGTGAAAACGCATTAAGGAGTGTGAGTTAAATGATTCACAAGGTCAGAAGATGTGAGAAAGGGACAGAGTAAGATGCAAGGATGAGGGTGGGCGAAGAGTTCATACCAAACACCCCGTGAGGGAGTCTTCCTTTATAAGTGCCCCCTGCATGGGCCGCCTGGGGTGGCGGCCAGCTGGAGCCACCCCAACAAGAGCAGGCAGCTTAGGACTGGACGTGAAGAGCCTGTGACGTCCTGACGAGTGCTCAGCTCTGACAAGCTGGGCTGAGGCATGAGGCTATGTAACTGTAATCTATGGACCTGTCTGAGCCCTGGGCGTACAAATAAATGTGGGCCTGGCCGACAGCCTAAGCGTGTGTGTCAGGCGGAGAATGGCCACAGCGGACGGCAGAGTGCCAACTGAGGACAGGTGCCATCCTGTGCAAGTGTTCTCTGAAGAAAAGCCGCCACCTGCCCTCTCTCCCCTCGGCATCCACCCGGCCCGGGGAGCTGGCCTCGGGCGAGAGGTCTTGGGAGAGAGCTACCGAGTCCTTTTTTCAAGGTCACACATAAACTACGTGAACTTGGGCAAGTCAACCTCCCTGTGGCCTCTCCTGCAAAGTGGACGTGCTAAAGCTGCCCGCCTAAGGATTGAGTAGCTCAAAGTATGTGTGAAGCACCTAGGACAGGGGTGGGCAACCCCTGGCACGCGTGCCAAACGTGGCACGCCAGTAACTTCTGCTGGCACGCGAAACCCTCTCTTATAATCTTCCATTTACAATTTTTTTCTTAATATCGACTTTTTTATTTTGCAGATAAATTCAGTGTAGGTGCATCTTAGATAAATAAATAATTTTACGTAACAAGTTATCTTAAAGACCATAGACATGGCTGACTTTGAAATGCAGTTGATTGAATTTCAGAGTAGCTCAATTTGGAAGCAGAAATTTATTGACCTTAGAGTTGACTTGGAAAACATTGAAAAAAAGCGACCAGAGACAGGAGTACCAGAGAAAAGTGTCAAAAATGAACTATTGAGGACTTGGAATGCCATTCCAGAAAATTTTTTCTGTTTAAAAAACTTTGCAACAGTGTTACTCTCCATGTTTTCATCAACATACGCTGTGAATCTTTGTTCTCAGTGAAGAATTTTGTTAAGTCTAGTAACAGGAGTAGCCTGATGGATGAAAGTAGTAGCTCGTGCATATCTCTGAAGGTCACAAAATACAAACCTGATGTAAAATCTGTCATCAGTGATGCAGCAGCAAAAGTCCCACTGATAATATCAAACGGAGTCATGAAGTTTTCTGTCGGACTATCAGTGTACATGTATACATTAAAAAATAAATGTATTTTTCATCATCATATACTGTGTTTTTGTCGCTCGAATGAATTTTATTATTTCTTCAAGGTTCTTCACATACGTATACCTTAAGAGATACCAAGTAGGCATAACATGTTCTCAAAAAATTAGGGTTGGCACGCAGGAGAATTTTGAGTCAGAGATTTTGCTGGTTTTGGCACACACTCACAAACAGGTTGCCCACCCCTGCCCTAGGACATAGCCTGACCTTTGGTGAGCATGCGGTCAGGGTCCGCTGTCGCTGTGACCTGATACACCCTTGGGCTGTTCACCAACAGTCGCTCGGTGCCCACCTTCTGCGGGATGGATGCCAAGGACACAAAGATAAATAGCACACATGCTCTGTACTCCACGACTTCCCAATATTTGCATTTTAAATTGGAGCTTTAACTAATTTAATGCCAAAATGACAAAAAAATTGAGAATTTCTTACACTTTGGTAAAGCCACGCAATGTTTTGTGTGAGGAGACTTTTGAACGGACAGTTGTTGCTTCTTCTTGCCCTGAATGCCAGGAATTTCCCTTAACTTCCCAAAAATCCAATGAGGTGGGCACCATTATTGTCATGCCTGTTTATACAGTAAAACTGCTCTCGTGTACACAGCTAATGACAGTTAATAAGGACAGAGGTGGGTAAACATTACCCAGCTCCAGAGCCCAGGTGTCACGGTGAGCCAAGCCAGGTGCTAGCTACAGTGCCTCTGAGGGCATAGATAGAACGTGGACGCCCACCTGGCGACACAGAAAAATTAAAGGCCTTTCAAAGCGAGGCAACAAGCATTTAATTCAGATGCAGGAGAGCTGTTTGGGGCGCACTGGTCCGAGCACAAGCTCAGACATTGCTCTGGTGAGGAGACAAAGACACTGGTGTGGCGGGGGGATGGGAAGGAGGGGGGAGAGGAACGCCTACAGCAATAGGAGGACATTTCTGCTGGCGCAGAAAGCGGAGCGATGTCTTTAACTTTCAGGCTGCAATCAGTAGCCTGGTGGCCATCTCTGCTTTCTTGTTGTCTTTCAGACAGTTCTCTGGGGCTTGAGGTTGCTTAGACCCAACCCGAAGGTTACTGTGCCCTGTTTTAACGCCCTCAAGGTTTGAGACCTACGGCGGGCAAGGCGGCTCCTCCAGCTTCATTTTAAAGTGGCCCCACTTATATATTTTTTGACACTAGGCGGAAGGCGGCATAAATTGCAGCAAGACTAACTAAGGAAGGTATTTTCAAGAGCAGGGAATAAGACAAATGAGAGCGGGTCAGCAGGGGAAAGGAGACACTCTTCGTAAGCTTAAAGTCTTCCGCCTGGAGGCAAGAAGTGAAGTAAATAATTCTCCAGGCACTGCACACCCGCTGGACACATGCCTTCTGCAGCGCCTGGCCTGCGCTCAGGGGCTACTACTGCCTTTGGTTTACCTGGCAACCCGACAGCACAAAAGACCTCACCAAACACTAAACATGAAGTGCCCTCCCTACAACTAACTGGGGCGTCCGGCTCGCTGGGCGGACTTTAACGCGCGACTATCAGTCAGGAAATGAGGAAGGACTTTAACGCTGAGACCCTGGGGTCCAGTTGGTTGCGAGTAGCAGCACTTTCTTCTCCCAGGCGTGTTTGGAATGTGTGGGGGTAGCTCTCCAGTGACTGGGGAGCCCCGTCATTTAGTGGGCAAGGGCCAGGCCTGCTAAACATCCTGTCACCCCAGTCAGTCCCACCCAAAGAATTGTCCCACCCCCGATACCCTGAGCAGCTGTGGAGAAACCACAGTGGCCATGTTCAGGCACCGAGCCCCAGAGGCGCTCCCTGTGGCACGTGACTGCTGAGCAGGCGGAACCCAGCTCTGATGACAGGGCTGGCGGTGGCAGCACACTCCCTGACTCAGTTTCCAGTTGGAGTGAGATCCACTTTCCTCTCAGTCTGCGCAGGCGGCGTAACAGATGCCTGTAGACTGGGTGGCTTCAACAAGAGAAACTTGTTCTCTCATAGTTCTGGAAGCTGGGGATTGGCGAGCAACTCCGGCAGACTGGTTCCTGGCTGGCAGGACTTCCTTCTCTCTGTGTGCACATGAGCTCTCCTGGTGTGCGGGCAGGGGGAGCGACACGCTGCAGCGTCTCCTAAGATCACCGATCCCATCGAGGGTCCTGCTCTCAGGCCTCTCCTAACCCTGGTCGCCCCCACACTGAAGGCCCGGGGCCTTAACATATAAAATGGGGGTGGGGGTGGCGTTCAGTCCAGAGCAGACTCACCGGGAGGTCTGCTTGATGGCTATTTGAGTCCTGCAGAAAGAGCAAATCACTCTGTACCTTTCTGATGTAAAGTCGAGAACTCTGGCTAAAAAGCACGTAACCATCAGCCTCAGTCGCAAATCCCAATTGAGATTTTAGGAGAGCGGTGTTAAGAGCAAGAGTCCAGGTCAATGGAAGTCTTCACCAACGAATTAGATGTAATGCTGGTGAAAATTCCTATGGTTTTCCAGCACCCAGCTGGGCCTGGCTTCCTGGGGGCGGCCCTGCAGTGCTCACTCACTCCAGGACGTGGGGAAGCGTGGGACGCTACACGTAGGGTTTTCTCATGCTGCCCCACAGAGCTCCGGTTCCGGGGAGCCAGGCTCGGGAAGGCCCCCAGGCCCCTGGCTGTGAAGCCTCCCAAGGCGCTGCGATGCCCCGAGAAGCCAGGGGACACGGCCCGCCTGAGCGCCGCGCCTGCACGCAGGGTGAGGGCTCCCCGGAGGCCTTCTTTCTCTTTCTGGAGTCCGTGCCTCAGGATCCTGCACCAGCACCCGTGGTGCCTCCTCACATAAGTCAGATTCTGTGGTTTCAAATGATGGCCCCATTCACACTTGTGTCAGCGCGAAATAAAGTCACCCAGTGCACATCCTTGGAACACCCAGAGGCACTTCGGCCGCAGGCACATGTCAATTATGTCACCGGGAGGCACCAGCTCCTCGCTGCATCCTCGGGTGGCCTCCCGCTGTCAGGCCCAGGGTGCCTGGCCACGCGCTCTCAGGAGCGCCAGCGAAGGTCCAGGGACTCTGGGATAGGCCTGGCCTCGATCCGGGCATGAGCCCTCCCTGGGACCAGGAGGGGTCTGTGTCCTGGGCGCACTGCTTGGCTCAGTGCCCCCTGAACCTCACAACCTGAAAACGGGGGTTGGGGCAAATGCTGTCAGGGCCCCAACCATAAGGCCTGGCCCTCACCATGCCCGCCCTGTGTCTGCCCTGGGGGCTTCCCCAGAGAGTGGGCACGCGCCCCCGTGCACAGGCCATGGCAGCACTGTCAGCCAGCTACTGCCCCCGGAGCAGCCCGCAGCTGAGGGCAGGAAGAAATGGCAGGAAAACACCCGTGCCTGTCCGGCACCCTTGCTGGGGTGCAGCCGTCCCCAGGACTGAGCTCTGGGCACCCGCGCAGTGGCCGCCTTGGCAGGTCCTCTGAAGGCTCTGGGCCTCCCGTTCACCTCGCACTCCCGGCAGGGCCGCTCCCGTCTTCAAAAGAAACTACTGTGGTCAAGTCCTGTCCTTGGTGACTTCCCAGGGAACCGACCCGGTCCCAGCCCCAGCCTGACTGTAGAGGTCGCTGCTGTCACAGAGGGGCATTTCTCACTCTAGGATGTGGGGTTCTAGATTCTTAGCAGTGCATATAGGCTACTGCAGGTCCTCGGAGCAGCAGGTGGCCAGACGGGATTAAGAAGCAGGCTCGTATGTGAAAACACACGAAGAAGCGGACAAGGAAGAGCCTAGGAGAGCCCTCAGACGACAGCGCTGGTCTGGCTCCGGTGAAGGGGAGAGGGCCGGCAGTGCAGGTAAAGCCTCCTAGAATGCAGCCCCCTCCAGGAGTGGCCTGCCTCTGTCCCCGCTGTGCCCTTGGCTGGGAAGTGTGGCCATGGTGCACTGTGGGAGTGGGTCTCAGCGCCCAGGAGCTGGGTCACGGGCCACTTCCAGCCCCTGCCGCCGGGGGACACACGCCGCACCTCTCTTCTTGTCGATTACGCACATCAGAGCTAGGAGGCTTGGCCACACCATGCTGAGTCTGAGCCTCAGAAAGCCTGGCCGGGGCTCAAATAAGAGCATACCCATGAAAGTCAGTGCTTTATTTATTTACTAGACTCCCGGTGCACAAAAATTTGTGCACTCGGGGGGGGGGGGTGGGGGGGGAGGGCTCCATCAGCCCACCTGTGCCCTCTCGCAGTCTGGGACCCCTCGGGGGATGACCACCTGCTGGCTTAGGTCTGCTCCCCAGGGGATTGGGCCTAAGATGGCAAGCAGACATCACTCTGGCAGCCCGGGAGCCCTCGGGGGATGTCCACTTGCCAGCGAGGAGCAGGCCTAAGCTGCAGTTGGACATCCTTAGCACTGCTGAGGAGGCTGGAGAGGCTCCCACCACCACCACTGTACTGGCAGCCATCAGCCTGACTTGTGGCTGAGCAGAGCTCCCCCTGTGGGAGCGCACTGACCACCAGAGGGCAGCTCCTGCATTGAGCATCTGCCCCCTGGTGGTCAGTGTGTGTCATAGTGACCTGTCATTCCCAGTCATTCTGCTGTTAGGGTCAATTTGCATATTCCCCTTTTACTATATAGGATAGAGGCCTGGTGCACGGGTGGGGGCCAGCTGGTTTGCCTTGAAGGGTGTCCTGGATCAGGGTGGGGGTCCCCACTGGGGTGCCTGGCCAGTCTGGGTGAGGGGCTGAGGGCCATTTTCAGGCTGCCCACACCCCCTTCAGGATGGGGGTCCCCACTGGGGTGCCTGGCCAGTCTGGGTGAGGGGCTGAGGGCCATTTTCAGGCTGCCCGCACCCCCTTCAGGATGGGGGTCCCCACTGGGGTGCCTGGCCAGTCTGGATGAGGGGCTGAGGGCTGTTTTCATGCTGGCCAAGCCAGCGACTGAAGCTCCCAGCCTCCCCTTTTTTTCTTTTTTCTTTTTTATTCTAGTATTTATTTACCTTCTATAATTGAAACATTGTTGCCGTCAATGGCGCTCCCAATTCTGAGGCCACGGCCGGCTGAAAGCAGGTATCTGGGGTTTGTTTAGCTTCTATAATTGAAACACTGTTGCTTTCGGGCTCAGAGCTGGGCCGCTGTAGGTGGGGAACCTTGGCTTCCTCCATCACTGAAGCAAGCAAGCCTCCTGCTCGCTTCAGCTACATGGCTGCTGGCTGCCATCTTTGTTGGCAGTTAATTTGCATATCGCCCTGATTAGCCAATGGGAAGCGTAGCGGAGGTATGGTTAATTACCCTTTTTGTCTTTTATTAGATAGGATTTATTTTTTTTAAGTGTAAGGAGAGCCAGTAGGATGCAGGCCCCAGGGACCAGGGACAGTTGTGGCATTAACTCCTACAACAGAGGATTCTGGTTGGTGGGTGAACGCGGGCTGTGAGCGAAGCGTGCCCAGGTGCCTCGGCTCCTCGGTGCCCCAGGTCTGACAGCAGAGCCGCTCTAGGCGCCCAACCCCCGCGGAGGTCCCTGTGCCTTGCTAGGTGCCCCTGGACCAATGACTATTGGAAACCCAGCAGGTCCTCAAGAAGCATCATCTTGTTCAATGTTGTTCCATTCAATGCCACTTGATTGATGAGATGCCATAGAAATTTAAGGTTTTCTTTTCTTGGACAAACATTTTATTTAAGAAATCAAATTGATAGATGGGGCAAAAACTTATGGTAGCAACTTCACATAAAGACACAAACGTAGAATTCCTCGCTCAGGTTATTCAGGATGGAATGAAGTTCTTTAGGTGCTCACAGTTAGCGCAGAAGATGTGTGGTTATGCTTGCTTTTCAGTCAACATTTACTTGTGTACAGTAAGATCCCACACTTGTTAAGGTGCAGTAAGCAGTTAGGCAGACATGAGCAGGAACCATAGGCCAGGCACTGAAGGTCGCCAGGGCAGAAAGTCCTGGGTGCCTAGCAAGAAGCAAAACTGGGAAAACAAGTATTGTAGGGGGGCTGCACCCCGGCTGACCTTTCCTCCCCTAACAGAGCGCTGGTCACGTGGTTTGGCCCCTCCCCTGGCCGTTTCCTCCCTGGCCGGTCTGTAGTCATGCACAGGCCCCTTAGCAGAGGAAAAGGGGCAGGAGCCTAGCCTCGTAGGACTCCCACAGCAGCCCTAGCACAACCCTGAGATGACAGCTAGGCTCAGGGGGGTGTCAGCTGCAGGCCGAGAAAGTGGCGAAACCAGAAGAAGCAACACCATGGCTGCAGTGACGAATGAGACCCTGGCCTAGTGCCGGCCAATCGGTAGAAACCATGACCCTGAAAGAACGCACCTGGAGAGCTAGTGAATACCCCACTGAGATCCTCCCCTGAGGCCTCCCATAAGGTCCCACCTTTGGAAACCAGATAAAAGCCCTTAAGACGAAGGACCCGCTTGCTCAGCCTGCTTCCTCTCAGGAGCACCCCTGAGCCTTCCTGCCCTCTCTGTCTCCCAGGCCCATGCCTTTGCTTCCTTCCTCCTGAGCTCCAAGGGTCCTTCTTGAGCCTCTAACTTTTTCATGTGCCTGCACAGCCAGCTGGCTCACTGCATCTACCTCGGTGACTTCCTAAATGAGCTTTCTCTTATAATTAGATTCTTGGCTCTGAATTCTGTCTTAGCCAAACTCAAGGACCGAGGCCTAACTTCCTCAGTAGCATTTGGTTCCATTCCCACTTACGGCTACAGTCCAGGAGGCCACTCCTGCCCTCCATGGACAGCTGAGAAGGCGAGTGTGAATATTAGTGCAATGCAAGCTGTTCTTTGCTCACAACAATGAAATTGCCTTACAACGTTTTACTAACACTGACATCAACAGGTTCACCTTAGGACACTGTCTAAGGCAGCGGTTCTCAACCTTCCTAATGCCCCGGCCCTTAAAACAGTTCCTCATGTTGTGGTGACCCCCAACCATAAAATTATTTTCGTTGCTACTTCATAACTGTAATTTTGCTACTGTTATGAATCAAAATGTAAATATCTAATATGCAGGATGTATTTTCATTGTTACAAATTGAACATAATTAAAGCATAGTGATTAATCACAAAAACAATATGTAATTATATATTGTGAAATATTTATTTCTAATTACAAATAAATAAAAATTTTGTCTTGAAGCATGGTGTAATATGTCTTGAAGCATGGTCTTAATATAACAACAGTAAACTACATTGCTACATTTTGCGACAGTATGCGTAAAAAGCCAACATCAGTGCGAAGGTTGAGATTGCTTCTTTCTCACCAGATCAGAAATTCTCGGGGCAGTCTTTGCAAGAGCACAACGAAGATCATCTTCCACAACAAGTCTACTTCTGTATTTAGACTTGATAACCAACAAGCTGGAAAACCCTGTTTCACAAAGATATGTTGCTGGAAATGGAAGAAGAAGGCGCAACACAGTCTCAGACAGAACAGGATATGACTGCAAACACTTGATCCAGAATTTTGTAACTGGCATTGTAGAGAAATCAGTTCTCGCTGCATCGTTGTTAATAAGTTCAATGAACTCCTCTTGTGCTGTCTCAGGAACATCTTCAACGTTGACTGTGAATGGGCTTCTGGCAAGTGCAAATGGGATGTCAGGTAGATTTGGAAAGTACGATGAAATTTCGTCTGCAAGCATGTGCAAGTGTTCTTTCACCGAAATTATCATCGTAATCCTTTTGTCTGGTTCAATGTCATGTTCCTCAAAGAAAGCAGATAAAGTAGGCAACATGTAAATTTTATTTTCATCCAATTTTTTTTGCCAAAGCTGAAGTTTCATTTGGAGTGATCGGATCTTTTCAGACAAATTGAGGCATGTTGCATTTGGTCCTTGCAGTGATAAATTTAACTCATTCAAGATGGCAAAGATGTCAACCAAGTAAGCTATTTTCTGCAGTTCACTTTTATCACCAAAAAGTGCTTCGAATTGTGGTCTTGCTTTCTAATTAAAAAACGTTTTGTGTTCATCACGAAGCTCAAAAACACGTTTTAAAAATTTTCCTCTAGACAACCATCTTGCTTCAGTGTGAAATAGCAGAGCATTTTTTTGGCACATCCAACTCGTTGCACAGTTGTAAAAACAGTTGACTGTTTAAAGTGCTCACCTTTACAAAATTGACACCACTTATGACGCTTTTCATTACTTCTGATAACTCTTGTGGCAGCGTCTTCATTGCTAATATTTGCTGATGAATCATACAGTGAGTTCTGATGACTTTTGGTGACTCATTCAGTACCAAACGTTGAAATCCAGATCCACATCCTAGCATAGCTGTAGCACCATCTGTGCAAACACCACAAACCTTTTCCCAAGAGGTCTTATGCTCTTTCAGAAATGAACTAACTGTGTCAAATACATCACATGCAGTAGTTGTTGTTTCAAGAGGTTTGCAAAAAAGAAACTCATCTTTAAAGTCGCCATAATATACCTCACGTAAATCAGTAACTGTGAACAATTTGCAACGACTGTAGATTCATCAAGCTGGATACTAAATATTGGAAGTGGAGCAGATTTAATTTCCTGGATTACCTGGTCAAGAATATCAGCAGACATGTCATCTATTCTCCTGCAGACAGTGTTGTTAGATAAGGAAATTGCACTCAATTTCGTAACAAATTCATCTCCGGTCATAACTTGAACAATGTCTTTGGCCGCTGGCAACAGTAAATCCTCAGCAATGGTGTGAGGTTTCATAGCTCTGGTGATTCTGAGTGCCACCAAATATGAAGCTTCAACAGCTGCTACGTTTTGTTAGTGGTAAATTGCCACCAGTGTCAAGTCTGGTTTTCTTGAGTCCATCAGCTTTGCTTCTAAAATGGTATCCTTGCCGGCAAAGCTCGGATGCTTGCTATCAACATGGCATTTTAGTTTGTTCAGCTTCATAGATTCGGCTGATAGAACTTCACAACAAATAACACATTGCGGTTTCTCAATTCCTGCTGTAATTATTGAGGTAAAACCATACTATAAAAAATCCTCACTATATTTTCTTTTCTTAATGTTCTTCTCTACACAATCCATTGTCATGTGATGGTTTGCTAATGAAAATAATATATAACAATACCTTTAATAATACAAAAGATGATACATGGCAAAGTTCAGTCAATACAGTTCATTAAAGTTTCCTATGATTTACCATTCTCTGTGTTGTTTTTTTTACATACCTGTTACTATCACAAGGGGGCGGTATTCACATCAACCACAGCTGAATATAAAATGACCGGTCAGCATCCAGATTAAAGTTCCCATGGTACAGACATTTTTTTTGCAGTAGTTGATGATTTTACAGTACATGATTTTACATTTACCCAGTAATTATAATTCACGAAGTGTCCTTTTACCTCCAATACTGATGCTTTCAACACAGCAGCTGCTTTCTACACAGTAGCTGCTCTCTATACATGTGTGACTGGTCCGTGTAAGTACATTATGGCACCAACCCTGTCACATACACCTGTATTTGTACGAGGCGTATGTGATGGGGTTGGGGCGATGATGTCATCACGCTGGGTACTCATATGTGGGCATATCTACATGTGGGCGGACCTGCCTGGAGACGGATAGAGGAGCAGTGTCTCGGTTCCTAAGACCATGGAAAATATGTGTTTTCCGATGGTCTTAGGCGACCCCTGTGAAAGGGTTGTTCAACCCCCAAAGGGGTCCGCGACCCACAGGTTGAGAACTGCTGGTCTAAGGGAAAGGAAATAAAAGAACACAGCCTGGCATTTGGGCCCAGCCTCCCATTTTCCAGGCATGGATCTGGATTCCAGAATGATGGCAGGGCCACGGTCCCATCTCTGACGTAGCATTGGGCTCTGCGAACGCTGTTGCTTCGGCCTCTTGGGCAGTGCTCTGCACGCTTTCATTCATCTCTAGGTGTGTGGGTAAGTCCATGCTGTGCTCCCAGCTCCACTCCCGCTGCAGTTTTAAATTGTCTACCGAATCTTGACAACATTTGGTTCTGGATTGTTGCATCAAGATCAAGCTTTCTGAATGAGGGAAATCAAAAGCTTATTTTCAATTTCTGAAATAAAGGTATTTCACCCGCCG